>NC_133406.1:99647884-99954423 GCF_049350105.2 Macaca mulatta | reverse complement strand
GTGTTCTGTTAATTCATCTCACAGAGTTACATCTGTATTTCGTGGATCTCTTTGCTAGCCTTATTTCTGTGGAATCTGAGAACAGATATTTCGGATCCCTTTGAAGACTATTGGGCCAAAGGAAATATCCTCCGATAACAAAGAGAAAGAAGCTTTCTGAGAAACTTCTTTGTGTTCTGTGAAATCATCTCACAGAGTTACAGCTTTCTCCTCAAGAAGCCTTTCGCTAAGGCAGTTCTTGTGGAATTGGGAAAGTGATATTTGGAAGATATTAGAGGGCTATGATGAAAAAGGAAATATCCTCAGATGAAATCTGGAAAGAAGCTTTCTGAGGAACTGCTTAGTGTTCTGTGAATTCATCTCACAGAGTTACATCTGTATTTCGTGGATCTCTTTGCTAGCCTTATTTCTGTGGAATCTGAGAACAGATATTTCGGATCCCTTTGAAGACTATAGGGCCAAAGGAAATATCCTCCGATAACAAAGAGAAAGAAGCTTTCAGAGAAACTGCTTAGTGTTCTGTTAATTCATCTCACAGAGTTACATCTGTATTTCCTGGATCTCTTTGCTAACCTTATTTCTGTGGAATCTGAGAACAGATATTTCGGATCCCTTTGAAGACTATAGGGCCAAAGGAAATATCCTGCGATAACAAAGAGAAATAAGATTTCTGAGAAACTTCTTTGTGTTCTGTGAAATCATCTCACAGAGTTACAGCTTTCCCCTCAAGAAGCCTTTCGCCAAGACAGTTCTTGTGGAATTGGCAAAGTGATATTTGGAAGCCCATAGAGGGCTATGGTGAAAAAGGAAATATCCTCAGATGAAATCTGGAAAGAAGCTTTCTGAGAAACAGCTCTGTGAATTGTGACTTCCACTCACAGAGTTACATCTGTATTTCGTGGATCTCTTTGCTAGCCTTATTTCTGTGGAATCTGAGAAAAGATATTTCGGATCCCTTTGAAGACTATAGGGCCAAAGGAAATATCCTCCGATAACAAAGAGAAAGAAGCTTTCTGAGAAACTTCTTTGTGTTCTGTGAAATCATCTCACAGAGTTACAGCTTTCCCCTCAAGAAGCCTTTCGCTAAGACAGTTCTTGTGGAATTGGCAAAGTGATATTTGGAAGCCCATAGAGGCCTATGGTGAAAAAGGAAATATCCTCAGATGAAATCTGGAAAGAAGCTTTCTGAGAAACTGCTTAGTGTTCTGTGAATTCATCTCACAGAGTTACATCTGTATTTCGTGGATCTCTTTGCTAGCCTTATTTCTGTGGAATCTGAGAACAGATATTTCGGATCCCTTTGAAGACTATAGGGACAAAGGAAATATCCTCCGATAACAAAGAGAAAGAAGCTTTCTGAGAAAGTTCTTTGTGTTCTGTGAAATCATCTCACAGAGTTACAGCTTTCCCCTCAAGAAGCCTTTCGCTAAGACAGTTCTTGTGGAATTGGCAAAGTGATATTTGGAAGCCCTTAGAGGGCTATGGTGAAAAAGGAAATATCCTCAGATGAAATCTGGAAAGAAGCTTTCTGAGAAACTGCTCTGTGATGTGTGACTACCACTCAGAGAGTTACATGTGTATTTCACGGATCTCTTTGCTAGCCTTATTTCTGTGGAATCTGAGAACAGATATTTCGGATCCCTTTGAAGACTATAGGGCCAAAGGAAATATCCTCCGATATCAAAGAGAAAGAAGCTTTCTGAGAAACTTCTTTGTGTTCTGTGAAATCATCTCACAGAGTTACAGCTTTCCCCTCAAGAAGCCTTTCGCTAAGACAGTTCTTGTGGAATTGGCAAAGTGATATTTGGAAGCCCATAGAGGGCTATGGTGAAAAAAAAAATATCCTCAGATGAAATCTGGAAAGAAGCTTTCTGAGAAACTGCTTAGTGTTCTGTCAATTCATCTCACAGATTTACATCTGTATTTCGTGGATCTCTTTGCTAGCCTTATTTCTGTGGAATCTGAGAACAGATATTTCGGATCCCTTTGAAGACTATAGGGCCAAAGGAAATATCCTCCGATAACAAAGAGAAAGAAGCTTTCTGAGAAACTTCTTTGTGTTCTGTGAAATCATCTCACAGAGTTACAGCTTTCCCCTCAAGAAGCCTTTCGCTAAGACAGTTCTTGTGGAATTGGCAAAGTGATATTTGGAAGCCCATAGAGGGCTATGGTGAAAAAGGAAATATCCTCAGATGAAATCTGGAAAGAAGCTTTCTGAGAAACTGCTCTGTGATGTGTGACTACCACTCAGAGAGTTACATGTGTATTTCACGGATCTCTTTGCTAGCCTTATTTCTGTGGAATCTGAGAACAGATATTTCGGATCCCTTTGAAGACTATAGGGCCAAAGGAAATATCCTCCGATATCAAAGTGAAAGAAGCTTTCTGAGAAACTTCTTTGTGTTCTGTGAAATCATCTCACAGAGTTACAGCTTTCCCCTCAAGAAGCCTTTCGCTAAGACAGTTCTTGTGGAATTGGCAAAGTGATATTTGGATGCCCATAGAGGGCTATGGTGAAAAAAAAAATATCCTCAGATGAAATCTGGAAAGAAGCTTTCTGAGAAACTGCTTAGTGTTCTGTCAATTCATCTCACAGAGTTACATCTGTATTTCGTGGATCTCTTTGCTAGCCTTATTTCTGTGGAATCTGAGAACAGATATTTCGGATCCCTTTGAAGACTATAGGGCCAAAGGAAATATCCTCCGATAACAAAGAGAAAGAAGCTTTCTGAGAAACTTCTTTGTGTTCTGTGAAATCATCTCACAGAGTTACAGCTTTCCCCTCAAGAAGCCTTTCGCTAAGACAGTTCTTGTGGAATTGGCAAAGTGATATTTGGAAGCCCATAGAGGGCTATGGTGAAAAAGGAAATATCCTCAGATGAAATCTGGAAAGAAGCTTTCTGAGAAACTGCTAAGTGTTCTGTTAATTCATCTCACAGAGTTACATCTGTATTTCGTGTATCTCTTTGCTAGCCTTATTTCTGTGGAATCTGAGAACAGATATTTCGGATCCCTTTGAAGACTATAGGGCCCAAGGAAATATCCACCGATAACAAAGAGAAAGAAGCGTTCTGAGAAACTTCTTTGTGTTTTTTGAAATCATCTCACAGAGTTACAGCTTTCCCCTCAAGAAGCCTTTCGCTAAGACAATTCTTGTGGAATTGGCAAAGTGATATTTGGAAGTCCATAGAGGGCTAGGGTGAAAAAGGAAATATCCTCAGATGAAATCTGGAAAGAAGCTTTCTGAGAAACTGCTTAGTGTTCTGTTAATTCATCTCACAGAGTTACATCTGTATTTCGTGGATCTCTTTGCTAGCCTTATTTCTGTGGAATCTGAGAACAGATATTTCGGATCCCTTTGAAGACTATAGGGCCAAAGTAAATATCCTGCGATAACAAAGAGAAAGAAGATTTCTGAGAAACTTCTTTGTGTTCTGTGAAATCATCTCACAGAGTTACAGCTTTCCCCTCAAGAAGCCTTTCGCTAAGACAGTTCTTGTGGAATTGGCAAAGTGATATTTGGAAGCCCATAGAGGCCTATGGTGAAAAAGGAAATATCCTCAGATGAAATCTGGAAAGAAGCTTTCTGAGAAACTGCTTAGTGTTCTGTGAATTCATCTCACAGAGTTACATCTGTATTTCGTGGATCTCTTTGCTAGCCTTATTTCTGTGGAATCTGAGAACAGATATTTCGGATCCCTTTGAAGACTATAGGGCCAAAGGAAATATTCTCCGATAACAAAGAGAAAGAAGCTTTCAGAGAAACTGCTTAGTGTTCTGTTAATTCATCTCACAGAGTTACATCTGTATTTCCTGGATCTCTTTGCTAGCCTTATTTCTGTGGAATCTGAGAACAGATATTTCGGATCCCTTTGAAGACTATAGGGCCAAAGGAAATATCCTGCGATAACAAAGAGAAAAAAGATTTCTGAGAAACTTCTTTGTGTTCTGTGAAATCATCTCACAGAGTTACAGCTTTCCCCTCAAGAAGCCTTTCGCTAAAACAGTTCTTGTGGAATTGGCAAAGTGATATTTGGAAGCCCATAGAGGGCTGTGGTGAAAAAGGAAATATCCTCAGATGAAATCTGGAAAGAAGCTTTCTGAGAAACTGCTCTGTGAATTGTGACTTCCACTCACAGAGTTACATCTGTATTTCGTGGATCTCTTTGCTAGCCTTATTTCTGTGGAATCTGAGAACAGATATTTCGGATACCTTTGAAGACTATAGGGCCAAAGGAAATATCCTCCGATAACTAAGAGAAAGAAGCTTTCTGAGAAACTTCTTTGTGTTCTGTGAAATCATCTCTCAGAGTTACCGCTTTCCCCTCAAGAAGCCTTTCGCTAAGACAGTACTTGTGGAATTGGCAAAGTGATATTTGGAAACCCATAGAGGCCTATGGTGAAAAAGGAAATATCCTCAGATGAAATCTGGAAAGAAGCTTTCTGAGAGACTGCTTAGTGTTCTCTTATTTCATCTCACAGAGTTACATCTGTAGTTCGTGGATCTCTTTGCTAGCCTTATTTCTGTGGAATCTGAGAACAGATATTTCGGATCCCTTTGAAGACTATAGGGCCAAAGGAAATATCCTCCGATAACAAAGAGAAAGAAGCTTTCTGAGAAACTTCTTTGTGTTCGGTGAAATCATCTCAAAGAGTTACAGCTTTCCCCTCAAGAAGCCTTTCGCTAAGACAGTTCTTGAGGAATTGGCAAAGTGATATTTGGAAGCCCATAGAGGGCTATGGTGAAAAAGGAAATATCCTCAGATGAAATCTGGAAAGAAGCTTTCTGAGAAACTGCTTAGTGTTCTGTCAATTCATCTCACAGAGTTACATCTGTATTTCGTGGATCTCTTTGCTAGCCTTATTTCTGTGGAATCTGAGAACAGATATTTCGGATCCCTTTGAAGACTATAGGGCCAAAGGAAATATCCTGCGATAACAAAGAGAAAGAAGCTTTCTGAGAAACTTCTTTGTGTTCTGTGAAATCATCTCACAGAGTTACAGCTTTCCCCTCAAGAAGCCTTTCGCTAAGACAGTTCTTGTGGAATTGGCAAAGTGATATTTGGAAGCCCATAGAGGGCTATGGTGAAAAAGGAAATATCCTCAGATGAAATCTGGAAAGAACCTTTGTGAGAAACTGCTCTGTGATGTGTGACTTCTACTCAGAGAGTTACATCTGTATTTCACGGATCTCTGTGCTAGCCTTATTTCTGTGGAATCTGAGAACAGATATTTCCGATCCCTATGAAGACTATAGGGCCAAAGGAAATATCCTCGGATAACTAAGAGAAAGAAGCTTTCCGAGAAACTTCTTTGTGTTCTGTGAAATCATCTCACAGAGTTACAGCTTTCCCCTCAAGAAGCCTTTCGCTAAGACAGTTCTAGTGGAATTGGCAAAGTGATATTTGGAAGCCCTTAGAGGGCTATGGTGAAAAAGGAAATATCCTCTGATGAAATCGGGAAAGAAGCTTTCTGAGAAACTGCTTAGTGTTCTCTTAATTCATCTCACAGAGTTACATGTGTATTTCGTGGATTTCTTTGCTAGCCTTATTTCTGTGGAATCTGAGAACAGATATTTCGGATCCCTTTGAAGACTATAGGGCCAAAGGAAATATCCTCCGATAACAAAGAGAAAGAAGCTTTCTGATAAACTTCTTTGTGTTCTGTGAAATCATCTCACAGAGTTACAGCTTTCCCCTCAAGAAGCCTTTCGCTAAGACAGTTCTTGTGGAATTGGCAAAGTGATATTTGGAAGCCCATAGAGGGCTATGGTGAAAAAGGAAATATCCTCAGATGAAATCTGGAAAGAAGTTTCTGAGAAACTGCTCTGTGATGTGTGACTTTCACTCACAGAGTTACATCTGTATTTCGTGGATCGCTTTGCTAGCCTTATTTCTGTGGAATCTGAGAACAGATATTTCGGATCCCTTTGAACACTATAGGGCCAAAGGAAATATCTTCCGATAACAAAGAGAAAGAAGCTTTCTGAGAAACTTCTTTGTGTTTTGTGAAATCATCTCACAGAGTTACAGCTTTCCCCTCAAGAAGCCTTTCGCTAAGACAGTTCTTGTGGAATTGGCAAAGTGATATTTGGAAGCCCATAGAGGGCTATGGTGAAAAAGGAAATATCCTCAGATGAAATCTGGAAAGAAGCTTTCTGAGAGACTGCTTAGTGTTCTGTTAATTCATCTCACAGAGTTACATGTGTATTTCGTGGATCTCTTTGCTAGCCTTATTTCTGTGGAATCTGAGAACAGATATTTCGGATCCCTTTGAAGACTATAGGGCCAAGGGAAATATCCTCCAAGAACAAAGAGAAGGAAGCTTTCTGAGAATGTTCTTTGGTTCTGTGAAATCATCTCACAGAGTTACAGCTTTCCCCTCAAGAAGCCTTTCACTAAGACAGTTCTTGTGGAATTGGCAAAGAGATATTTGGAAGCCCATAGAGGGCTATGGTGAAAAAGGAAATATCCTCAGATGAAATCTGGAAAGAAGCTTTCTGAGAAACTGCTTAGTGTTCTGTTAATTCATCTCACAGAGTTACATCTGTATTTCGTGGATCTCTTTGCTAGCCTTATTTCTGTGGAATCTGAGAACAGATATTTCGGATCCCTTTGAGGACTCTAGGGCCAAAGGAAATATCCTCCGATAACAAAGAGAAGGAAGCTTTCTGAGAAACTTCTTTGTGTTCTGTGAAATCATCTCACAGAGTTACAGCTTTCCCCTCAAGAAGCCTTTCGCTAAGACAGTTCTTGTGGAATTGGCAAAGTGATATTTGGAAGCCCATAGAGGGCTATGGTGAAAAAGGAAATATCCTCAGATGAAACCTGGAAAGAAGCTTTCTGAGAAACTGCTCTGTGATGTGTGACATCCACTCACAGAGTTACATCTGTATTTCGTGGATCTCTTTGCTAGCCTTATTTCTGTGGAATCTGAGAAGAGATATTTCGGATCCCTTTGAAGACTATAGGGCCAAAGGAAATATCCTTCGATAACAAAGAGAAAGAAGCTTTCTGAGAAACTTATTTGTGTTCTGTGAAATCATCTCACAGAGTTACAGCTTTCCCATCAAGAAGCCTTTCGCTAAGTCAGTTTTTGTGGAATTGGCAAAGTGATATTTTGAAGCCCTTAGAGGGCTACGGTGAAAAAGGAAATATCCTCTGATGAAATCTGGAAAGAAGCTTTCTGAGAAACTGCTTAGTGTTCTCTTAATTCATCTCACAGAGTTACATTTGTATTTCGTGGATTTCTTTGCTAGCCTTATTTCTGTGGAATCTGAGAACAGATATTTCGGATCCCTTTGAAGACTATAGGGCCAAAGGAAATATCCTCCGATAGCAAAGAGAAAGAAGCTTTCTGAGAAACTTCTTTGTGTTCTGTGAAATCATCTCACAGAGTTATAGCTTTCCCCTCAAGAAGCCTTTCGCTAAGACAGTTCTTGTGGAATTGGCAAAGTGATATTTGGAAGCCCATAGAGGGCTATGGTGAAAAAGGAAATATCCTCAGATGAAATCTGGAAAGAAGCTTTCTGAGAAACTGCTCTGTGATGTGTGACTTCCACTCACAGAGTTACATCTGTATTTCGTGGATCTCTTTGCTAGCCTTATTTCTGTGGAATCTGAGAACAGATATTTCGGATCCCTTTGAAGACTATAGGGCCAAAGGAAATATCCTAAGATAACAAAGAGAAAGAAGCTTTCTGAGAAACTTCTTTGTGTTCTGTGAAATCATCTCACAGAGTTACAGCTTTCCCCTCAAGAAGCCTTTCGCTAAGACAGTTCTTGTGGAATTGGCAAAGTGATATTTGGAAGCCCATAGACGGCTATGCTGAAAAAGGAAATATCCTCAGATGAAATCTGGAAAGAAGCTTTCTGAGAAACTGCTTAGTGTTCTGTGAATTCATCTCACAGAGTTACATCTGTATTTCGTGGATCTCTTTGCTAGCCTTATTTCTGTGGAATCTGAGAACAGATATTTCGGATCCCTTTGAAGACTATAGGGCCAAAGGAAATATCCTCCGATAACAAAGAGAAAGAAGCTTTCTGAGAAACTTCTTTGTGTTCTGTGAAATCATCTCACAGAGTTACAGCTTTCCCCTCAAGAAGCCTTTCGCTAAGACAGTTCTTGTGGAATTGGCAAAGTGATATTTGGAAGCCCATAGAGGGCTATGGTGAAAAAGGATATATCCTCAGATGAAATCTGGAAAGAAGCTTTCTGAGAAACTGCTCTGTGATGTGTGACTACCACTCAGAGAGTTACATGTGTATTTCACGGATCTCTTTGCTAGCCTTATTTCTGTGGAATCTGAGAACAGATATTTCGGATCCCTTTGAAGACTATAGGGCCAAAGGAAATATCCTCCGATAACAAAGAGAAAGAAGCATTCTGAGAAACTTCTTTGTGTTCGGTGAAATCATCTCACAGAGTTACAGCTTTCCCCTCAAGAAGCCTTTCGCTAAGACAGTTCTTGTGGAATTGGCAAAGTGATATTTGGAAGCCCATAGAGGGCTATGGTGAAAAAGGAAATATCCTCAGATGAAATCTGGAAAGAAGCTTTCTGAGAAACTGCTTAGTGTTCTGTCAATTCATCTCACAGAGTTACATCTGTATTTCGTGGATCTCTTTGCTAGCCTTATTTCTGTGGAATCTGAGAACAGATATTTCGGATCCCTTTGAAGACTATAGGGCCAAAGGAAATATCCTAAGATAACAAAGAGAAAGAAGCTTTCTGAGAAACTTCTTTGTGTTCTTTGAAATCATCTCACAGAGTTACAGCTTTCCCCTCAAGAAGCCTTTCGCTAAGACAGTTCTTGTGGAATTGGCAAAGTGATATTTGGAAGCCCATAGAGGGCTATGGTGAAAAAGGAAATATCCTCAGATGAAATCTGGAAAGAAGCTTTCTGAGAAACTGCTTAGTGTTCTGTGAATTCATCTCACAGAGTTACATCTGTATTTCGTGGATCTCTTTGCTAGCCTTATTTCTGTGGAATCTGAGAACAGATATTTCGGATCCCTTTGAAGACTATAGGGCCAAAGGAAATATCCTCCGATAACAAAGAGAAAGAAGCTTTCTGAGAAACTTCTTTGTGTTCGGTGAAATCATCTCAAAGAGTTACAGCTTTCCCCTCAAGAAGCCTTTCGCTAAGACAGTTCTTGTGGAATTGGCAAAGTGATATTTGGAAGCCCATAGAGGGCTATGGTGAAAAAGGAAATATCCTCAGATGAAATCTGGAAAGAAGCTTTCTGAGAAACTGCTTAGTGTTCTGTGAATTCATCTCACAGAGTTACATCTGTATTTCGTGGATCTCTTTGCTAGCCTTATTTCTGTGGAATCTGAGAACAGATATTTCGGATCCCTTTGAAGACTATAGGGCCAAAGGAAATATCCTCCGATAACAAAGAGAAAGAAGCTTTCTGAGAAACTTCTTTGTGTTCTGTGAAATCATCTCACAGAGTTACAGCTTTCCCCTCAAGAAGCCTTTCGCTAAGACAGTTCTTGTGGAATTGGCAAAGTGATATTTGGAAGCCCATAGAGGCCTATGGTGATAAAGGAAATATCCTCAGATGAAATCTGGAAAGAAGCTTTCTGAGAAACTGCTCTGTGATGTGTGACTACCACTCAGAGAGTTACATGTGTATTTCACGGATCTCTTTGCTAGCCTTATTTCTGTGGAATCTGAGAACAGATATTTCGGATCCCTTTGAAGACTATAGGGCCAAAGGAAATATCCTCCGATAACAAAGAGAAAGAAGCTTTCTGAGAAACTTCTTTGTGTTCTGTGAAATCATCTCACAGAGTTACAGCTTTCCCCTCAAGAAGCCTTTCGCTAAGACAGTTCTTGTGGAATTGGCAAAGTGATATTTGGAAGCCCATAGAGGGCTATGGTGAAAAAAAAAATATCCTCAGATGAAATCTGGAAAGAAGCTTTCTGAGAAACTGCTTAGTGTTCTGTCAATTCATCTCACAGAGTTACATCTGTATTCGTGGATCTCTTTGCTAGCCTTATTTCTGTGGAATCTGAGAACAGATATTTCGGATCCCTTTGAAGACTATAGGGCCAAAGGAAATATCCTCCGATAACAAAGAGAAAGAAGCTTTCTGAGAAAGTTCTTTGTGTTCTGTGAAATCATCTCACAGAGTTACAGCTTTCCCCTCAAGAAACCTTTCGCTAAGACAGTTCTTGTGGAATTGGCAAAGTGATATTTGGAAGCCCGTAGAGGGCTATGGTGAAAAAAAAAATATCCTCAGATGAAATCTGGAAAGAAGCTTTCTGAGAAACTTCTCTGTGATGTGTGACTACCACTCAGAGAGTTACATGTGTATTTCACGGATCTCTTTGCAAGCCTTATTTCTGTGGAATCTGAGAACAGATATTTCGGATCCCTTTGAAGACTATAGGGCCAAAGGAAATATCCTCCGATAACAAAGAGAAAGAAGCTTTCTGAGAAACTTCTTTGTGTTCTGTGAAATCATCTCACAGAGTTACAGCTTTCCCCTCAAGAAGCCTTTCGCTAAGACAGTTCTTGTGGAATTGGCAAAGTGATATTTGGAAGCCCATATAGGGCTATGGTGAAAAAGGAAATATCCTCAGATGAAATCTGGAAAGAAGCTTTCTGAGAAACTGCTAAGTGTTCTGTTAATTCATCTCACAGAGTTACATCTGTATTTCGTGGATCTCTTTGCTAGCCTTATTTCTGTGGAATCTGAGAACAGATATTTCGGATCCCTTTGAAGACTATAGGGACAAAGGAAATATCCTGCGATAACAAAGAGAAAGAAGCTTTCTGAGAAACTTCTTTGTGTTCTGTGAAATCATCTCACAGAGTTACAGCTTTCCCCTCAAGAAGCCTTTCGCTAAGACAGTTCTTGTGGAATTGGCAAAGTGATATTTGGAAGCCCATATAGGGCTATGGTGAAAAAGGAAATATCCTCAGATGAAATCTGGAAAGAAGCTTTCTGAGAAACTGCTCTGTGAATTGTGACTTCCACTCACAGAGTTACTTCTGTATTTCATGGATCTCTTTGCTAGCCTTATTTCTGTGGAATCTGAGTACAGATATTTCGGATCCCTTTGAAGACTATAGGGCCAAAGGAAATATCCTCCGATAACAAAGAGAAAGAAGCTTTCTGAGAAATTTCTTTGTGTTCTGTGAAATCATCTCACAGAGTTACCGCTTTCCCCTCAAGAAGCCTTTCGCTAAGACAGTACTTATGGAATTGGCAAAGTGATATTTGGAAGCCCATAGAGGCCTATGGTGAAAAAGGAAATATTCTCAGATGAAAACTGGAAAGAAGCTTTCTGAGAAACTGCTTAGTGTTCTGTGAATTCATCTCACAGAGTTACATCTGTATTTCGTGGATCTCTTTGCTAGCCTTATTTCTTTGGAATCTGAGAACATATATTTCTGATCCCTTTGAAGACTATAGGGACAAAGGAAATATCCTCCGATAACAGAGAGAAAGAAGCTTTCTGAGAAAGTTCTTTGTGTTCTGTGAAATCATCTCACAGAGTTACAGCTTTCCCCTCAAGAAGCCTTTCGCTAAGACAGTTCTTGTGGAATTGGCAAAGTGATATTTGGAAGCCCATAGAGGGCTATGGTGAAAAAGGAAATATCCTCAGATGAAATCTGGAAAGAAGCTTTCTGAGAAACTGCTCTGTGATGTGTGACTACCACTCAGAGAGTTACATGTGTATTTCACGGATCTCTTTGCTAGCCTTATTTCTGTGGAATCTGAGAACAGATATTTCGGATCCCTTTGAAGACTATAGGGCCAAAGGAAATATCCTCCGATAACAAAGAGAAAGAAGCTTTCTGAGAAACTTCTTTGTGTTCGGTGAAATCATCTCACAGAGTTACAGCTTTCCCCTCAAGAAGCCTTTCGCTAAGACAGTTCTTGTGGAATTGGCAAAGTGATATTTGGAAGCCCATAGAGGGCTACGGTGAAAAAGGAAATATCCTCAGATGAAATCTGGAAAGAAGCTTTCTGAGAAACTGCTTAGTGTTCTGTCAATTCATCTCACAGAGTTACATCTGTATTTCGTGGATCTCTTTGCTAGCCTTATTTCTGTGGAATCTGAGAACAGATATTTCGGATCCCTTTGAAGACTATAGGGCCAAAGGAAATATCCTAAGATAACAAAGAGAAAGAAGCTTTCTGAGAAACTTCTTTGTGTTCTGTGAAATCATCTCACAGAGTTACAGCTTTCCCCTCAAGAAGACTTTCGCTAAGACAGTTCTTGTGGAATTGGCAAAGTGATATTTGGAAGCCCATAGAGGGCTATGGTGAAAAAGGAAATATCCTCAGATGAAATCTGGAAAGAAGCTTTCTGAGAAACTGCTTAGTGTTCTGTTAATTCATCTCACAGAGTTACATCTGTATTTCGTGGATCTCTTTGCTAGCCTTATTTCTGTGGAATCTGAGAACAGATATTTCGGATCCCTTTGAAGACTATAGGGCCAAAGGAAATATCCTCCGATAACAAAGAGAAAGAAGCTTTCTGAGAAAGTTCTCTGTGTTCGGTGAAATCATCTCACAGAGTTACAGCTTTCCCCTCAAGAAGCCTTTCGCTAAGACAGTTCTTGTGGAATTGGCAAAGTGATATTTGGAAGCCCATAGAGGGCTATGGTGAAAAAGGAAATATCCTCAGATGAAATCTGGAAAGAAGCTTTCTGAGAAACTGCTTAGTGTTCTGTGAATTCATCTCACAGAGTTACATCTGTATTTCGTGGATCTCTTTGCTAGCCTTATTTCTGTGGAATCTGAGAACAGATATTTCGGATCCCTTTGAA
Organism: Macaca mulatta; assembly: GCF_049350105.2. Taxonomy (NCBI): domain Eukaryota; kingdom Metazoa; phylum Chordata; class Mammalia; order Primates; family Cercopithecidae; genus Macaca; species Macaca mulatta. The sequence continues at coordinate 99,941,631 of NC_133406.1, read as the reverse complement.
GACTATAGGGCCAAAGGAAATATCCTCCGATAACAAAGAGAAAGAAGCTTTCTGAGAAACTTCTTTGTATTCTGTGAAATCATCTCACAGAGTTACAGCTTTCCCCTCAAGAAGCCTTTCGCTAAGACAGTTCTTGTGGAATTGGCAAAGTGATATTTGGAAGCCCATAGAGGGCTATGGTGAAAAAAAAAATATCCACAGATGAAATCTGGAAAGAAGCTTTCTGAGAAACTGCTTAGTGTTCTGTCAATTCATCTCACCGAGTTACATCTGTATTTCGTGTATCTCTTTGCTAGCCTTATTTCTGTGGAATCTGAGAACAGATATTTCGGATCCCTTTGAAGACTATAGGGCCAAAGGAAATATCCTCCGATAACAAAGAGAAAGAAGCTTTCTGAGAAACTTCTTTGTGTTCTGTGAAATCATCTCACAGAGTTACAGCTTTCCCCTCAAGAAGCCTTTCGCTAAGACAGTTCTTGTGGAATTGGCAAAGTGATATTTGGAAGCCCATAGAGGGGTATGGTGAAAAAAAAAATATCCTCAGATGAAATCTGGAAAGAAGCTTTCTGAGAAACTGCTCTGTGATGTGTGACTACCACTCAGAGAGTTACATGTGTATTTCACGGATCTCTTTGCAAGCCTTATTTCTGTGGAATCTGAGAACAGATATTTCGGATCCCTTTGAAGACTATAGGGCCAAAGGAAATATCCTCCGATAACAAAGAGAAAGAAGCTTTCTGAGAAACTTCTTTGTGTTCTGTGAAATCATCTCACAGAGTTACAGCTTTCCCCTCAAGAAGCCTTTCGCTAAGACAGTTCTTGTGGAATTTGCAAAGTGATATTTGGAAGCCCATAGAGGGCTATGGTGAAAAAGGAAATATCCTCAGATGAAATCTGGAAAGAAGCTTTCTGAGAAACTGCTAAGTGTTCTGTTAATTCATCTCACAGAGTTACATCTGTATTTCGTGGATCTCTTTGCTAGCCTTATTTCTGTGGAATCTGAGAACAGATATTTCGGATCCCTTTGAAGACTATAGGGCCAAAGGAAATATCCTGCGATAACAAAGAGAAAGAAGCTTTCTGAGAAACTTCTTTGTGTTCTGTGAAATCATCTCACAGAGTTACAGCTTTCCCCTCAAGAAGCCTTTCGCTAAGACAGTTCTTGTGGAATTGGCAAAGTGATATTTGGAAGCCCATAGAGGGCTATGGTGAAAAAGGAAATATCCTCAGATGAAATCTGGAAAGAAGTTTTGTGAGAAACTGCTCTGTGATGTGTGACTTCCACTCAGAGAGTTACATCTGTATTTCACGGATCTCTGTGCTACCCTTATTTCTGTGGAATCTGAGAACAGATATTTCGGATCCCTATGAAGACTATAGGGCCAAAGGAAATATCCTCGGATAACTAAGAGAAAGAAGCTTTCTGAGAAACTTCTTTGTGTACTGTGAAATCATCTCACAGAGTTACAGCTTTCCCCACAAGAAGCCTTTCGCTAAGACAGTTCTTGTGGAATTGGCAAAGTGATATTTGGAAGCCCATAGAGGGCTATGGTGAAAAAGGAAATATCCTCAGATGAAATCTGGAAAGAAGCTTTCTGAGAAACTGCTCTGTGATGTGTGACTACCACTCAGAGAGTTACATGTGTATGTCACGGATCTCTTTGCTAGCCTTATTTCTATGGAATCTGAGAACAGATATTTCGGATCCCTTTGAAGACTATAGGGCCAAAGGAAATATCCTCCGATAACAAAGAGAAAGAAGCTTTCTGAGAAACTTCTTTGTGTTCTGTGAAATCATCTCACAGAGTTACAGCTTTCCCCTCAAGAAGCCTTTCGCTAAGACAGTTATTGTGGAATTGGCAAAGTGATATTTGGAAGCCCATAGAGGCCTATGGTGAAAAAAAAAATATCCTCAGATGAAATCTGGAAAGAAGCTTTCTGAGAAACTGCTTAGTGTTCTGTGAATTCATCTCACAGAGTTACATCTGTATTTCGTGGATCTCTTTGCTAGCCTTATTTCTGTGGAATCTGAGAACAGATATTTCGGATCCCTTTGAAGACTATAGGGCCAAAGGAAATATCCTCCGATAACAAAGAGAAAGAAGCTTTCTGAGAAAGTTCTTTGTGTTCTGTGAAATCATCTCACAGAGTTACAGCTTTCCCCTCAAGAAGCCTTTCGCTAAGACATTTCTTGTGGAATTGGCAAAGTGATATTTGGAAGCCCATAGAGGGCTATGGTGAAAAAGGAAATATCCTCAGATGAAATCTGGAAAGAAGCTTTCTGAGAAACTGCTCTGTGATGTGTGACTACCACTCAGAGAGTTACATGTGTATTTCACGGATCTCTTTGCTAGCCTTATTTCTGTGGAATCTGAGAACAGATATTTCGGATCCCTTTGAAGACTGTAGGGCCAAAGGAAATATCCTCCGATAACAAAGAGAAAGAAGCTTTCTGAGAAACTTCTTTGTGTTCTGTGAAATCATCTCACAGAGTTACAGCTTTCCCCTCAAGAAGCCTTTCGCTAAGACAGTTATTGTGGAATTGGCAAAGTGATATTTGGAAGCCCATAGAGGGCTATGGTGAAAAAAAAAATATCCTCAGATGAAATCTGGAAAGAAGCTTTCTGAGAAACTGCTTAGTGTTCTGTCAATTCATCTCACAGAGTTACATCTGTATTTCGTGGATCTCTTTGCTAGCCTTATTTCTGTGGAATCTGAGAACAGATATTTCGGATCCCTTTGAAGACTATAGGGCCAAAGGAAATATCCTCCGATAACAAAGAGAAAGAAGCTTTCTGAGAAAGTTCTTTGTGTTCTGTGAAATCATCTCACAGAGTTACAGCTTTCCCCTCAAGAAGCCTTTCGCTAAGACAGTTCTTGTGGAATTGGCAAAGTGATATTTGGAAGCCCATAGAGGGCTATGGTGAAAAAAAAAAATATCCTCAGATGAAATCTGGAAAGAAGCTTTCTGAGAAACTGCTCTGTGATGTGTGACTACCACTCAGAGAGTTACATGTGTATTTCACGGATCTCTTTGCAAGCCTTATTTCTGTGGAATCTGAGAACAGATATTTCGGATCCCTTTGAAGACTATAGGGCCAAAGGAAATATCCTCCCATAACAAAGAGAAAGAAGCTTTCTGAGAAACTTCTTTGTGTTCTGTGAAATCATCTCACAGAGTTACAGCATTCCCCTCAAGAAGCCTTTCGCTAAGACAGTTCTTGTGGAATTGGCAAAGTGATATTTGGAAGCCCATAGAGGGCTATGGTGAAAAAGGAAATATCCTCAGATGAAATCTGGAAAGAAGCTTTCTGAGAAACTGCTAAGTGTTCTGTTAATTCATCTCACAGAGTTACATCTGTATTTCGTGGATCTCTTTGCTAGCCTTATTTCTGTGGAATCTGAGAACAGATATTTCGGATCCCTTTGAAGACTATAGGGCCAAAGGAAATATCCTGCGATAACAAAGAGAAAGAAGCTTTCTGAGAAACTTCTTTGTGTTCTGTGAAATCATCTCACAGAGTTACAGCTTTCCCCTCAAGAAGCCTTTCGCTAAGACAGTTCTTGTGGAATTGGCAAAGTGATATTTGGAAGCCCATAGAGGGCTATGGTGAAAAAGGAAATATCCTCAGATGAAATCTGGAAAGAAGCTTTGTGAGAAACTGCTCTGTGATGTGTGACTTCCACTCAGAGAGTTACATCTGTATTTCACGGATCTCTGTGGTAGCCTTATTTCTGTGGAATCTGAGAACAGATATTTCGGATCCCTTTGAAGGCTGTAGGGGCAAAGGAAATATCCTCCGATAACAAAGAGAAAGAAGCTTTCTGAGAAACTTCTTTGTGTTCTGTGAAATCATCTCACAGAGTTACAGCTTTCCCCTCAAGAAGCCTTTCGCTAAGACAGTTCTTGTGGAATTGGCAAAGTGATATTTGGAAGCCCATAGAGGGCTATGGTGAAAAAGGAAATATCCTCAGATGAAATCTGGAAAGAAGCTTTCTGAGAAACTGCTCTGTGATGTGTGACTACCACTCAGAGAGTTACATGTGTATTTCACGGATCTCTTTGCTAGCCTTATTTCTGTGGAATCTGAGAACAGATATTTCGGATCCCTTTGAAGACTGTAGGGCCAAAGGAAATATCCTCCGATAACAAAGAGAAAGAAGCTTTCTGAGAAACTTCTTTGTGTTCTGTGAAATCATCTCACAGAGTTACAGCTTTCCCCTCAAGAAGCCTTTCGCTAAGACAGTTCTTGTGGAATTGGCAAAGTGATATTTGGAAGCCCTTAGAGGGCTATGGTGAAAAAGGAAATATCCTCAGAAGAAATCTGCAAAGAAGCTTTCTGAGAAACTGCTCTGTGATGTGTGACATGCACTCACAGAGTTACATCTGTATTTCGTGGATCTCTTTGCTAGCCTTATTTCTGTGGAATCTGAGAACAGATATTTCGGATCCCTTTGAAGACTATAGGGACAAAGGAAATATCCTCCGGTAACAAAGAGAAAGAAGCTTTCTGAGAAATTTCTTTGTGTTCTGTGAAATCATCTCACAGAGTTACCGCTTTCCCCTCAAGAAGCCTTTCGCTAAGACAGTACTTATGGAATTGGCAAAGTGATATTTGGAAGCCCATAAAGGCCTATGGTGAAAAAGGCAATATCCTCAGATGAAATCTGGAAAGAAGCTTTCTGAGAAACTGCTTAGTGTTCTGTGAATTCATCTCACAGAGTTACATCTGTATTTCGTGGATCTCTTTGCTAGCCTTATTTCTTTGGAATCTGAGAACATATATTTCGGATCCCTTTGAAGACTATAGGGACAAAGGAAATATCCTCCGATAACAAAGAGAAAGAAGCTTTCTGAGAAAGTTCTTTGTGTTCTGTCAAATCATCTCACAGAGTTACAGCTTTCCCCTCAAGAAGCCTTTCGCTAAGACAGTTCTTGTGGAATTGGCAAAGTGATATTTGGAAGCCCATAGAGGGCTATGGTGAAAAAGGAAATATCCTCAAATGAAATCTGGAAAGAAGCTTTCTGAGAAACTGCTCTGTGATGTGTGACTACCACTCAGAGAGTTACATGTGTATTTCACGGGTCTCTTTGATAGCCTTATTTCTGTGGAATCTGAGAACAGATATTTCGGATCCCTTTGAAGACTATAGGGCCAAAGGAAATATCCTCCGATAACAAAGAGAAAGAAGCTTTCTGAGAAACTTCTTTGTGTTCGGTGAAATCATCTCACAGAGTTACAGCTTTCCCCTCAAGAAGCCTTTCGCTAAGACAGTTCTTGTGGAATTGGCAAAGTGATATTTGGAAGCCCATAGAGGGCTATGGTGAAAAAGGAAATATCCTCAGATGAAATCTGGAAAGAAGCTTTCTGAGAAACTGCTTAGTGTTCTGTCAATTCATCTCACAGAGTTACATCTGTATTTCGTGGATCTCTTTGCTAGCCTTATTTCTGTGGAATCTGAGAACAGATATTTCGGATCCCTTTGAAGACTATAGGGCCAAAGGAAATATCCTCTGATAACAAAGAGAAAGAAGCTTTCTGAGAAAGTTCTTTGTGTTCTGTGAAATCATCTCACAGAGTTACAGCTTTCCCCTCAAGAAGCCTTTCGCTAAGACATTTCTTGTGGAATTGGCAAAGTGATATTTGGAAGCCCATAGAGGGCTATGGTGAAAAAGGAAATATCCTCAGATGAAATCTGGAAAGAAGCTTTCTGAGAAACTGCTCTGTGATGTGTGACTACCACTCAGAGAGTTACATGTGTATTTCACGGATCTCTTTGCTAGCCTTATTTCTGTGGAATCTGAGAACAGATATTTCGGATCCCTTTGAAGACTGTAGGGCCAAAGGAAATATCCTCCGATAACAAAGAGAAAGAAGCTTTCTGAGAAACTTCTTTGTGTTCTGTGAAATCATCTCACAGAGTTACAGCTTTCCCCTCAAGAAGCCTTTCGCTAAGACAGTTCTTGTGGAATTGGCAAAGTGATATTTGGAAGCCCATAGGGGGCTATGGTGAAAAAAAAAATATCCTCAGATGAAATCTGGAAAGAAGCTTTCTGAGAAACTGCTTAGTGTTCTGTCAATTCATCTCACAGAGTTACATCTGTATTTCGTGGATCTCTTTGCTAGCCTTATTTCTGTGGAATCTGAGAACAGATATTTCGGATCCCTTTGAAGACTATAGGGCCAAAGGAAATATCCTCCGATAACAAAGAGAAAGAAGCTTTCTGAGAAAGTTCTTTGTGTTCTGTGAAATCATCTCACAGAGTTACAGCTTTCCCCTCAAGAAGCCTTTCGCTAAGACAGTTCTTGTGGAATTGGCAAAGTGATATTTGGAAGCCCATAGAGGGCTATGGTGAAAAAAAAAAATATCCTCAGATGAAATCTGGAAAGAAGCTTTCTGAGAAACTGCTCTGTGATGTGTGACTACCACTCAGAGAGTTATATGTGTATTTCACGGATCTCTTTGCAAGCCTTATTTCTGTGGAATCTGAGAACAGATATTTGGGATCCCTTTGAAGACTATAGGGCCAAAGGAAATATCCTCCGATAACAAAGAGAAAGAAGCTTTCTGAGAAACTTCTTTGTGTTCTGTGAAATCATCTCACAGAGTTACAGCATTCCCCTCAAGAAGCCTTTCGCTAAGACAGTTCTTGTGGAATTGGCAAAGTGATATTTGGAAGCCCATAGAGGGCTATGGTGAAAAAGGAAATATCCTCAGATGAAATCTGGAAAGAAGCTTTCTGAGAAACTGCTAAGTGTTCTGTTAATTCATCTCACAGAGTTACATCTGTATTTCGTGGATCTCTTTGCTAGCCTTATTTCTGTGGAATCTGAGAACAGATATTTCGGATCCCTTTGAAGACTATAGGGCCAAAGGAAATATCCTGCGATAACAAAGAGAAAGAAGCTTTCTGAGAAACTTCTTTGTGTTCTGTGAAATCATCTCACAGAGTTACAGCTTTCCCCTCAAGAAGCCTTTCGCTAAGACAGTTCTTGTGGAATTGGCAAAGTGATATTTGGAAGCCCATAGAGGGCTATGGTGAAAAAGGAAATATCCTCAGATGAAATCTGGAAAGAAGCTTTGTGAGAAACTGCTCTGTGATGTGTGACTTCCACTCAGAGAGTTACATCTGTATTTCACGGATCTCTGTGGTAGCCTTATTTCTGTGGAATCTGAGAACAGATATTTCGGATCCCTTTGAAGACTGTAGGGCCAAAGGAAATATCCTCCGATAACAAAGAGAAAGAAGCTTTCTGAGAAACTTCTTTGTGTTCTGTGAAATCATCTCACAGAGTTACAGCTTTCCCCTCAAGAAGCCTTTCGCTAAGACAGTTATTGTGGAATTGGCAAAGTGATATTTGGAAGCCCATAGAGGGCTATGGTGAAAAAGGAAATATCCTCAGATGAAATCTGGAAAGAAGCTTTCTGAGAAACTGCTCTGTGATGTGTGACTACCACTCAGAGAGTTACATGTGTATTTCACGGATCTCTTTGCTAGCCTTATTTCTGTGGAATCTGAGAACAGATATTTCGGATCCCTTTGAAGACTGTAGGGCCAAAGGAAATATCCTCCGATAACAAAGAGAAAGAAGCTTTCTGAGAAACTTCTTTGTGTTCTGTGAAATCATCTCACAGAGTTACAGCTTTCCCCTCAAGAAGCCTTTCGCTAAGACAGTTCTTGTGGAATTGGCAAAGTGATATTTGGAAGCCCATAGAGGGCTATGGTGAAAAAGGAAATATCCTCAGAAGAAATCTACAAAGAAGCTTTCTGAGAAACTGCTCTGTGATGTGTGACTTGCACTCACAGAGTTACATCTGTATTTCGTGGATCTCTTTGCTAGCCTTATTTCTGTGGAATCTGAGAACAGATATTTCGGATCCCTTTGAAGACTATAGGGACAAAGGAAATATCCTCCGGTAACAAAGAGAAAGAAGCTTTCTGAGAAATTTCTTTGTGTTCTGTGAAATCATCTCACAGAGTTACCGCTTTCCCCTCAAGAAGCCTTTCGCTAAGACAGTACTTATGGAATTGGCAAAGTGATATTTGGAAGCCCATAAAGGCCTATGGTGAAAAAGGCAATATCCTCAGATGAAATCTGGAAAGAAGCTTTCTGAGAAACTGCTTAGTGTTCTGTGAATTCATCTCACAGAGTTACATCTGTATTTCGTGGATCTCTTTGCTAGCCTTATTTCTTTGGAATCTGAGAACATATATTTCGGATCCCTTTGAAGACTATAGGGACAAAGGAAATATCCTCCGATAACAAAGAGAAAGAAGCTTTCTGAGAAAGTTCTTTGTGTTCTGTCAAATCATCTCACAGAGTTACAGCTTTCCCCTCAAGAAGCCTTTCGCTAAGACAGTTCTTGTGGAATTGACAAAGTGATATTTGGAAGCCCATAGAGGGCTATGGTGAAAAAGGAAATATCCTCAGATGAAATCTGGAAAGAAGCTTTCTGAGAAACTGCTCTGTGATGTGTGACTACCACACAGAGAGTTACATGTGTATTTCACGGGTCTCTTTGATAGCCTTATTTCTGTGGAATCTGAGAACAGATATTTCGGATCCCTTTGAAGACTATAGGGCCAAAGGAAATATCCTCCGATAACAAAGAGAAAGAAGCTTTCTGAGAAACTTCTTTGTGTTCGGTGAAATCATCTCACAGAGTTACAGCTTTCCCCTCAAGAAGCCTTTCGCTAAGACAGTTCTTGTGGAATTGGCAAAGTGATATTTGGAAGCCCATAGAGGGCTATGGTGAAAAAGGAAATATCCTCAGATGAAATCTGGAAAGAAGCTTTCTGAGAAACTGCTTAGTGTTCTGTCAATTCATCTCACAGAGTTACATCTGTATTTCGTGGATCTCTTTGCTAGCCTTATTTCTGTGGAATCTGAGAACAGATATTTCGGATCCCTTTGAAGACTATAGGGCCAAAGGAAATATCCTCTGATAACAAAGAGAAAGAAGCTTTCTGAGAAAGTTCTTTGTGTTCTGTGAAATCATCTCACAGAGTTACATCTTTCCCCTCAAGAAGCCTTTCGCTAAGACAGTTCTTGTGGAATTGGCAAAGTGATATTTGGAAGCCCATAGAGGGCTATGGTGAAAAAGGAAATATCCTCAGATGAAATCTGGAAAGAAGCTTTCTGAGAAACTGCTCTGTGATGTGTGACTACCACTCAGAGAGTTACATGTGTATTTCACGGATCTCTTTGCTAGCCTTATTTCTGTGGAATCTGAGAACAGATATTTCGGATTCCTTTGAAGACTATAGGGCCAAAGGAAATATCCTCCGATAACAAAGAGAAAGAAGCTTTCTGAGAAACTTCTTTGTGTTCGGAGAAATCATCTCACAGAGTTACAGCTTTCCCCTCAAGAAGCCTTTCGCTAAGACAGTTCTTGTGGAATTGGCAAAGTGATATTTGGAAGCCCATAGAGGGCTATGGTGAAAAAGGAAATATCCTCAGATGAAATCTGGAAAGAAGCTTTCTGAGAAACTGCTTAGTGTTCTGTCAATTCACCTCACAGAGTTACATCTGTATTTCGTGGATCTCTTTGCTAGCCTTATTTCTGTGGAATCTGAGAACAGATATTTCGGATCCCTTTGAAGACTATAGGGTCAAAGGAAATATCCTAAGATAACAAAGAGAAAGAAGCTTTCTGAGAAACTTCTTTGTGTTCTGTGAAATCATCTCACAGAGTTACAGCTTTCCGATCAAGAAGCCTTTCGCTAAGACAGTTCTTGTGGAATTGGCAAAGTGATATTTGGAAGCCCATAGAGGGCTATGGTGAAAAAGGAAATATCCTCAGATGAAATCTGGAAAGAAGCTTTCTGAGAAACTGCTTAGTGTTCTGTGAATTCATCTCACAGAGTTACATCTGTATTTCGTGGATCTCTTTGCTAGCCTTATTTCTGTGGAATCTGAGAACAGATATTTCGGATCCCTTTGAAGACTATAGGGCCAAAGGAAATATCCTCCGATAACAAAGAGAAAGAAGCTTTCTGAGAAACTTCTTTGTGTTCGGTGAAATCATCTCACAGAGTTACAGCTTTCCCCTCAAGAAGCCTTTCGCTAAGACAGTTCTTGTGGAATTGGCAAAGTGATATTTGGAAGCCCATAGAGGGCTATGGTGAAAAAGGAAATATCCTCAGATGAAATCTGGAAAGAAGCTTTCTGAGAAACTGCTTAGTGTTCTGTGAATTCATCTCACAGAGTTACATCTGTATTTCGTGGATCTCTTTGCTAGCCTTATTTCTGTGGAATCTGAGAACAGATATTTCGGATCCCTTTGAAGACTATAGGGCCAAAGGAAATATCCTCCGATAACAAAGAGAAAGAAGCTTTCTGAGAAACTTCTTTGTGTTCTGTGAAATCATCTCACAGAGTTACAGCTTTCCCCTCAAGAAGCCTTTCGCTAAGACAGTTCTTGTGGAATTGGCAAAGTGATATTTGGAAGCCCATAGAGGCCTATGGTGAAAAAGGAAATATCCTCAGATGAAATCTGGAAAGAAGCTTTCTGAGAAACTGCTTAGTGTTCTGTGAATTCATCTCACAGAGTTACATCTGTATTTCGTGGATCTCTTTGCTAGCCTTATTTCTGTGGAATCTGAGAACAGATATTTCGGATCCCCTTGAAGACTATAGGGACAAAGGAAATATCCTCCGATAACAAAGAGAAAGAAGCTTTCTGAGAAAGTTCTTTGTGTTCTGTGAAATCATCTCACAGAGTTACAGCTTTCCCCTCAAGAAGCCTTTCGCTAAGACAGTTCTTGTGGAATTGGCAAAGTGATATTTGGAAGCCCATAGAGGGCTATGGTGAAAAAGGAAATATCCTCAGATGAAATCTGGAAAGAAGCTTTCTGAGAAACTGCTCTGTGATGTGTGACTACCACTCAGAGAGTTACATGTGTATTTCACGGATCTCTTTGCTAGCCTTATTTCTGTGGAATCTGAGAACAGATATTTCGGATCCCTTTGAAGACTATAGGGCCAAAGGAAATATCCTCCGATAACAAAGAGAAAGAAGCTTTCTGAGAAACTTCTTTGTGTTCTGTGAAATCATCTCACAGAGTTACAGCTTTCCCCTCAAGAAGCCTTTCGCTAAGACAGTTCTTGTGGAATTGGCAAAGTGATATTTGGAAGCCCTTAGAGGTCTATGGTGAAAAAGGAAATATCCTCAGATGAAATCTGGAAAGAAGCTTTCTGAGAAACTGCTAAGTGTTCTGTTAATTCATCTCACAGAGTTACATCTGTATTTCGTGGATCTCTTTGCTAGCCTTATTTCTGTGGAATCTGAGAACAGATATTTCGGATCCCTTTGAAGACTATAGGGCCAAAGGAAATATCCTGCGATAACAAAGAGAAAGAAGCTTTCTGAGAAACTTCTTTGTGTTCTGTGAAATCATCTCACAGAGTTACAGCTTTCCCCTCAAGAAGCCTTTCGCTAAGACAGTTCTTGTGGAATTGGCAAAGTGATATTTGGAAGCCCATAGAGGGCTATGGTGAAAAAGAAAATATCCTCAGATGAAATCTGGAAAGAAGCTTTGTGAGAAACTGCTCTGTGATGTGTGACTTCCACTCAGAGAGTTACATCTGTATTTCACGGATCTCTGAGCTAGCCTTATTTCTGTGGAATCTGAGAACAGATATTTCGGATCCCTATGAAGACTATAGGGCCAAAGGAAATATCCTCGGATAACTAAGAGAAAGAAGCTTTCTGAGAAACTTCTTTGTGTTCTGTGAAATCATCTCACAGAGTTACAGCTTTCCCCTCAAGAGGCCTTTCGCTAAGACAGTTCTTGTGGAATTGGCAAAGTGATATTTGGAAGCCCATAGAGGGCTATGGTGAAAAAGGAAATATCCTCAGATGAAATCTGGAAAGAAGCTTTCTAAGAAACTGCTTAGTTTTCTGTCAATTCATCTCACAGAGTTACATCTGTATTTCGTGGATCTCTTTGCTAGCCTTATTTCTGTGGAATCTGAGAACAGATATTTCGGATCCCTTTGAAGACAATAGGGCCAAAGGAAATATCCTAAGATAACAAAGAGAAAGAAGCTTTCTGAGAAACTTCTTTGTGTTCTGTGAAATCATCTCACAGAGTTACAGCTTTCCCCTCAAGAAGCCTTTCGCTAAGACAGTTCTTGTGGAATTGGCAAAGTGATATTTGGAAACCCATAGAGGGCTATGGTGAAAAAGGAAATATCCTCAGATGAAATCTGGAAAGAAGCTTTCTGAGAAACTGCTTAGTGTTCTGTGAATTCATCTCACAGAGTTACATCTGTATTTCGTGGATCTCTTTGCTAGCCTTATTTCTGTGGAATCTGAGAACAGATATTTCGGATCCCTTTGAAGACTATAGGGACAAAGGAAATATCCTCCGATAACAAAGAGAAAGAAGCTTTCTGAGAAAGTTCTTTGTGTTCTGTGAAATCATCTCACAGAGTTACAGCTTTCCCCTCAAGAAGCCTTTCCCTAAGACAGTTCTTGTGGAATTGGCAAAGTGATATTTGGAAGCCCATAGAGGGCTATGGTGAAAAAGGAAATATCCTCAGATGAAATCTGGAAAGAAGTTTCTGAGAAACTGCTTAGTGTTCTGTGAATTCATCTCACAGAGTTACATCTGTATTTCGTGGATCTCTTTGCTAGCCTTATTTCTGTGGAATCTGAGAACAGATATTTCGGATACCTTTGAAGACTATAGGGACAAAGGAAATATCCTCCGGTAACAAAGAGAAAGAAGCTTTCTGAGAAATTTCTTTGTGTTCTGTGAAATCATCTCACAGAGTTACCACTTTCCCCTCAAGAAGCCTTTCGCTAAGACAGTACTTATGGAATTGGCAAAGTGATATTTGGAAGCCCCTAAAGGCCTATGGTGAAAAAGGCAATATCCTCAGATGAAATCTGGAAAGAAGCTTTCTGAGAAACTGCTTAGTGTTCTGTGAATTCATCTCACAGAGTTACATCTGTATTTCGTGGATCTCTTTGCTAGCCTTATTTCTTTGTAATCTGAGAACATATATTTCGGATCCCTTTGAAGACTATAGGGACAAAGGAAATATCCTCCGATAACAAAGAGAAAGAAGCTTTCTGAGAAAGTTCTTTGTGTTCTGTCAAATCATCTCACAGAGTTACAGCTTTCCCCTCAAGAAGCCTTTCGCTAAGACAGTTCTTGTGGAATTGGCAAAGTGATATTTGGAAGCCCATAGAGGGCTATGGTGAAAAAGGAAATATCCTCAGATGAAATCTGGAAAGAAGCTTTCTGAGAAACTGCTCTGTGATGTGTGACTACCACTCAGAGAGTTACATGTGTATTTCACGGGTCTCTTTGATAGCCTTATTTCTGTGGAATCTGAGAACAGATATTTCGGATCCCTTTGAAGACTATAGGGCCAAAGGAAATATCCTCCGATAACAAAGAGAAAGAAGCTTTCTGAGAAACTTCTTTGTGTTCTGTGAAATCATCTCACAGAGTTACAGCTTTCCCCTCAAGAAGCCTTTCGCTAAGACAGTTCTTGTGGAATTGGCAAAGTGATATTTGGAAGCCCATAGAGGGCTATGGTGAAAAAGGAAATATCCTCAGATGAAATCTGGAAAGAAGCTTTCTGAGAAACTGCTTAGTGTTCTGTCAATTCATCTCACAGAGTTACATCTGTATTTCGTGGATCTCTTTGCTAGCCTTATTTCTGTGGAATCTGAGAACAGATATTTCGGATCCCTTTGAAGACTATAGGGCCAAAGGAAATATCCTCTGATAACAAAGAGAAAGAAGCTTTCTGAGAAAGTTCTTTGTGTTCTGTGAAATCATCTCACAGAGTTACAGCTTTCCCCTCAAGAAGCCTTTCGCTAAGACATTTCTTGTGGAATTGGCAAAGTGATATTTGGAAGCCCATAGAGGGCTATGGTGAAAAAGGAAATATCCTCAGATGAAATCTGGAAAGAAGCTTTCTGAGAAACTGCTCTGTGATGTGTGACTACCACTCAGAGAGTTACATGTGTATTTCACGGATCTCTTTGCTAGCCTTATTTCTGTGGAATCTGAGAACAGATATTTCGGATCCCTTTGAAGACTGTAGGGCCAAAGGAAATATCCTCCGATAACAAAGAGAAAGAAGCTTTCTGAGAAACTTCTTTGTGTTCTGTGAAATCATCTCACAGAGTTACAGCTTTCCCCTCAAGAAGCCTTTCGCTAAGACAGTTATTGTGGAATTGGCAAAGTGATATTTGGAAGCCCATAGAGGGCTATGGTGAAAAAAAAAATATCCTCAGATGAAATCTGGAAAGAAGCTTTCTGAGAAACTGCTTAGTGTTCTGTCAATTCATCTCACAGAGTTACATCTGTATTTCGTGGATCTCTTTGCTAGCCTTATTTCTGTGGAATCTGAGAACAGATATTTCGGATCCCTTTGAAGACTATAGGGCCAAAGGAAATATCCTCCGATAACAAAGAGAAAGAAGCTTTCTGAGAAAGTTCTTTGTGTTCTGTGAAATCATCTCACAGAGTTACAGCTTTCCCCTCAAGAAGCCTTTCGCTAAGACAGTTCTTGTGGAATTGGCAAAGTGATATTTGGAAGCCCATAGAGGGCTATGGTGAAAAAAAAAAATATCCTCAGATGAAATCTGGAAAGAAGCTTTCTGAGAAACTGCTCTGTGATGTGTGACTACCACTCAGAGAGTTACATGTGTATTTCACGGATCTCTTTGCAAGCCTTATTTCTGTGGAATCTGAGAACAGATATTTCGGATCCCTTTGAAGACTATAGGGCCAAAGGAAATATCCTCCGATAACAAAGAGAAAGAAGCTTTCTGAGAAACTTCTTTGTGTTCTGTGAAATCATCTCACAGAGTTACAGCATTCCCCTCAAGAAGCCTTTCGCTAAGACAGTTCTTGTGGAATTGGCAAAGTGATATTTGGAAGCCCATAGAGGGCTATGGTGAAAAAGGAAATATCCTCAGATGAAATCTGGAAAGAAGCTTTCTGAGAAACTGCTAAGTGTTCTGTTAATTCATCTCACAGAGTTACATCTGTATTTCGTGGATCTCTTTGCTAGCCTTATTTCTGTGGAATCTGAGAACAGATATTTCGGATCCCTTTGAAGACTATAGGGCCAAAGGAAATATCCTGCGATAACAAAGAGAAAGAAGCTTTCTGAGAAACTTCTTTGTGTTCTGTGAAATCATCTCACAGAGTTACAGCTTTCCCCTCAAGAAGCCTTTCGCTAAGACAGTTCTTGTGGAATTGGCAAAGTGATATTTGGAAGCCCATAGAGGGCTATGGTGAAAAAGGAAATATCCTCAGATGAAATCTGGAAAGAAGCTTTGTGAGAAACTGCTCTGTGATGTGTGACTTCCACTCAGACAGTTACATCTGTATTTCGCGGATCTCTGTGGTAGCCTTATTTCTGTGGAATCTGAGAACAGATATTTCGGATCCCTTTGAAGACTGTAGGGCCAAAGGAAATATCCTCCGATAACAAAGAGAAAGAAGCTTTCTGAGAAACTTCTTTGTGTTCTGTGAAATCATCTCACAGAGTTACAGCTTTCCCCTCAAGAAGCCTTTCGCTAAGACAGTTATTGTGGAATTGGCAAAGTGATATTTGGAAGCCCATAGAGGGCTATGGTGAAAAAGGAAATATCCTCAGATGAAATCTGGAAAGAAGCTTTCTGAGAAACTGCTCTGTGATGTGTGACTACCACTCAGAGAGTTACATGTGTATTTCACGGATCTCTTTGCTAGCCTTATTTCTGTGGAATCTGAGAACAGATATTTCGGATCCCTTTGAAGACTGTAGGGCCAAAGGAAATATCCTCCGATAACAAAGAGAAAGAAGCTTTCTGAGAAAGTTCTTTGTGTTCTGTGAAATCATCTCACAGAGTTACAGCTTTCCCCTCAAGAAGCCTTTTGCTAAGACAGTTCTTGTGGAATTGGCAAAGTGATATTTGGAAGCCCTTAGAGGGCTATGGTGAAAAAGGAAATATCCTCAGAAGAAATCTGCAAAGAAGCTTTCTGAGAAACTGCTCTGTGATGTGTGACTTGCACTCACAGAGTTACATCTGTATTTCGTGGATCTCTTTGCTAGCCTTATTTCTGTGGAATCTGAGAACAGATATTTCGGATCCCTTTGAAGACTATAGGGACAAAGGAAATATCCTCCGGTAACAAAGAGAAAGAAGCTTTCTGAGAAATTTCTTTGTGTTCTGTGAAATCATCTCACAGAGTTACCGCTTTCCCCTCAAGAAGCCTTTCGCTAAGACAGTACTTATGGAATTGGCAAAGTGATATTTGGAAGCCCATAAAGGCCTATGGTGAAAAAGGCAATATCCTCAGATGAAATCTGGAAAGAAGCTTTCTGAGAAACTGCTTAGTGTTCTGTGAATTCATCTCACAGAGTTACATCTGTATTTCGTGGATCTCTTTGCTAGCCTTATTTCTTTGGAATCTGAGAACATATATTTCGGATCCCTTTGAAGACTATAGGGACAAAGGAAATATCCTCCGATAACAAAGAGAAAGAAGCTTTCTGAGAAAGTTCTTTGTGTTCTGTGAAATCATCTCACAGAGTTACAGCTTTCCCCTCAAGAAGCCTTTCGCTAAGACAGTTCTTGTAGAATTGGCAAAGTGATATTTGGAAGCCCATAGAGGGCTATGGTGAAAAAGGAAATATCCTCAGATGAAATCTGGAAAGAAGCTTTCTGAGAAACTGCTCTGTGATGTGTGACTACCACTCAGAGAGTTACATGTGTATTTCACGGGTCTCTTTGATAGCCTTATTTCTGTGGAATCTGAGAACAGATATTTCGGATCCCTTTGAAGACTATAGGGCCAAAGGAAATATCCTCCGATAACAAAGAGAAAGAAGCTTTCTGAGAAACTTCTTTGTGTTCGGTGAAATCATCTCACAGAGTTACAGCTTTCCCCTCAAGAAGCCTTTCGCTAAGACAGTTCTTGTGGAATTGGCAAAGTGATATTTGGAAGCCCATAGAGGGCTATGGTGAAAAAGGAAATATCCTCAGATGAAATCTGGAAAGAAGCTTTCTGAGAAACTGCTTAGTGTTCTGTCAATTCATCTCACAGAGTTACATCTGTATTTCGTGGATCTCTTTGCTAGCCTTATTTCTGTGGAATCTGAGAACAGATATTTCGGATCCCTTTGAAGACTATAGGGCCAAAGGAAATATCCTCTGATAACAAAGAGAAAGAAGCTTTCTGAGAAAGTTCTTTGTGTTCTGTGAAATCATCTCACAGAGTTACAGCTTTCCCCTCAAGAAGCCTTTCGCTAAGACAGTTCTTGTGGAATTGGCAAAGTGATATTTGGAAGCCCATAGAGGGCTATGGTGAAAAAGGAAATATCCTCAGATGAAATCTGGAAAGAAGCTTTCTGAGAAACTGCTCTGCGATGTGTGACTACCACTCAGAGAGTTACATGTGTATTTCACGGATCTCTTTGCTAGCCTTATTTCTGTGGAATCTGAGAACAGATATTTCGGATCCCTTTGAAGACTATAGGGCCAAAGGAAATATCCTCCGATAACAAAGAGAAAGAAGCTTTCTGAGAAACTTCTTTGTGTTCGGTGAAATCATCTCACAGAGTTACAGCTTTCCCCTCAAGAAGCCTTTCGCTAAGACAGTTCTTGTGGAATTGGCAAAGTGATATTTGGAAGCCCATAGAGGGCTATGGTGAAAAAGGAAATATCCTCAGATGAAATCTGGAAAGAAGCTTTCTGAGAAACTGCTTAGTGTTCTGTCAATTCACCTCACAGAGTTACATCTGTATTTCGTGGATCTCTTTGCTAGCCTTATTTCTGTGGAATCTGAGAACAGATATTTCGGATCCCTTTGAAGACTATAGGGTCAAAGGAAATATCCTAAGATAACAAAGAGAAAGAAGCTTTCTGAGAAACTTCTTTGTGTTCTGTGAAATCATCTCACAGAGTTACAGCTTTCCGCTCAAGAAGCCTTTCGCTAAGACAGTTCTTGTGGAATTGGCAAAGTGATATTTGGAAGCCCATAGAGGGCTATGGTGAAAAAGGAAATATCCTCAGATGAAATCTGGAAAGAAGCTTTCTGAGAAACTGCTTAGTGTTCTGTGAATTCATCTCACAGAGTTACATCTGTATTTCGTGGATCTCTTTGCTAGCCTTATTTCTGTGGAATCTGAGAACAGATATTTCGGATCCCTTTGAAGACTATAGGGCCAAAGGAAATATCCTCCGATAACAAAGAGAAAGAAGCTTTCTGAGAAACTTCTTTGTGTTCGGTGAAATCATCTCACAGAGTTACAGCTTTCCCCTCAAGAAGCCTTTCGCTAAGACAGTTCTTGTGGAATTGGCAAAGTGATATTTGGAAGCCCATAGAGGGCTATGGTGAAAAAGGAAATATCCTCAGATGAAATCTGGAAAGAAGCTTTCTGAGAAACTGCTTAGTGTTCTGTGAATTCATCTCACAGAGTTACATCTGTATTTCGTGGATCTCTTTGCTAGCCTTATTTCTGTGGAATCTGAGAACAGATATTTCGGATCCCTTTGAAGACTATAGGGCCAAAGGAAATATCCTCCGATAACAAAGAGAAAGAAGCTTTCTGAGAAACTTCTTTGTGTTCTGTGAAATCATCTCACAGAGTTACAGCTTTCCCCTCAAGAAGCCTTTCGCTAAGACAGTTCTTGTGGAATTGGCAAAGTGATATTTGGAAGCCCATAGAGGCCTATGGTGAAAAAGGAAATATCCTCAGATGAAATCTGGAAAGAAGCTTTCTGAGAAACTGCTTAGTGTTCTGTGAATTCATCTCACAGAGTTACATCTGTATTTCGTGGATCTCTTTGCTAGCCTTATTTCTGTGGAATCTGAGAACAGATATTTCGGATCCCCTTGAAGACTATAGGGACAAAGGAAATATCCTCCGATAACAAAGAGAAAGAAGCTTTCTGAGAAAGTTCTTTGTGTTCTGTGAAATCATCTCACAGAGTTACAGCTTTCCCCTCAAGAAGCCTTTCGCTAAGACAGTTCTTGTGGAATTGTCAAAGTGATATTTGGAAGCCCATAGAGGGCTATGGTGAAAAAGGAAATATCCTCAGATGAAATCTGGAAAGAAGCTTTCTGAGAAACTGCTCTGTGATGTGTGACTACCACTCAGAGAGTTACATGTGTATTTCACGGATCTCTTTGCTAGCCTTATTTCTGTGGAATCTGAGAACAGATATTTCGGATCCCTTTGAAGACTATAGGGCCAAAGGAAATATCCTCCGATAACAAAGAGAAAGAAGCTTTCTGAGAAACTTCTTTGTGTTCTGTGAAATCATCTCACAGAGTTACAGCTTTCCCCTCAAGAAGCCTTTCGCTAAGACAGTTCTTGTGGAATTGGCAAAGTGATATTTGGAAGCCCATAGAGGTCTATGGTGAAAAAGGAAATATCCTCAGATGAAATCTGGAAAGAAGCTTTCTGAGAAACTGCTTAGTGTTCTGTGAATTCATCTCACAGAGTTACATCTGTATTTCGTGGATCTCTTTGCTAGCCTTATTTCTGTGGAATCTGAGAACAGATATTTCGGATCCCTTTGAAGATTATAGGGCCAAAGGAAATATCCTCCGATAACAAAGAGAAAGAAGCTTTCTGAGAAACTTCTTTGTGTTCGGTGAAATCATCTCACAGAGTTACAGCTTTCCCCTCAAGAAGCCTTTCGCTAAGACAGTTCTTGTGGAATTGGCAAAGTGATATTTGGAAGCCCATAGAGGGCTATGGTGAAAAAGGAATTATCCTCAGATGAAATCTGGAAAGAAGTTTCTGAGAAACTGCTTAGTGTTCTGTGAATTCATCTCACAGAGTTACATCTGTATTTCGTGGATCTCTTTGCTAGCCTTATTTCTGTGGAATCTGAGAACAGATATTTCGGATCCCTTTGAAGACTATAGGGCCAAAGGAAATATCCTCCGATAACAAAGAGAAAGAAGCTTTCTGAGAAACTTCTTTGAGTTCTGTGAAATCATCTCACAGAGTTACAGCTTTCCCCTCAAGAAGCCTTTCGCTAAGACAGTTCTTGTGGAATTGGCAAAGTGATATTTGGAAGCCCATAGAGGCCTATGGTGAAAAAGGAAATATCCTCAGATGAAATCTGGAAAGAAGCTTTCTGAGAAACTGCTTAGTGTTCTGTGAATTCATCTCACAGAGTTACATCTGTATTTCGTGGATCTCTTTGCTAGCCTTATTTCTGTGGAATCTGAGAACAGATATTTCGGATCCCTTTGAAGACTATAGGGACAAAGGAAATATCCTCCGATAACAAAGAGAAAGAAGCTTTCTGAGAAACTTCTTTGTGTTCGGTGAAATCATCTCACAGAGTTACAGCTTTCCCCTCAAGAAGCCTTTCGCTAAGACAGTTCATGTGGAATTGGCAAAGTGATATTTGGAAGCCCATAGAGGGCTATGGTGAAAAAGGAAATATCCTCAGATGAAATCTGGAAAGAAGCTTTCTGAGAAACTGCTTAGTGTTCTGTGAATTCATCTCACAGAGTTACATCTGTATTTCGTGGATCTCTTTGCTAGCCTTATTTCTGTGGAATCTGAGAACAGATATTTCGGATCCCTTTGAAGACTATAGGGCCAAAGGAAATATCCTCCGATAACAAAGAGAAAGAAGCTTTCTGAGAAACTTCTTTGTGTTCTGTGAAATCATCTCACAGAGTTACAGCTTTCCCCTCAAGAAGCCTTTCGCTAAGACAGTTCTTGTGGAATTGGCAAAGTGATATTTGGAAGCCCATAGAGGCCTATGGTGAAAAAGGAAATATCCTCAGATGAAATCTGGAAAGAAGCTTTCTGAGAAACTGCTCTGTGATGTGTGACTACCACTCAGAGAGTTACATGTGTATTTCACGGATCTCTTTGCTAGCCTTATTTCTGTGGAATCTGAGAACAGATATTTCGGATCCCTTTGAAGACTATAGGGACAAAGGAAATATCCTCCGATAACAAAGAGAAAGAAGCTTTCTGAGAAACTTCTTTGTGTTCGGTGAAATCATCTCACAGAGTTACAGCTTTCCCCTCAAGAAGCCTTTCGCTAAGACAGTTCTTGTGGAATTGGCAAAGTGATATTTGGAAGCCCATAGAGGGCTATGGTGAAAAAGGAAATATCCTCAGATGAAATCTGGAAAGAAGCTTTCTGAGAAACTGCTTAGTGTTCTGTCAATTCACCTCACAGAGTTACATCTGTATTTCGTGGATCTCTTTGCTAGCCTTATTTCTGTGGAATCTGAGAACAGATATTTCGGATCCCTTTGAAGACTATAGGGTCAAAGGAAATATCCTAAGATAACAAAGAGAAAGAAGCTTTCTGAGAAACTTCTTTGTGTTCTGTGAAATCATCTCACAGAGTTACAGCTTTCCCCTCAAGAAGCCTTTCGCTAAGACAGTTCTTGTGGAATTGGCAAAGTGATATTTGGAAGCCCATAGAGGTCTATGGTGAAAAAGGAAATATCCTCAGATGAAATCTGGAAAGAAGCTTTCTGAGAAACTGCTTAGTGTTCTGTGAATTCATCTCACAGAGTTACATCTGTATTTCGTGGATCTCTTTGCTAGCCTTATTTCTGTGGAATCTGAGAACAGATATTTCGGATCCCTTTGAAGATTATAGGGCCAAAGGAAATATCCTCCGATAACAAAGAGAAAGAAGCTTTCTGAGAAACTTCGTTGTGTTCGGTGAAATCATCTCACAGAGTTACAGCTTTCCCCTCAAGAAGCCTTTCGCTAAGACAGTTCTTGTGGAATTGGCAAAGTGATATTTGGAAGCCCATAGAGGGCTATGGTGAAAAAGGAAATATCCTCAGATGAAATCTGGAAAGAAGTTTCTGAGAAACTGCTTAGTGTTCTGTGAATTCATCTCACAGAGTTACATCTGTATTTCGTGGATCTCTTTGCTAGCCTTATTTCTGTGGAATCTGAGAACAGATATTTCGGATCCCTTTGAAGACTATAGGGACAAAGGAAATATCCTCCGATAACAAAGAGAAAGAAGCTTTCTGAGAAACTTCTTTGTGTTCTGTGAAATCAACTCACAGAGTTACAGCTTTCCCCTCAAGAAGCCTTTCCCTAAGACAGTTCTTGTGGAATTGGCAAAGTGATATTTGGAAGCCCATAGAGGGCTATGGTGAAAAAGGAAATATCCTCAGATGAAATCTGGAAAGAAGCTTTCTGAGAAACTGCTCTGTGATGTGTGACTACCACTCAGAGAGTTACATGTGTATTTCACGGATCTCTTTGCTAGCCTTATTTCTGTGGAATCTGAGAACAGATATTTCGGATCCCTTTGAAGACTATAGGGCCAAAGGAAATATCCTCCGATAACAAAGAGAAAGAAGCTTTCTGAGAAACTTCTTTGTGTTCTGTGAAATCATCTCACAGAGTTACAGCTTTCCCCTCAAGAAGCCTTTCGCTAAGACAGTTCTTGTGGAATTGGCAAAGTGATATTTGGAAGCCCATAGAGGGCTATGGTGAAAAAGTAAATATCCTCAGATGAAATCTGGAAAGAAGCTTTCTGAGAAACTGCTTAGTGTTCTGTGAATTCATCTCACAGAGTTACATCTGTATTTCGTGGATCTCTTTGCTAGCCTTATTTCTGTGGAATCTGAGAACAGATATTTCGGATCCCTTTGAAGACTATAGGGCCAAAGGAAATATCCTCCGATAACAAAGAGAAAGAAGCTTTCTGAGAAACTTCTTTGTGTTCGGTGAAATCATCTCACAGAGTTACAGCTTTCCCCTCCAGAAGCCTTTCGCTAAGACAGTTCTTGTGGAATTGGCAAAGTGATATTTGGAAGCCCATAGAGGGCTATGGTGAAAAAGGAAATATCCTCAGATGAAATCTGGAAAGAAGCTTTCTGAGAAACTGCTTAGTGTTCTGTGAATTCATCTCACAGAGTTACATCTGTATTTCGTGGATCTCTTTGCTAGCCTTATTTCTGTGGAATCTGAGAACAGATATTTCGGATCCCTTTGAAGACTATAGGGCCAAAGGAAATATCCTCCGATAACAAAGAGAAAGAAGCTTTCTGAGAAACTTCTTTGTGTTCGGTGAAATCATCTCACAGAGTTACAGCTTTCCCCTCAAGAAGCCTTTCGCTAAGACAGTTCTTGTGGAATTGGCAAAGTGATATTTGGAAGCCCATAGAGGGCTATGGTGAAAAAGGAAATATCCTCAGATGAAATCTGGAAAGAAGTTTCTGAGAAACTGCTTAGTGTTCTGTGAATTCATCTCACAGAGTTACATCTGTATTTCGTGGATCTCTTTGCTAGCCTTATTTCTGTGGAATCTGAGAACAGATATTTCGGATCCCTTTGAAGACTATAGGGCCAAAGGAAATATCCTCCGATAACAAAGAGAAAGAAGCTTTCTGAGAAACTTCTTTGTGTTCTGTGAAATCATCTCACAGAGTTACAGCTTTCCCCTCAAGAAGCCTTTCGCTAAGACAGTTCTTGTGGAATTGGCAAAGTGATATTTGGAAGCCCATAGAGGGCTATGGTGAAAAAGTAAATATCCTCAGATGAAATCTGGAAAGAAGCTTTCTGAGAAACTGCTTAGTGTTCTGTGAATTCATCTCACAGAGTTACATCTGTATTTCGTGGATCTCTTTGCTAGCCTTATTTCTGTGGAATCTGAGAACAGATATTTCGGATCCCTTTGAAGACTATAGGGCCAAAGGAAATATCCTCCGATAACAAAGAGAAAGAAGCTTTCTGAGAAACTTCTTTGTGTTCGGTGAAATCATCTCACAGAGTTACAGCTTTCCCCTCCAGAAGCCTTTCGCTAAGACAGTTCTTGTGGAATTGGCAAAGTGATATTTGGAAGCCCATAGAGGGCTATGGTGAAAAAGGAAATATCCTCAGATGAAATCTGGAAAGAAGCTTTCTGAGAAACTGCTTAGTGTTCTGTGAATTCATCTCACAGAGTTACATCTGTATTTCGTGGATCTCTTTGCTAGCCTTATTTCTGTGGAATCTGAGAACAGATATTTCGGATCCCTTTGAAGACTATAGGGCCAAAGGAAATATCCTCCGATAACAAAGAGAAAGAAGCTTTCTGAGAAACTTCTTTGTGTTCGGTGAAATCATCTCACAGAGTTACAGCTTTCCCCTCAAGAAGCCTTTCGCTAAGACAGTTCTTGTGGAATTGGCAAAGTGATATTTGGAAGCCCATAGAGGGCTATGGTGAAAAAGGAAATATCCTCAGATGAAATCTGGAAAGAAGTTTCTGAGAAACTGCTTAGTGTTCTGTGAATTCATCTCACAGAGTTACATCTGTATTTCGTGGATCTCTTTGCTAGCCTTATTTCTGTGGAATCTGAGAACAGATATTTCGGATCCCTTTGAAGACTATAGGGCCAAAGGAAATATCCTCCGATAACAAAGAGAAAGAAGCTTTCTGAGAAACTTCTTTGTGTTCTGTGAAATCATCTCACAGAGTTACAGCTTTCCCCTCAAGAAGCCTTTCGCTAAGACAGTTCTTGTGGAATTGGCAAAGTGATATTTGGAAGCCCATAGAGGCCTATGGTGAAAAAGGAAATATCCTCAGATGAAATCTGGAAAGAAGCTTTCTGAGAAACTGCTTAGTGTTCTGTGAATTCATCTCACAGAGTTACATCTGTATTTCGTGGATCTCTTTGCTAGCCTTATTTCTGTGGAATCTGAGAACAGATATTTCGGATCCCTTTGAAGACTATAGGGACAAAGGAAATATCCTGCGATAACAAAGAGAAAGAAGCTTTCTGAGAAACTTCTTTGTGTTCTGTGAAATCATCTCACAGAGTTACAGCTTTCCCCTCAAGAAGCCTTTCGCTAAGACAGTTCTTGTGGAATTGGCAAAGTGATATTTGGAAGCCCATAGAGGGCTATGGTGAAAAAGGAAATATCCTCAGATGAAATCTGGAAAGAAGCTTTCTGAGAAACTGCTTAGTGTTCTGTGAATTCATCTCACAGAGTTACATCTGTATTTCGTGGATCTCTTTGCTAGCCTTATTTCTGTGGAATCTGAGAACAGATATTTCGGATCCCTTTGAAGACTATAGGGCCAAAGGAAATATCCTGCGATAACAAAGAGAAAGAAGCTTTCTGAGAAACTTCTTTGTGTTCTGTGAAATCATCTCACAGAGTTACAGCTTTCCCCTCAAGAAGCCTTTCGCTAAGACAGTTCTTGTGGAATTGGCAAAGTGATATTTGGAAGCCCATAGAGGCCTATGGTGAAAAAGGAAATATCCTCAGATGAAATCTGGAAAGAAGCTTTCTGAGAAACTGCTTAGTGTTCTGTGAATTCATCTCACAGAGTTACATCTGTATTTCGTGGATCCCTTTGCTATCCTTATTTCTGTGGAATCTGAGAACAGATATTTCGGATCCCTTTGAAGACTATAGGGACAAAGGAAATATCCTCCGATAACAAAGAGAAAGAAGCTTTCTGAGAAAGTTCTTTGTGTTCTGTGAAATCATCTCACAGAGTTACAGCTTTCCCCTCAAGAAGCCTTTCCCTAAGACAGTTCTTGTGGAATTGGCAAAGTGATATTTGGAAGCCCACAGAGGGCTATGGTGAAAAAGGAAATATCCTCAGATGAAATCTGGAAAGAAGCTTTCTGAGAAACTGCTCTGTGATGTGTGACTACCACTCAGAGAGTTACATGTGTATTTCACGGATCTCTTTGCTAGCCTTATTTCTGTGGAATCTGAGAACAGATATTTCGGATCCCTTTGAAGACTATAGGGCCAAAGGAAATATCCTCCGATAACAAAGAGAAAGAAGCTTTCTGAGAAACTTCTTTGTGTTCTGTGAAATCATCTCACAGAGTTACAGCTTTCCCCTCAAGAAGCCTTTCGCTAAGACAGTTCTTGTGGAATTGGCAAAGTGATATTTGGAAGCCCATAGAGGGCTATGGTGAAAAAGGAAATATCCTCAGATGAAATCTGGAAAGAAGCTTTCTGAGAAACTGCTTAGTGTTCTGTGAATTCATCTCACAGAGTTACATCTGTATTTCGTGGATCTCTTTGCTAGCCTTATTTCTGTGGAATCTGAGAACAGATATTTCGGATCCCTTTGAAGACTATAGGGCCAAAGGAAATATCCTCCGATAACAAAGAGAAAGAAGCTTTCTGAGAAACTTCTTTGTGTTCGGTGAAATCATCTCACAGAGTTACAGCTTTCCCCTCAAGAAGCCTTTCGCTAAGACAGTTCTTGTGGAATTGGCAAAGTGATATTTGGAAGCCCATAGAGGGCTATGGTCAAAAAGGAAATATCCTCAGATGAAATCTGGAAAGAAGTTTCTGAGAAACTGCTTAGTGTTCTGTGAATTCATCTCACAGAGTTACATCTGTATTTCGTGGATCTCTTTGCTAGCCTTATTTCTGTGGAATCTGAGAACAGATATTTCGGATCCCTTTGAAGACTATAGGGCCAAAGGAAATATCCTCCGATAACAAAGAGAAAGAAGCTTTCTGAGAAACTTCTTTGTGTTCTGTGAAATCATCTCACAGAGTTACAGCTTTCCCCTCAAGAAGCCTTTCGCTAAGACAGTTCTTGTGGAATTGGCAAAGTGATATTTGGAAGCCCATAGAGGCCTATGGTGAAAAAGGAAATATCCTCAGATGAAATCTGGAAAGAAGCTTTCTGAGAAACTGCTTAGTGTTCTGTGAATTCATCTCACAGAGTTACATCTGTATTTCGTGGTTCTCTTTGCTAGCCTTATTTCTGTGGAATCTGAGAACAGATATTTCGGATCCCTTTGAAGACTATAGGGCCAAAGGAAATATCCTCTGATAACAAAGAGAAAGAAGCTTTCTGAGAAAGTTCTTTGTGTTCTGTGAAATCATCTCACAGAGTTACAGCTTTCCCCTCAAGAAGCCTTTCGCTAAGACAGTTCTTGTGGAATTGGCAAAGTGATATTTGGAAGCCCATAGAGGGCTATGGTGAAAAAGGAAATATCCTCAGATGAAATCTGGAAAGAAGCTTTCTGAGAAACTGCTCTGTGATGTGTGACTACCACTCAGAGAGTTACATGTGTATTTCACGGATCTCTTTGCTAGCCTTATTTCTGTGGAATCTGAGAACAGATATTTCGGATCCCTTTGAAGACTATAGGGACAAAGGAAATATCCTCCGATAACAAAGAGAAAGAAGCTTTCTGAGAAACTTCTTTGTGTTCTGTGAAATCATCTCACAGAGTTACAGCTTTCCCCTCAAGAAGCCTTTCGCTAAGACAGTTCTTGTGGAATTGGCAAAGTGATATTTGGAAGCCCATAGAGGGCTATGGTGAAAAAGGAAATATCCTCAGATGAAATCTGGAAAGATGCTTTCTGAGAAACTGCTAAGTGTTCTGTTAATTCATCTCACAGAGTTACATCTGTATTTCGTGGATCTCTTTGCTAGCCTTATTTCTGTGGAATCTGAGAACAGATATTTCGGATCCCTTTGAAGACTATAGGGCCAAAGGAAATATCCTGCGATAACAAAGAGAAAGAAGCTTTCTGAGAAAGTTCTTTGTGTTCTGTGAAATCATCTCACAGAGTTACAGCTTTCCCCTCAAGAAGCCTTTCGCTAAGACAGTTCTTGTGGAATTGGCAAAGTGATATTTGGAAGCCCATAGAGGGCTATGGTGAAAAAGGAAATATCCTCAGATGAAATCTGGAAAGAAGCTTTGTGAGAAACTGCTCTGTGATGTGTGACTTCCACTCAGAGAGTTACATCTGTATTTCACGGATCTCTGTGCTAGCCTTATTTCTGTGGAATCTGAGAACAGATATTTCGGATCCCTATGAAGATTATAGGGCCAAAGGAAATATCCTCGGATCACTAAGAGAAAGAAGCTTTCTGAGAAACTTCTTTGTGTTCTGTGAAATCATCTCACAGAGTTACAGCTTTCCCCTCAAGAAGCCTTTCGCTAAGACAGTTCTTGTGGAATTGGCAAAGTGATATTTGGAAGCCCATAGAGGTCTATGGTGAAAAAGGAAATATCCTCAGATGAAATCTGGAAAGAAGCTTTCTGAGAAACTGCTCTGTGATGTGTGACTACCACTCAGAGAGTTACATGTGTATTTCACGGATCTCTTTGATAGCCTTATTTCTGTGGAATCTGAGAACAGATATTTCGGATCCCTTTGAAGACTATAGGGCCAAAGGAAATATCCTCCGCTAACAAAGAGAAAGAAGCTTTCTGAGAAACTTCTTTGTGTTCTGTGAAATCATCTCACAGAGTTACAGCTTTCCCCTCAAGAAGCATTTCGCTAAGACAGTTCTTGTGGAATTGGCAAAGTGATATTTGGAAGCCCATAGAGGCCTATGTTGAAAAAGGAAATATCCTCAGATGAAATGTGGAAAGAAGCTTTCTGAGAAACTGCTTAGTGTTCTGTGAATGCATCTCACAGAGTTACATCTGTATTTCGTGGATCTCTTTGCTAGCCTTATTTCTGTGGAATCTGAGAACAGATATTTCGGATCCCTTTGAAGACTATAGGGCCAAAGGAAATATCCTCCGACAACAAAGAGAAAGAAGCTTTCTGAGAAAGTTCTTTGTGTTCTGTGAAATCATCTCACAGA
Organism: Macaca mulatta; assembly: GCF_049350105.2. Taxonomy (NCBI): domain Eukaryota; kingdom Metazoa; phylum Chordata; class Mammalia; order Primates; family Cercopithecidae; genus Macaca; species Macaca mulatta. The sequence continues at coordinate 99,913,074 of NC_133406.1, read as the reverse complement.
GTTACAGCTTTCCCCTCAAGAAGCCTTTCGCTAAGACAGTTCTTGTGGAATTGGCAAAGTGATATTTGGAAGCCCAAAGAGGGCTATGGTGAAAAAAAAAATATCCTCAGATGAAATCTGCAAAGAAGCTTTCTGAGAAACTGCTCTGTGATGTGTGACTACCACTCAGAGAGTTTCATGTGTATTTTACGGATCTCTTTGCTAGCCTTATTTCTGTGGAATCTGAGAACAGATATTTCGGATCCCTTTGAAGACTATAGGGCCAAAGAAACATCCTCCGATAACAAAGAGAAAGAAGCTTTCTGAGAAACTTCTTTGTGTTCTGTGAAATCATCTCACAGAGTTACAGCTTTCCCCTCAAGAAGCCTTTCGCTAAGACAGTTCTTGTGGAATTGGCAAAGTGATATTTGGAAGCCCATAGAGGGCTATGGTGAAAAAGGAAATATCCTCAGATGAAATCTGGAAAGAAGCTTTCTGAGAAACTGCTAAGTGTTCTGTTAATTCATCTCACAGAGTTACATCTGTATTTCGTGGATCTCTTTGCTAGCCTTATTTCTGTGGAATCTGAGAACAGATATTTCGGATACCTTTGAAGACTATAGGGCCAAAGGAAATATCCTGCGATAACAAAGAGAAAGAAGCTTTCTGAGAAACTTCTTTGTGTTCTGTGAAATCATCTCACAGAGTTACAGCTTTCCCCTCAAGAAGCCTTTCGCTAAGACAGTTCTTGTGGAATTGGCAAAGTGATATTTGGAAGCCCATAGAGGGCTTTGGTGAAAAAGGAAATATCCTCAGATGAAATCTGGAAAGAAGCTTTGTGAGAAACTGCTCTGTGATGTGTGACTTCCACTCAGAGAGTTGCATCTGTATTTCACGGATCTCTGTGCTAGCCTTATTTCTGTGGAATCTGAGAACAGATATTTCGGATCCCTATGAAGACTATAGGGCCAAAGGAAATATCCTCGGATAACTAAGAGAAAGAAGCTTTCTGAGAAACTTCTTTGTGTTCTGTGAAATCATCTCACAGAGTTACAGCTTTCCCCTCAAGAAGCCTTTCGCTAAGACAGTTCTTGTGGAATTGGCAAAGTGATATTTGGAAGCCCATAGAGGGCTATGGTGAAAAAGGAAATATCCTCGGAAGAAATCTGCAAAGAAGCTTTCTGAGAAACTGCTCTGTGATGTGTGACTTGCACTCACAGAGTTACGTCTGTATTTCGTGGATCTCTTTGCTAGCCTTATTTCTGTGGAATCTGAGAACAGATATTTCGGATCCCTTTGAAGACTATAAGGCCAAAGGAAATATCCTCCGATAACAAAGAGAAAGAAGCTTTCTGAGAAACTTCTTTGTGTTCTGTGAAATCATCTCACAGAGTTACAGCTTTCCCCTCAAGAAGCCTTTCGCTAAGACAGATCTTGTGGAATTGGCAAAATGATATTTGGAAGCCCATAGAGGGCTATGGTGAAAAAGGAAATATCCTCAGATGAAATCTGGAAAGAAGCTTTCTGAGAAACTGCTCTGTGAATTGTGACTTCCACTCACAGAGTTACTTCTGTATTTCATGGATCTCTTTGCTAGCCTTTTTTCTGTGGAATCTGAGTACAGATATTTCGGATCCCTTTGAAGGCTATAGGGCCAAAGGAAATATCCTCCGATAACAAAGAGAAAGAAGCTTTCTGAGAAATTTCTTTGTGTTCTTTGAAATCATCTCACAGAGTTACCGCTTTCCCCTCAAGAAGCCTTTCGCTAAGACAGTACTTATGGAATTGGCAAAGTGATATTTGGAAGCCCATAGAGGCCTATGTTGAAAAAGGCAATATCCTCAGATGAAATCTGGAAAGAAGCTTTCTGAGAAACTGCTTAGTGTTCTGTGAATTCATCTCACAGAGTTACATCTGTATTTCGTGGATCTCTTTGCTAGCCTTATTTCTTTGGAATCTGAGAACATATATTTCGGATCCCTTTGAAGACTATAGGGACAAAGGAAATATCCTCCGATAACAAAGAGAAAGAAGCTTTCTGAGAAACTTCTTTGTGTTCGGTGAAATCATCTCACAGAGTTACAGCTTTCCCCTCAAGAAGCCTTTCGCTAAGACAGTTCTTGTGGAATTGGCAAAGTGATATTTGGAAGCCCATAGAGGGCTATGGTGAAAAAGGAAATATCCTCAGATGAAATCTGGAAAGAAGATTTCTGAGAAACTGCTTAGTGTTCTGTCAATTCATCTCACAGAGTTACATCTGTATTTCGTGGATCTCTTTGCTAGCCTTATTTCTGTGGAATCTGAGAACAGATATTTCGGATCCCTATGAAGACTATAGGGCCAAAGGAAATATCCTCGGATAATTAAGAGAAAGAAGCTTTCTGAGAAACTTCTTTGTGTTCTGTGAAATCATCTCACAGAGTTACAGCTTTCCCCTCAAGAAGCCGTTCGCTAAGACAGTTCTTGTGGAATTGGCAAAGTGATATTTGGAAGCCCATAGAGGGCTATGGTGAAAAAGGAAATATCCTCAGAAGAAATCTGGAAAGAAGCTTTCTGAGAAACTGCTCTGTGATGTGTGACTTGCACTCACAGAGTTACATCTGTATTTCGTGGATCTCTTTGCTAGCCTTATTTCTGTGCAATCTGAGAACAGATATTTCGGATCCCTTTGAAGACTATAAGGCCAAAGGAAATATGCTCCGATAACAAAGAGAAAGAAGCTTTCTGAGAAACTTCTTGGTGTTCTGTGAAATCATCGCACAGAGTTACCGCTTTCCCCTCAAGAAGCCTTTCGCTAAGACAGTACTTATGGAATTGGCAAAGTGATATTTGGAAGCCCATAGAGGCCTATGGTGAAAAAGGAAATATCCTCAGATGAAATCTGGAAAGAAGCTTTCTGAGAAACTGCTTAGTGTTCTCTTAATTCATCTCACAGTGTTACATCTGTATTTCGTGGATCTCTTTGCTAGCCTTATTTCTGTGGAATCTGAGAACAGATATTTCGGATCCCTTTGAAGACTATAGGGCCAAAGGAAATATCCTCCGATAACAAAGAGAAAGAAGCTTTCTGAGAAACTTCTTTGTGTTCTGTAAAATCATCTCACAGAGTTACAGCTTTCCCCTCAAGATGGCTTTCGCCAAGACAGTTCTTGTGGAATTGGCAAAGTGATATTTGGAAGTCCATAGAGGGCTATGGTGAAAAAGGAAATATCCTCAGATGAAATCTGGAAAGAAGCTTTCTGAGAAACTGCTTAGTGTTCTGTGAATTCATCTCACAGAGTTACATCTGTATTTCGTGGATCTCTTTGCTAGCCTTATTTCTGTGGAATCTGAGAACAGATATTTCGGATCCCTTTGAAGACTATAGGGACAAAGTAAATATCCTGCGATAACAAAGAGAAAGAAGATTTCTGAGAAACTTCTTTGTGTTCTGTGAAATCATCTCACAGAGTTACAGCTTTCCCCTCAAGAAGCCTTTCGCTAAGACAGTTCTTGTGGAATTGGCAAAGTGATATTTGGAAGCCCATAGAGGGCTATGGTGAAAAAGGAAATATCCTCAGATGAAATCTGGAAAGAAGCTTTGTGAGAAACTGCTCTGTGATGTGTGACTTCCACTCAGAGAGTTACATCTGTATTTCACGGATCTCTGTGCTAGCCTTATTTCTGTGGAATCTGAGAACAGATATTTCGGATCCCTATGAAGACTATAGGGCCAAAGGAAATATCCTCGGATAATTAAGAGAAAGAAGCTTTCTGAGAAACTTCTTTGTGTTCTGTGAAATCATCTCACAGAGTTACAGCTTTCCCCTCAAGAAGCCTTTCGCTAAGACAGTTCTTGTGGAATTGGCAAAGTGATATTTGGAAGCCCATAGAGGGCTATGGTGAAAAAGGAAATATCCTCAGAAGAAATCTGGACAGAAGCTTTCTGAGAAACTGCTCTGTGATGTGTGACTTGCACTCACAGAGTTACATCTGTATTTCGTGGATCTCTTTGCTAGCCTTATTTCTGTGGAATCTGAGAACAGATATTTCGGATCCCTTTGAAGACTATAGGGCCAAAGGAAATATCCTCCGATAACAAAGAGAAAAAAGCTTTCTGAGAAATTTCTTTGTGTTCGGTAATATCATCTCACAGAGTTACAGCTTTCCCCTCAAGATGCCTTTCGCCAAGACAGTTCTTGTGGAATTGGCAAAGTGATAATTGGAAGTCCATAGAGGGCTATGGTGAAAAAGGTAATATCCTCAGATGAAATCTGGAAAGAAGCTTTCTGAGAAACTGCTTAGTGTTCTCTTAATTCATCTCACAGAGTTACATCTGTATTTCGTGGATCTCTTTGCTAGCCTTATTTCTGTGGAATCTGAGAAGAGATATTTCGGATCCCTTTGAAGACTATAGGGACAAAGTAAATATCCTGCGATAACAAAGAGAAAGAAGCTTTCTGAGAAACTTCTTTGTGTTCTGTGAAATCATCTCACAGAGTTACAGCTTTCCCCTCAAGAAGCCTTTCGCTAAGACAGTTCTTGTGGAATTGGCAAAGTGATATTTGGAAGCCCATAGAGGGCTATGGTGAAAAAGGAAATATCCTCAGATGAAATCTGGAAAGAAGCTTTCTGAGAAACTGCTCTGTGAATTGTGACTTCCACTCACAGAGTTACATCTGTATTTCATGGATCTCTTTGCTAGCCTTATTTCTGTGGAATCTGAGTACAGCTATTTCGGATCCCTTTGAAGACTATAGGGCCAAAGGAAATATCCTGCGATAACAAAGAGAAAGAAGCTTTCTGAGAAACTTCTTTGTGTTCTGTGAAATCATCTCACAGAGTTACCGCTTTCCCCTCAAGAAGCCTTTCGCTAAGACAGTACTTATGGAATTGGCAAAGTGATATTTGGAAGCCCATAGGGGCCTATGGTGAAAAAGGAAATATCCTCAGATGAAATCTGGAAAGAAGCTTTCTGAGAAACTGCTTAGTGTTCTCTTAATTCATCTCACAGTGTTACATCTGTACTTCGTGGATCTCTTTGCTAGCCTTATTTCTGTGGAATCTGAGAACAGATATTTCGGATCCCTTTGAAGACTATAGGGCCAAAGGAAATATCCTCCGATAACAAAGAGAAAGAAGCTTTCTGAGAAACTTCTTTGTGTTCTGTGAAATCATCTCACAGAGTTACAGCTTTCCCCTCAAGAAGCCTTTCGCTAAGACAGTTCTTGTGGAATTGGCAAAGTGATATTTGGAAGCCCATAGAGGCCTATGGTGAAAAAGGAAATATCCTCAGATGAAATCTGGAAAGAAGCTTTCTGAGAAACTGCTTAGTGTTCTGTGAATTCATCTCACAGAGTTACATCTGTATTTCGTGGATCTCTTTGCTAGCCTTATTTCTGTGGAATCTGAGAACAGATATTTCGGATCCCTTTGAAGACTATAGGGACAAAGGAAATATCCTCCGATAACAAAGAAAAAGAAGCTTTCTGAGAAAGTTCTTTGTGTTCTGTGAAATCATCTCACAGAGTTACAGCTTTCCTCTCAAGAAGCATTTCGCTAAGACAGTTCTTGTGGAATTGGCAAAGTGATATTTGGAAGCCCATAGAGGGCTATGGTGAAAAAAAAAATATCCTCAGATGAAATCTGGAAAGAAGCTTTCTGAGAAACTGCTCTGTGATGTGTGACTACCACTCAGAGAGTTACATGTGTATTTCATGGATCTCTTTGCAAGCCTTATTTCTGTGGAATCTGAGAACAGATATTTCGGATCCCTTTGAAGACTATAGGGCCAAAGGAAATATCCTCCGATAACAAAGAGAAAGAAGCTTTCTGAGAAACTTCTTTGTGTTCTGTGAAATCATCTCACAGAGTTACAGCTTTCCCCTCAAGAAGCCTTTCGCTAAGACAGTTCTTGTGGAATTGGCAAAGTGATATTTGGAAGCCCATAGAGGGCTATGGTGAAAGAGGAAATATCCTCAGATGAAATCTGGAAAGAAGCTTTCTGAGAAACTGCTAAGTGTTCTGTTAATTCATCTCACAGAGTTACATCTGTATTTCGTGGATCTCTTTGCTAGCCTTATTTCTGTGGAATCTGAGAACAGATATTTCGGATCCCTTTGAAGACTATAGGGCCAAAGGAAATATCCTGCGATAACAAAGAGAAAGAAGCTTTCTGAGAAACTTCTTTGTGTTCTGTGAAATCATCTCCCAGAGTTGCAGCTTTCCCCTCAAGAAGCCTTTCGCTAAGACGTTCTTGTGGAATTGGCAAAGTGATATTTGGAAGCCCATAGAGGGCTATGGTGAAAAAGGAAATATCCTCAGATGAAATCTGGAAAGAAGCTTTGTGAGAAACTGCTCTGTGATGTGTGACTTCCACTCAGAGAGTTACATCTGTATTTCACGGATCTCTGTGCTAGCCTTATTTCTGTGGAATCTGAGAACAGATATTTCGGATCCCTATGAAGACTATAGGGCCAAAGGAAATATCCTCGGATAACTAAGAGAAAGAAGCTTTCTGAGAAACTTCTTTGTGTTCTGTGAAATCATCTCACAGAGGCACAGCTTTCCCCTCAAGAAGCCTTTCGCTAAGACAGTTCTTGTGGAATTGGCAAAGTGATATTTGGAAGCCCATAGAGGGCTATGGTGAAAAAGGAAATGTCCTCAGAAGAAATCTGCAAAGAAGCTTTCTGAGAAACTGCTCTGTGATGTGTGACTTGAACTCACAGAGTTACATCTGTATTTCGTGGATCTCTTTGCTAGCCTTAATTCTGTGGAATCTGAGAACAGATATTTCGGATCCCTTTGAAGACTATAGGGCCAAAGGAAATATCCTCCGATGACAAAGAGAAAGAAGCTTTCTGAGAAACTTCTTTGTGTTCTGTGAAATCATCTCACAGAGTTACAGCTTTCCCCTCAAGAAGACTTTCGCTAAGACAGATCTTGTGGAATTGGCAAAGTGATATTTGGAAGCCCATAGAGGGCTATGGTGAAAAAGGAAATATCCTCAGATGAAATCTGGAAAGAAGCTTTCTGAGAAACTGCTCTGTGAATTGTGACTTCCACTCACAGAGTTACTTCTGTATTTCATGGATCTCTTTGCTAGCCTTATTTCTGTGGAATCTGAGTACAGATATTTCGGATCCCTTTGAAGACTATAGGGCCAAAGGAAATATTCTCCGATAACAAAGAGAAAGAAGCTTTCTGAGAAACTTCTTTGTGTTCTGTGAAATCATCTCACAGAGTTACCGCTTTCCCCTCAAGAAGCCTTTCGCTAAGACAGTACTTATGGAATTGGCAAAGTGATATTTGGAAGCCCTTAGAGGGCTATGGTGAAAAAGGCAATATCCTCAGATGAAACCTGGAAAGAAGCTTTCTGAGAAACTGCTTAGTGTTCTCTTAATTCATCTCACAGAGTTACATCTGTATTTCGTGGATCTCTTTGCTAGCCTTATTTCTGTGGAATCTGACAACAGATATTTCGGATCCCTTTGAAGACTATAGGGCCAAAGGAAATATCCTCCGATAAAAAAGAGAAAGAAGCTTTCTGAGAAACTTCTTTGTGTTCTGTGAAATCATCTCACAGAGTTACAGCTTTCCCCTCAAGAAGCCTTTCGCTAAGACAGTTCTTGTGGAATTGGCAAAGTGATATTTGGAAGCCCATAGAGGGCTATGGTGAAAGAGGAAATATCCTCAGATGAAATCTGGAAAGAAGCTTTCTGAGAAACTGCTTAGTGTTCTGTCAATTCATCTCACAGAGTTACATCTGTATTTCGTGGATCTCTTTGCTAGCCTTATTTCTGTGGAATCTGAGAACAGATATTTCGGATCCCTTTGAAGACTATAGGGCCAAAGGAAATATCCTCCGATAACAAAGAGAAAGAAGCTTTCTGAGAAAGTTCTTTGTGTTCTGTGAAATCATCTCACAGAGTTACAGCTTTCCCCTCAAGAAGCCTCTCGCTAAGACAGTTCTTGTGGAATTGGCAAAGTGATATTTGGAAGCCCATAGAGGGCTATGGTGAAAAAGGAAATATCCTCAGATGAAATCTGGAAAGAAGCTTTGTGAGAAACTGCTCTGTGATGTGTGACTTCCACTCAGAGAGTTACATCTGTATTTCACGGATCTCTGTGCTAGCCTTATTTCTGTGGAATCTGAGAACAGATATTTCGGATCCCTATGAAGACTATAGGGCCAAAGGAAATATCCTCGGATAACTAAGAGAAAGAAGCTTTCTGAGAAACTTCTTTGTGTTCTGTGAAATCATCTCACAGAGGCACAGCTTTCCCCTCAAGAAGCCTTTCGCTAAGACAGTTCTTGTGGAATTGGCAAAGTGATATTTGGAAGCCCATAGAGGGCTATGGTGAAAAAGGAAATGTCCTCAGAAGAAATCTGCAAAGAAGCTTTCTGAGAAACTGCTCTGTGATGTGTGACTTGCACTCACAGAGTTACATCTGTATTTCGTGGATCTCTTTGCTAGCCTTATTTCTGTGGAATCTGAGAACAGATATTTCGGATCCCTTTGAAGACTATAGGGCCAAAGAAAATATCCTCCGATAACAAAGAGAAAGAAGCTTTCTGAGAAACTTCTTTGTGTTCTGTGAAATCATCTCACAGAGTTACAGCCTTCCCCTCAAGAAGACTTTCGCTAAGACAGATCTTGTGGAATTGGCAAAGTGATATTTGGAAGCCCATAGAGGGCTATGGTGAAAAAGGAAATATCCTCAGATGAAATCTGGAAAGAAGCTTTCTGAGAAACTGCTCTGTGAATTGTGACTTCCACTCACAGAGTTACTTCTGTATTTCATGGATCTCTTTGCTAGCCTTATTTCTGTGGAATCTGAGTACAGATATTTCGGATCCCTTTGAAGACTATAGGGCCAAAGGAAATATCCTCCGATAACAAAGAGAAAGAAGCTTTCTGAGAAACTTCTTTGTGTTCTGTGAAATCATCTCACAGAGTTACCGCTTTCCCCTCAAGAAGCCTTTCGCTAAGACAGTACTTATGGAATTGGCAAAGTGATATTTGGAAGCCCATAGAAGCCTATGGTGAAAAAGGCAATATCCTCAGATGAAATCTGTAAAGAAGCTTTCTGAGAAACTGCTTAGTGTTCTCTTAATTCATCTCACAGAGTTACATCTGTATTTCGTGGATCTCTTTGCTAGCCTTATTTCTGTGGAATCTGAGAACAGATATTTCGGATCCCTTTGAAGACTATAGGGCCAAAGGAAATATCCTCCGATAACAAAGAGAAAGAAGCTTTCTGAGAAACTTCTTTGTGTTCGGTGAAATCATCTCACAGAGTTACAGCTTTCCCCTCAAGAAGCCTTTCGCTAAGACAGTTCTTGTGGAATTGGCAAAGTGATATTTGGAAGCCCATAGAGGGCTATGGTGAAAAAGGAAATATCCTCAGATGAAATCTGGAAAGAAGCTTTCTGAGAAACTGCTTAGTGTTCTGTCAATTCATCTCACAGAGTTACATCTGTATTTCGTGGATCTCTTTGCTAGCCTTATTTCTGTGGAATCTGAGAACAGATATTTCGGATCCCTTTGAATACTATAGGGCCAAAGGAAATATCCTCTGATAACAAAGAGAAAGAAGCTTTCTGAGAAACTTCTTTGTGTTCCGTGAAATCATCTCACAGAGTTACAGCTTTACCCTCAAGAAGCCTTTCACTAAGACAGTTCTTGTGGAATTGGCAAAGTGATATTTGGAAGCCCATAGAGGGCTATGGTGAAAAAGGAAATATCCTCAGATGAAATCTGGAAAGAAGCTTTCTGAGAAACTGCTTAGTGTTCTGTGAATTCATCTCACAGAGTAACAACTGTATTTCGTGGATCTCTTTGCTAGCCTTATTTCTGTGGAATCTGAGAACAGATATTTCGGATCCCTTTGAAGACTATAGGGCCAAAGGAAATATCCTCCGATAACAAAGAGAAAGAAGCTTTCTGAGAAACTTCTTTGTGTTCTGTGAAATCATCTCACAGAGTTACAGCTTTCCCCTCAAGAAGCCTTTCGCTAAGACAGTTCTTGTGGAATTGGCAAAGTGATATTTGGAAGCCCATAGAGGGCTATGGTGAAAAAGGATATATCCTCAGATGAAATCTGGAAAGAAGCTTTCTGAGAAACTGCTCTGTGATGTGTGACTTACACTCAGAGAGTTACATGTGTATTTCACGGATCTCTTTGCTAGCCTTATTTCTGTGGAATCTGAGAACAGATATTTCGGATCCCTTTGAAGATTATAGGGCCAAAGGAAATATCCTCCGATAACAAAGAGAAAGAAGCCTTCTGAGAAACTTCTTTGTGTTCTGTGAAATCATCTCACAGAGTTACAGCTTTCCCCTCAAGAAGCCTTTCGCTAAGACAGTTCTTGTGGAATTGGCAAAGTGATATTTGGAAGCCCATAGAGGGCTATGGTGAAAAAGGAAATATCCTCAGATGAAATCTGGAAAGAAGCTTTCTGAGAAACTGCTCTGTGAATTGTGACTTCCACTCACAGAGTTACATATGTATTTCATGGATCTCTTTGCTAGCCTTATTTCTGTGGAATCTGAGTACAGATATTTCGGATCCCTTTGTAGACTATAGGGCCAAAGGAAATATCCTCGGATAACAAAGAGAAAGAAGCTTTCTGAGAAACTTCTTTGTGTTCTGTGAAATCATCTCACAGAGTTACCGCTTTCCCCTCAAGAAGCCTTTCGCTAAGACAGTACTTGTGGAATTGGCAAAGTGATATTTGGAAGCCCATAGAGGCCTATGGTGAAAAAGGAAATATCCTCAGATGAAATCTGGAAAGAAGCTTTCTGAGAAACTGCTTAGTGTTCTCTTAATTCATCTCACAGAGTTACATCTGTATTTCGTGGATCTCTTTGCTAGCCTTATTTCTGTGGAATCTGAGAACAGATATTTCGGATCCCTTTGAAGACTACAGGGCCAAAGGAAATATCCTAAGATAACAAAGAGAAAGAAGCTTTCTGAGAAACTTCTTTGTGTTCTGTGAAATCATCTCACAGAGTTACAGCTTTCCCCTCAAGAAGCCTTTCGCTAAGACAGTTCTTGTGGAATTGGCAAAGTGATATTTGGAAGCCCATAGAGGCCTATGGTGAAAAAGGAAATATCCTCAGATGAAATCTGGAAAGAAGCTTTCTGAGAAACTGCTTAGTGTTCTGTGAATTCATCTCACAGAGTTACATCTGTATTTCGTGGATCTCTTTGCTAGCCTTATTTCTGTGGAATCTGAGAACAGATATTTCGGATCCCTTTGAAGACTATAGGGCCAAAGGAAATATCCTCCGATAACAAAGAGAAAGAAGCTTTCTGAGAAAGTTCTTTGTGTTCTGTGAAATCATCTCACAGAGTTACAGCTTTCCCCTCAAGAAGCCTTTCGCTAAGACAGTTCTTGTGGAATTGGCAAAGTGATATTTGGAAGCCCATAGAGGGCTATGGTGAAAAAGGATATATCCTCAGATGAAATCTGGAAAGAAGCTTTCTGAGAAACTGCTCTGTGATGGGTGACTTCCAATCAGAGAGTTACATGTGTATTTCACGGATCTCTTTGCTAGCCTTATTTCTGTGGAATCTGACAACAGATATTTCGGATCCCTTTGAAGACTATAGGGCCAAAGGAAATATCCTCCGATAACAAAGAGAAAGAAGCTTTCTGAGAAACTTCTTTGTGTTCTGTGAAATCATCTCACAGAGTTACAGCTTTCTCCTCAAGAAGCCTTTCGCTAAGACAGTTCTTGTGGAATTGGCAAAGTGATATTTGGAAGCCCATAGAGGGCTATGGTGAAAAAGGAAATATCCTCAGATGAAATCTGGAAAGAAGCTTTCTGAGAAACTGCTTAGTGTTCTCTTAATTCATCTCACAGAGTTACATCTGTATTTCGTGGATCTCTTTGCTAGCCTTATTTCTGTGGAATCTGAGAACAGATATTTCGGATCCCTTTGAAGACTACAGGGCCAAAGGAAATATCCTAAGATAACAAAGAGAAAGAAGCTTTCTGAGAAACTTCTTTGTGTTCTGTGAAATCATCTCACAGAGTTACAGCTTTCCCCTCAAGAAGCCTTTCGCTAAGACAGTTCTTGTGGAATTGGCAAAGTGATATTTGGAAGCCCTTAGAGGGCTATGGTGAAAAAGGAAATATCCTCAGATGAAATCTGGAAAGAAGCTTTCTGAGAAACTGCTTAGTGTTCTGTGAATTCATCTCACAGAGTTACATCTGTATTTCGTGGATCTCTTTGCTAGCCTTATTTCTGTGGAATCTGAGAACAGATATTTCGGATCCCTTTGAAGACTATAGGGCCAAAGGAAATATCCTCCGATAACAAAGAGAAAGAAGCTTTCTGAGAAACTTCTTTGTGTTCTGTGAAATCATCTCACAGAGTTACAGCTTTCCCCTCAAGAAGCCTTTCGCTAAGACAGTTCTTGTGGAATTGGCAAAGTGATATTTGGAAGCCCATAGAGGGCTATGGTGAAAAAGGATATATCCTCAGATGAAATCTGGAGAGAAGCTTTCTGAGAAACTGCTCTGTGATGGGTGACTTCCACTCAGAGAGTTACATGTGTATTTCACGGATCTCTTTGCTAGCCTTATTTCTGTGGAATCTGAGAACAGATATTTCGGATCCCTTTGAAGACTATAGGGCCAAAGGAAATATCCTCCGATAACAAAGAGAAAGAAGCTTTCTGAGAAACTTCTTTGTGTTCTGTGAAATCATCTCACAGAGTTACAGCTTTCCCCTCAAGAAGCCTTTCGCTAAGACAGTTCTTGTGGAATTGGCAAAGTGATATTTGGAAGCCCATAGAGGGCTATGGTGAAAAAGGATATATCCTCAGATGAAATCTGGAGAGAAGCTTTCTGAGAAACTGCTCTGTGATGGGTGACTTCCACTCAGAGAGTTACATGTGTATTTCACGGATCTCTTTGCTAGCCTTATTTCTGTGGAATCTGAGAACAGATATTTCGGATCCCTTTGAAGACTATAGGGCCAAAGGAAATATCCTCCGATAACAAAGAGAAAGAAGCTTTCTGAGAAACTTCTTTGTGTTCTGTGAAATCATCTCACAGAGTTACAGCTTTCCCCTCAAGAAGCCTTTCGCTAAGACAGTTCTTGTGGAATTGGCAAAGTGATATTTGGAAGCCCATAGAGGGCTATGGTGAAAAAGGAACTATCCTCAGATGAAATCTGGAAGGAAGCTTTCTGAGAAACTGCTAAGTGTTCTGTTAATTCATCTCACAGAGTTACATCTGTATTTCGTGGATCTCTTTGCTAGCCTTATTTCTGTGGAATCTGAGAACAGATATTTCGGATCCCTTTGAAGTCTTAGGACCAAAGGAAATATCCTGCGATAACAAAGAGAAAGAATATTTCTGAGAAACTTTTTGTGTTCTGTGAAATCATCTCACAGAGTTACAGCTTTCCCCTCAAGAAGCCTTTCGCTAAGACAGTTCTTGTGGAATTGGCAAAGTGATATTTGGAAGCCCATAGAGGGCTATGGTGAAAAAGGAAATATCCTCAGATGAAATCTGGAAAGAAGCTTTCTGAGAAACTGCTTAGTGTTCTCTTAATTCATCTCACAGAGTTACATCTGTATTTCGTGGATCTCTTTGCTAGCCTTATTTCTGTGGAATCTGAGAACAGATATTTCGGATCCCTTTGAAGACTATAGGGCCAAAGGAAATATCCTCCGATAACAAAGAGAAATAAGCTTTCTGAGAAAGTTCTTTGTGTTCTGTGAAATCATCTCACAGAGTTACAGCTTTCCCCTCAAGAAGCCTTTCGCTAAGACAGTTCTTTTGGAATTGGCAAAGTGATATTTGGAAGCCCATAGAGGGCTATGGTGAAAAAGGATATATCCTCAGATGAAATCTGGAAAGAAGCTTTCTGAGAAGCTGCTCTGTGATGTGTGACTTACACTCAGAGAGTTACATGTGTATTTCACGGATCTCTTTGCTAGCCTTATTTCTGTGGAATCTGAGAACAGATATTTCGGATCCCTTTGAAGATTATAGGGCCAAAGGAAATATCCTCCGATAACAAAGAGAAAGAAGCTTTCTGAGAAACTTCTTTGTGTTCTGTGAAATCATCTCACAGAGTTACAGCTTTCCCCTCAAGAAGCCTTTCGCTAAGACAGTTCTTGTGGAATTGGCAAAGTGATATTTGGAAGCCCATAGAGGGCTATGGTGAAAAAGGAAATATCCTCAGATGAAATCTGGAAAGAAGCTTTCTGAGAAACTGCTCTGTGAATTGTGACTTCCACTCACAGAGTTACATCTGTATTTCATGGGTCTCTTTGCTAGCCTTATTTCTGTGTAATCTGAGTACAGATATTTCGGATCCCTTTGTAGACTATAGGGCCAAAGGAAATATCCTCCGATAACAAAGAGAAAGAAGCTTTCTGTGAAACTTCTTTGTGTACTGTGAAATCATCTCACAGAGTTACCGCTTTCCCCTCAAGAAGCCTTTCGCTAAGACAGTACTTATGGAATTGGCAAAGTGATATTTGGAAGCCCATAGAGGCCTATGGTGAAAAAGGCAATATCCTCAGATGAAATCTGGAAAGAAGCTTTCTGAGAAACTGCTTAGTGTTCTCTTAATTCATCTCACAGAGTTACATCTGTATTTCGTGGATCTCTTTGCTAGCCTTATTTCTGTGGAATCTGAGAACAGATATTTCGGATCCCTTTGAAGACTATAGGGCCAAAGGAAATATCCTCCGATAACAAAGAGAAAGAAGCTTTCTGAGAAACTTCTTTGTGTTCGGTGAAATCATCTCACAGAGTTACAGCTTTCCCCTCAAGAAGCCTTTCGCTAAGACAGTTCTTGTGGAATTGGCAAAGTGATATTTGGAAGCCCATAGAGGGCTATGGTGAAAAAGGAAATATCCTCAGATGAAATCTGGAAAGAAGCTTTCTGAGAAACTGCTTAGTGTTCTGTCAATTCATCTCACAGAGTTACATCTGTATTTCGTGGATCTCTTTGCTAGCCTTATTTCTGTGGAATCTGAGAACAGATATTTCGGATCCCTTTGAATACTATAAGGCCAAAGGAAATATCCTCTGATAACAAAGAGAAAGAAGCTTTCTGAGAAACTTCTTTGTGTTCTGTGAAATCATCTCACAGAGTTACAGCTTTACCCTCAAGAAGCCTTTCACTAAGACAGTTCTTGTGGAATTGGCAAAGTGATATTTGGAAGCCCATAGAGGGCTATGGTGAAAAAGGAAATATCCTCAGATGAAATCTGGAAAGAAGCTTTCTGAGAAACTGCTTAGAGTTCTGTGAATTCATCTCACAGAGTAACATCTGTATTTCGTGGATCTCTTTGCTAGCCTTATTTCTGTGGAATCTGAGAACAGATATTTCGGATCCCTTTGAAGACTATAGGGCCAAAGGAAATATCCTCCGATAACAAAGAGAAATAAGCTTTCTGAGAAAGTTCTTTGTGTTCTGTGAAATCATCTCACAGAGTTACAGCTTTCCCCTCAAGAAGCCTTTCGCTAAGACAGTTCTTGTGGAATTGGCAAAGTGATATTTGGAAGCCCATAGAGGGCTATGGTGAAAAAGGATATATCCTCAGATGAAATCTGGAAAGAAGCTTTCTGAGAAACTGCTCTGTGATGTGTGACTTACACTCAGAGAGTTACATGTGTATTTCACGGATCTCTTTGCTAGCCTTATTTCTGTGGAATCTGAGAACAGATATTTCGGATCCCTTTGAAGATTATAGGGCCAAAGGAAATATCCTCCGATAACAAAGAGAAAGAAGCCTTCTGAGAAACTTCTTTGTGTTCTGTGAAATCATCTCACAGAGTTACAGCTTTCCCCTCAAGAAGCCTTTCGCTAAGACAGTTCTTGTGGAATTGGCAAAGTGATATTTGGAAGCCCATAGAGGGCTATGGTGAAAAAGGAAATATCCTCAGATGAAATCTGGAAAGAAGCTTTCTGAGAAACTGCTCTGTGAATTGTGACTTCCACTCACAGAGTTACATCTGTATTTCATGGATCTCTTTGCTAGCCTTATTTCTGTGGAATCTGAGTACAGATATTTCGGATCCCTTTGTAGACTATAGGGCCAAAGGAAATATCCTCGGATAACAAAGAGAAAGAAGCTTTCTGAGAAACTTCTTTGTGTTCTGTGAAATCATCTCACAGAGTTACCGCTTTCCCCTCAAGAAGCCTTTCGCTAAGACAGTACTTGTGGAATTGGCAAAGTGATATTTGGAAGCCCATAGAGGCCTATGGTGAAAAAGGAAATATCCTCAGATGAAATCTGGAAAGAAGCTTTCTGAGAAACTGCTTAGTGTTCTCTTAATTCATCTCACAGAGTTACATCTGTATTTCGTCGATCTCTTTGCTAGCCTTATTTCTGTGGAATCTGAGAACAGATATTTCGGATCCCTTTGAAGACTACAGGGCCAAAGGAAATATCCTAAGATAACAAAGAGAAAGAAGCTTTCTGAGAAACTTCTTTGTGTTCTGTGAAATCATCTCACAGAGTTACAGCTTTCCCCTCAAGAAGCCTTTCGCTAAGACAGTTCTTGTGGAATTGGCAAAGTGATATTTGGAAGCCCTTAGAGGGCTATGGTGAAAAAGGAAATATCCTCAGATGAAAACTGGAAAGAAGCTTTCTGAGAAACTGCTTAGTGTTCTGTGAATTCATCTCACAGAGTTACATCTGTATTTCGTGGATCTCTTTGCTAGCCTTATTTCTGTGGAATCTGAGAACAGATATTTCGGATCCCTTTGAAGACTATAGGGCCAAAGGAAATATCCTCCGATAACAAAGAGAAAGAAGCTTTCTGAGAAAGTTCTTTGTGTTCTGTGAAATCATCTCACAGAGTTACAGCTTTCCCCTCAAGAAGCCTTTCGCTAAGACAGTTCTTGTGGAATTGGCAAAGTGATATTTGGAAGCCCATAGAGGGCTATGGTGAAAAAGGATATATCCTCAGATGAAATCTGGAAAGAAGCTTTCTGAGAAACTGCTCTGTGATGGGTGACTTCCAATCAGAGAGTTACATGTGTAGTTCACGGATCTCTTTGCTAGCCTTATTTCTGTGGAATCTGAGAACAGATATTTCGGATCCCTTTGAAGACTATAGGGCCAAAGGAAATATCCTCCGATAACAAAGAGAAAGAAGCTTTCTGAGAAACTTCTTTGTGTTCTGTGAAATCTTCTCACAGAGTTACAGCTTTCCCCTCAAGAAGCCTTTCGCTAAGACAGTTCTTGTGGAATTGGCAAAGTGATATTTGGAAGCCCATAGAGGGCTATGGTGAAAAAGGAACTATCCTCAGATGAAATCTGGAAAGAAGCTTTCTGAGAAACTGCTAAGTGTTCTGTTAATTCATCTCACAGAGTTACATCTGTATTTCGTGGATCTCTTTGCTACCCTTATTTCTGTGGAATCTGAGAACAGATATTTCGGATCCCTTTGAAGTCTTAGGACCAAAGGAAATATCCTGCGATAACAAAGAGAAAGAATATTTCTGAGAAACTTTTTGTGTTCTGTGAAATCATCTCACAGAGTTACAGCTTTCCCCTCAAGAAGCCTTTCGCTAAGACAGTTCTTGTGGAATTGGCAAAGTGATATTTGGAAGCCCACAGAGGGCTATGGTGAAAAAGGAAATATCCTCAGATGAAATCTGGAAAGAAGCTTTCTGAGAAACTGCTCTGTGATGTGTGACTTCCACTCACAGAGTTACATCTGTATTTCATGGATCTCTTTGCTAGCCTTATTTCTGTGGAATCTGAGTACAGATATTTCGGATCCCTTTGAAGACTATAGGGCCAAAGGAAATATCCTCCGATAACTAAGAGAAAGAAGCTTTCTGAGAAACTTCTTTGTGTTCTGTGAAATCATCTCACAGAGTTACCGCTTTCCGCTCAAGAAGCCTTTCGCTAAGACAGTACTTGTGGAATGGGCAAGGTGATATTTGGAAGCCCATAGAGGCCTATGGTGAAAAAGGAAATATCCTCAGATGAAATCTGGAAAGAAGCTTTCTGAGAGACTGCTTAGTGTTCTCTTATTTCATCTCACAGAGTTACATCTGTATTTCGTGCATCTCTTTGCTAGCCTTATTTCTGTGGAATCTGAGAACAGATATTTCGAATCCCTTTGAAGACTATAGGGCCAAAGGAAATATCCTCCGATAACAAAGAGAAAGAAGCTTTCTGAGAAACTTCTTTGTGTTCGGTGAATCATCTCACAGAGTTACAGCTTTCCCCTCAAGAAGCCGTTCGCTAAGACAGTTCTTGTGGAATTGGCAAAGTGATATTTGGAAGCCCATAGAGGGCTATGGTGAAAAAGGAAATATCCTCAGATGAAATCTGGAAAGAAGCTTTCTGAGAAACTGCTTAGTGTTCTGTCAATTCATCTCACAGAGTTACATCTGTATTTCGTGGATCTCTTTGCTAGCCTTATTTCTGTGGAATCTGAGAACAGATATTTCGGATCCCTTTGAAGACTATAGGGCCAAAGGAAATATCCTCTGATAACAAAGAGAAAGAAGCTTTCTGAGAAACTTCTTTGTGTTCTGTGAAATCATCTCACAGAGTTACAGCTTTACCCTCAAGAAGCCTTTCACTAAGACAGTTCTTGTGGAATTGGCAAAGTGATATTTGGAAGCCCATAGAGGGCTATGGTGAAAAAGGAAATATCCTCAGATGAAATCTGGAAAGAAGCTTTCTGAGAAACTGCTCTGTGAATTGTGACTTCCACTCACAGAGTTACATCTGTATTTCATGGGTCTCTTTGCTAGCCTTATTTCTGTGGAATCTGAGTACAGATATTTAGGATCCCTTTGTAGACTATAGGGCCAAAGGAAATATCCTCCGATAACAAAGAGAAAGAAGCTTTCTGTGAAACTTCTTTGTGTTCTGTGAAATCATCTCACAGAGTTACCGCTTTCTCCTCAAGAAGCCTTTCGCTAAGACAGTACTTGTGGAATTGGCAAAGTGATATTTGGAAGCCCATAGAGGCCTATGGTGAAAAAGGAAATATCCTCAGATGAAATCTGGAAAGAAGCTTTCTGAGAAACTGCTTAGTGTTCTCTTAATTCATCTCACAGAGTTACATCTGTATTTCGTGGATCTCTTTGCTAGCCTTATTTCTGTGGAATCTGAGAACAGATATTTCGGATCCCTTTGAAGACTACAGGGCCAAAGGAAATATCCTAAGAGAACAAAGAGAAAGAAGCTTTCTGAGAAACTTCTTTGTGTTCTGTGAAATCATCTCACAGAGTTACAGCTTTCCGCTCAAGAAGCCTTTCGCTAAGACAGTTCTTGTGGAATTGGCAAAGTGATATTTGGAAGCCCTTAGAGGGCTATGGTGAAAAAGGAAATATCCTCAGATGAAATCTGGAAAGAAGCTTTCTGAGAAACTGCTTAGTGTTCTGTGAATTCATCTCACAGAGTTACATGTGTATTTCACGGATCTCTTTGCTAGCCTTATTTCTGTGGAATCTGAGAACAGATATTTCGGATCCCTTTGAAGACTATAGGGCCAAAGGAAATATCCTCCGATAACAAAGAGAAAGAAGCTTTCTGAGAAACTTCTTTGTGTTCTGTGAAATCATCTCACAGAGTTACAGCTTTCCCCTCAAGAAGCCTTTCGCTAAGACAGTTCTTGTGGAATTGGCAAAGTGATATTTGGAAGCCCATAGAGGGCTATGGTGAAAAAGGAACTATCCTCAGATGAAATCTGGAAGGAAGCTTTCTGAGAAACTGCTAAGTGTTCTGTTAATTCATCTCACAGAGTTACATCTGTATTTCGTGGATCTCTTTGCTAGCCTTATTTCTGTGGAATCTGAGAACAGATATTTCGGATCCCTTTGAAGTCTTAGGACCAAAGGAAATATCCTGCGATAACAAAGAGAAAGAATATTTCTGAGAAACTTTTTGTGTTCTGTGAAATCATCTCACAGAGTTACAGCTTTCCCCTCAAGAAGCCTTTCGCTAAGACAGTTCTTGTGGAATTGGCAAAGTGATATTTGGAAGCCCATAGAGGGCTATGGTGAAAAAGGAAATATCCTCAGATGAAATCTGGAAAGAAGCTTTCTGAGAAACTGCTCTGTGATGTGTGACTTCCACTCACAGAGTTACATCTGTATTTCATGGATCTCTTTGCTAGCCTTATTTCTGTGGAATCTGAGTACAGATATTTCGGATCCCTTTGAAGACTATAGGGCCAAAGGAAATATCCTCCGATAACTAAGAGAAAGAAGCTTTCTGAGAAACTTCTTTGTGTTCTGTGAAATCATCTCACAGAGTTACCGCTTTCCGCTCAAGAAGCCTTTCGCTAAGACAGTACTTGTGGAATGGGCAAGGTGATATTTGGAAGCCCATAGAGGCCTATGGTGAAAAAGGAAATATCCTCAGATGAAATCTGGAAAGAAGCTTTCTGAGAGACTGCTTAGTGTTCTCTTATTTCATCTCACAGAGTTACATCTGTTTTTCGTGGATCTCTTTGCTAGCCTTATTTCTGTGGAATCTGAGAACAGATATTTCGAATCCCTTTGAAGACTATAGGGCCAAAGGAAATATCCTCCGATAACAAAGAGAAAGAAGCTTTCTGAGAAACTTCTTTGTGTTCGGTGAATCATCTCACAGAGTTACAGCTTTCCCCTCAAGAAGCCGTTCGCTAAGACAGTTCTTGTGGAATTGGCAAAGTGATATTTGGAAGCCCATAGAGGGCTATGGTGAAAAAGGAAATATCCTCAGATGAAATCTGGAAAGAAGCTTTCTGAGAAACTGCTTAGTGTTCTGTCAATTCATCTCACAGAGTTACATCTGTATTTCGTGGATCTCTTTGCTAGCCTTATTTCTGTGGAATCTGAGAACAGATATTTCGGATCCCTTTGAAGACTATAGGGCCAAAGGAAATATCCTAAGATAACAAAGAGAAAGAATCTTTCTGAAAAACGACTTTGTGTTCTGTGAAATCATCTCACAGAGTTACAGCTTTCCCCTCAAGAAGCCTTTCGCTAAGACAGTTCTTGTGGAATTGGCAAAGTGATATTTGGAAGCCCATAGAGGGCTATGGTGAAAAAGGAAATATCCTCAGATGAAATCTGGAAAGAAGCTTTCTGAGAAACTGCTTAGTGTTCTCTTAATTCATCTCACAGAGTTACATCTGTATTTCGTGGATCTCTTTGCTAGCCTTATTTCTGTGGAATCTGAGAACAGATATTTCGGATCCCTTTCAAGACTATAGGGCCAAAGGAAATATCCTCCGATAACAAAGAGAAAGAAGCTTTCTGAGAAATTTCTTTGTGTTCTGTGAAATCATCTCACAGAGTTACAGCTTTCCCCTCAAGAAGCCTTTCGCTAAGACAGTTCTTGTGGAATTGGCAAAGTGATATTTGGAAGCCCTTAGAGGGCTATGGTGAAAAAGGATATATCCTCAGATGAAATCTGGAAAGAAGCTTTCTGAGAAACTGCTCTGTGATGTGTGACTTCCCCTCAGAGAGTTACATGTGTATTTCACGGATCTCTTTGCTAGCCTCATTTCTGTGGAATCTGAGAACAGATATTTCGGATCCCTTTGAAGACTATAGGGCCAAAGGAAATATCCTCCGATAACAAAGAGAAAGAAGCTTTCTGAGAAACTTCTTTGTGTTCTGTGAAATCATCTCACAGAGTTGCAGCTTTCCCCTCAAGAAGCCTTTCGCTAATACAGTTCTTGTGGAATTGGCAAAGTGATATTTGGAAGCCCATAGAGGGCTATGCTGAAAAAGGAACTATCCTCAGATGAAATCTGGAAAGAAGCTTTCTGAGAAACTGCTAAGTGTTCTGTTAATTCATCTCACAGAGTTACATCTGTATTTCGTGGATCTCTTTGCTAGCCTTATTTCTGTGGAATCTGAGAACAGATATTTCGGATCCCTTTGAGGACTATAGGGCCAAAGGAAATATCCTAAGATAACAAAAAGAAAGAAGCTTTCTGAGAAACTTGTTTGTGTTCTGTGAAATCATCTCACAGAGTTACAGCTTTCCCCTCAAGAAGCCTTTCGCTAAGACAGTTCTTGTGGAATTGGCAAAGTGATATTTGGAAGCCCATAGAGGGCTATGGTGAAAAAGGAAATATGCTCAGATGAAATCTGGAAAGAAGCTTTCTGAGAAACTGCTTAGTGTTCTGTTAATTCATCTCACAGAGTTACATCTGTATTTCGTGGATCTCTTTGCTAGCCTTATTTCTGTGGAATCTGAGAACAGATATTTCGGATCCCTTTGAAGACTTTGGGCCAAAGTAAATATCCTGCGATAACAAAGAGAAAGAAGCTTTCTGAGAAACTTCTTTGTGTTCTGTGAAATCATCTCACAGAGTTACAGCTTTCCCCTCAAGAAGCCTTTCGCTAAGACAGTTCTTGTGGAATTGGCAAAGTGATATTTGGAAGCCCATAGAGGGCTATGGTGAAAAAGGAAATATCCTCAGATGAAATCTGGAAAGAAGCTTTCTGAGAAACTGCTCTGTGAATTCTGACTTCCACTCACAGAGTTACATCTGTATTTCATGGATCTCTTTGCTAGCTTTATTTCTGTGGAATATGAGTACAGATATTTCGGATCCCTTTGAAGACTATAGGGCCAAAGGAAATATCCTCCGATAACAAAGAGAAAGAAGCTTTATGAGAAACTTCTTTGTGTTCTGTGAAATCATCTCACAGAGTTACCGCTTTCCCCTCAAGAAGCCTTTCGCTAAGACAGTACTTGTGGAATTGGCAAAGTGATATTTGGAAGCCCATAGAGGCCTATGGTGAAAAAGGAAATATCCTCAGATGAAATCTGGAAAGAAGCTTTCTGAGAAACTGCTCTGTGATGTGGGACTTCCACTCACAGAGTTACATCTGTATTTCATGGATCTCTTTGCTAGCCTTATTTCTGTGGAATCTGAGTACAGATATTTCGGATCCCTTTGAAGACTATAGGGCCAAAGGAAATATCCTCCGATAACTAAGAGAAAGAAGCTTTCTGAGAAACTTCTTTGTGTTCTGTGAAATCATCTCACAGAGTTACCGCTTTCCGCTCAAGAAGCCTTTCGCTAAGACAGTACTTGTGGAATGGGCAAAGTGATATTTGGAAGCCCCTAAAGGGCTATGGTGAAAAAGGAAATATCCTCAGATGAAATCTGGAAAGAAGCTTTCTGAGAGACTGCTTAGTGTTCTCTTATTTCATCTCACAGAGTTACATCTGTATTTCGTGGATCTCTTTGCTAGCCTTATTTCTGTGGAATCTGAGAACAGATATTTCGGATCCCTTTGAAGACTATAGGCCAAAGGAAATATCCTAAGATAACAAAGAGAAAGAAGCTTTCTGAGAAACTTCTTTGTGTTCGGTGATTTCATCTCACAGAGTTACAGCTTTCCCCTCAAGAAGCCTTTCGCTAAGACAGTTCTTGTGGAATTGGCAAAGTGATATTTGGAAGCCCATAGAGGGCTATGGTGAAAAAGGAAATATCCTCAGATGAAATCTGGAAAGAAGCTTTCTGAGAAACTGCTTAGTGTTCTGTCAATTCATCTCACAGAGTTACATCTGTATTTCGTGGATCTCTTTGCTAGCCTTATTTCTGTGGAATCTGAGAACAGATATTTCGGATCCCTTTGAAGACTATAGGGCCAAAGGAAATATCCTAAGATAACAAAGAGAAAGAATCTTTCTGAGAAACTTCTTTGTGTTCTGTGAAATCATCTCACAGAGTTACAGCTTTCCCCTCAAGAAGCCTTTCGCTAATACAGTTGTTGTGGAATTGGCAAAGTGATATTTGGAAGCCCATAGAGGGCTATGGTGAAAAAGGAAATATCCTCAGATGAAATCTGGAAAGAACCTTTCTGAGAAACTGCTTAGTGTTCTGTGAATTCATCTCACAGAGTTACATCTGTATTTCGTGGATCTCTTTGCTAGCCTTATTTCTGTGGAATCTGAGAACAGATATTTCGGATCCCTTTGAAGACTATAGGGCCAAAGGAAATATCCTCCGATAACAAAGAGAAAGAAGCTTTCTGAGAAAGTTCTTTGTGTTCTGTGAAATCATCTCACAGAGTTACAGCTTTCCCCTCAAGAAGCCTTTCGCTAAGACAGTTCTTGTGGAATTGGCAAAGTGATATTTGGAAGCCCTTAGAGGGCTATGGTGAAAAAGGATATATCCTCAGATGAAATATGGAAAGAAGCTTTCTGAGAAACTGCTCTGTGATGTGTGACTTCCACTCACAGAGTTACATCTGTGTTTGTCGGATCTCTGTGCTAGCCTTATTTCTGTGGAATCTGAGAACAGATATTTCGGATCCCTATGAAGAGTATAGGGCCAAAGGAAATATCCTCAGATAACCAAGAGAAAGAAGCTTTCTGAGAAACTTCTTTGTGTTCTGTGAAATCATCTCACAGAGTTACAGCTTTCCCCTCAAGAAGCCTTTCGCTAAGACAGTTCTTGTGGAATTGGCAAAGTGATATTTGGAAGCCCACAGAGGGCTATGGTGAAAAAGGAAATATCCTCAGAAGAAATCTGGAAAGAAGCTTTCTGAGAAACTGCTCTGTGATGTGTGACTTGCACTCACAGAGTTACATCTGTATTTCGTGGATCTCTTTGCTAGCCTTATTTCTGTGGAATCTGAGAACAGATATTTCGGATCCCTTTGAAGACTATAGGGCCAAAGGAAATATCCTCCGATAACAAAGAGAAAGAAGCTTTCTGAGAAACTTCTTTGTGTTCTGTGAAATCATCTCAGAGAGTTACAGCTTTCCCCTCAAGAAGCCTTTCGCCAAGGCAGTTCTTGTGGAATTGGCAAAGTGATATTTGGAAGTCCATAGAGGGCTATGTTGAAAAAGGAAATATCCTCAGATGAAATCTGGAAAGAAGCTTTCTGAGAAACTGCTTAGTGTTCTGTTAATTCATCTCAGAGAGTTACATCTGTATTTCGTGGATCTCTTTGCTAGCCTTATTTCTGTGGAATCTGAGAACAGATATTTCGGATCCCTTTGAAGACTATAGGGCCAAAGTAAATATCCTGCGATAACAAAGAGAAAGAAGATTTCTGAGAAACTTCTTTGTGTTCTGTGAAATCATCTCACAGAGTTACAGCTTTCCCCTCAAGAAGCCTTTCGCTAAGACAGTTCTTGTGGAATTGGCAATGTGATATTTGGAAGCCCATAGAGGGCTATGGTGAAAAAGGAAATATCCTCAGATGAAATCTGGAAAGAAGCTTTCTGAGAAACTGCTCTGTGAATTGTGACTTCCACTCACAGAGTTACATCTGTATTTCATGGATCTCTTTGCTAGCCTTATTTCTGTGGAATCTGAGTACAGATATTTCGGATCCCTTTGAAGACTATAGGGCCAAAGGAAATATCCTCCGATAACAAAGAGAAAGAAGCTTTCTGAGAAACTTCTTTGTGTTCTGTGAAATCATCTCACAGAGTTACCGCTTTCCCCTCAAGAAACCTTTCGCTAAGACAGTACTTGTGGAATTGGCAAAGTGATATTTGGAAGCCCATGGAGGCCTATGGTGAAAAAGGAAATATCCTCAAATGAAATCTGGAAAGAAGCTTTCTGAGAAACTGCTTAGTGTTCTCTTAATTCATCTCACAGAGTTACATCTGTTTTTCGTGGATCCCTTTGCTAGCCTTATTTCTGTGGAATCTGAGAACAGATATTTCGGATCCCTTTGAAGACTATAGGGCCAAAGGAAATATCCTCCGATAACAAAGAGAAAGAAGCTTTCTGAGAAAGTTCTTTGTGTTCTGTGAAATCATCTCACAGAGTTACAGCTTTCCCCTCAAGAAGCCTTTCGCTAAGACATTTCTTGCGGAATTGGCAAAGTGATATTTGGAAGACCCTAGAAGGCTATGGTGAAAAAGGAAATATCCTCAGATGAAATCTGGAAAGAAGCTTTCTGAGAAACTGCTCTGTGATGTGTGACTTGCACTCACAGAGTTACATCTGTATTTCGTGGATCTCTTTGCTAGCCTTATTTCTGTGGAATCTGAGAACAGATATTTCGGATCCCTTTAAAGACTATAGGGCCAAAGGAAATATCCTAAGATAACAAAGAGAAAGAATCTTTCTGAGAAACTTCTTTGTGTTCTGTGAAATCATCTCACAGAGTTACAGCTTTCCCCTCAAGAAGCCTTTCGCTAAGCAAGTTCTTGTGGAATTGGCAAAGTGATATTTGGAAGCCCATAGAGGGCTATGGTGAAAAAGGAAATATCCTCAGATGAAATCTGGAAAGAAGCTTTCTGAGAAACTGCTTAGTGTTCTCTTAATTCATCTCACAGAGTTACATCTGTATTTCGTGGATCTCTTTGCTAGCCTTATTTCTGTGGAATCTGAGAACAGATATTTCGGATCCCTTTGAAGACTACATGGCCAAAGGAAATATCCTAAGATAACAAAGAGAAAGAAGGTTTCTGAGAAACTTCTTTGTGTTCTGTGAAATCATCTCACAGAGTTACAGCTTTCCCCTCAAGAAGCCTTTCGCTAAGACAGTTCTTGTGGAATTGGCAAAGTGATATTTGGAAGCCCATAGAGGGCTATGGTGAAAAAGGAAATATCCTCAGATGAAATCTGGAAAGAAGCTTTCTGAGAAACTGCTTAGTGTTCTGTGAATTCATCTCACAGAGTTACATCTGTATTTCGTGGATCTCTTTCCTAGCCTTATTTCTGTGGAATCTGAGAACAGATATTTCGGATCCCTTTGAAGACTATAGGGCCAAAGGAAATATCCTCCGATAACAAAGAGAAAGAAGCTTTCTGAGAAAGTTCTTTGTGTTCTGTGAAATCATCTCACAGAGTTACAGCTTTCCCCGCAAGAAGCCTTTCGCTAAGACAGTTCTTGTGGAATTGGCAAAGTGATATTTGGAAGCCCATAGAGGGCTATGGTGAAAAAGGATATATCCTCAGATGAAATCTGGAAAGAAGCTTTCTGATAAACTGCTCTGTGATGGGTGACTTCCACTCAGAGAGTTACATGTGTATTTCACGGATCTCCTTGCTAGCCTTATTTCTGTGGAATCTGAGAACAGATATTTCGGATCCCTTTGAAGACTATAGGGCCAAAGGAAATATCCTCCGATAACAAAGAGAAAGAAGCTTTCTGAGAAACTTCTTTGTGTTCTGTGAAATCATCTCACAGAGTTGCAGCTTTCCCCTCAAGAAGCCTTTCGCTAAGACAGTTCTTGTGGAATTGGCAAAGTGATATTTGGAAGCCCATAGAGGGCTATGGTGAAAAAGGAACTATCCTCAGATGAAATCTGGAAAGAAGCTTTCTGAGAAACTGCTAAGTGTTCTGTTAATTCATCTCACAGAGTTACATCTGTATTTCGTGGATCTCTTTGCTAGCCTTATTTCTGTGGAATCTGAGAACAGATATTTCGGATCCCTTTGAAGACTATAGGGCCAAAGGAAATATCCTGCGATAACAAAGAGAAAGAAGATTTCTGAGAAACTTCTTTGTGTTCTGTGAAATCATCTCACAGAGTTACAGCTTTCCCCTCAAGAAGCCGTTCGCTAAGACAGTTCTTGTGGAATTGGCAAAGTGATATTTGGAAGCCCATAGAGGGCTATGGTGAAAAAGGAAATATCCTCAGATGAAATCTGGAAAGAAGCTTTGTGAGAAACTGCTCTGTGATGTGTGACTTCCACTCACAGAGTTACATCTGTATTTCGCGGATCTCTGTGCTAGCCTTATTTCTGTGGAATCTGAGAACAGATATTACGGATCCCTATGAAGACTATAGGGCCATAGGAAATATTCTCGGATAACTAAGAGAAAGAAGCTTTCTGAGAAACTTCTTTGTGTTCTGTGAAATCATCTCACAGAGTTACAGCTTTCCCCTCAAGAAGCCTTTCGCTAAGACAGTTCTTGTGGAATTGGCAAAGTGATATTTGGAAGCCCATAGAGGGCTATGGTGAAAAAGGAATTATCCTCAGAAGAAATCTGGAAAGAAGCTTTCTGAGAAACTGCTTAGTGTTCTGTTAATTCATCTCACAGAGTTACATCTGTATTTCGTGGATCTCTTTGCTAGCCTTATTTCTGTGGAATCTGAGAACAGATATTTCGGATCCCTTTGAAGACTATAGAGCCAAAGGAAATATCCTCCGATAACAAAGCGAAGGAAGCTTTCTGAGAAACTTCTTTGTGTTCTGTGAAATCATCTCACAGAGTTACAACTTTCTCCTGAAGAAGCCTTTCGCTAAGACAGTTCTTGTGGAATTGGCAAAGTGATATTTGGAAGCCCATAGAGGGCTATGGTGAAAAAGGGAATATCCTCAGATGAAATCTGGAAAGAAGCTTTCTGAGAAACTGCTAGGTGTTCTGTTAATTCATCTCACAGAGTTACATCTGTATTTCGTGGATCTCTTTGCTAGCCTTATTTCTGTGGAATCTGAGAACAGATATTTCGGATCCCTTTGAAGACTATAGGGCCTATGGAAATATCCTGCGATAACAAAGAGAAAGAAGTTTTCTGAGAAACTTCTTTGTGTTCTGTGAAATCTTCTCACAGAGATTCAGCTTTACCCTCAAGAAGCCTTTCGCTAAGACAGTTCTTGTGGAATTGGCAAAGTGATATTTGGAAGCCCATAGAGGGCTGTGGTGAAAAAGGAAATATCCTCAGATGAAATCTGGAAAGAAGCTTTGTGAGAAACTGCTCTGTGATGTGTGACTTCCACTCAGAGAGTTACATCTGTATTTCACGGATCTCTGTGCTAGCCTTATTTCTGTGGAATCTGAGAACAGATATTTCGGATCCCTTTGAAGACTATAGGGCCAAAGGAATTATCCTCCGATAACTAAGAGAAAGAAGCTTTCTGAGAAACTTCTTTGTGTTCTGTGAAATCATCTCACAGAGTTACAGCTTTCCCCTCAAGAAGCCTTTCGCTAAGACAGTTCTTGTGGAATTGGCAAAGTGATATTTGGAAGCCCATAGAGGGCTATGGTGAAAAAGGAAATATCCTCAGATGAAATCTGGAAAGAAGCTTTCTGAGAAACTGCTCTGTGAATTGTGACTTCCACTCACAGAGTTACATCTGTATTTCATGGATCTCTTTGCTAGCCTTATTTCTGTGGAATCTGAGAACAGATATTTCGGATCCCTTTGAAGACTATAGGGAAAAAGGAAATATCCTCCGATAACAAAGAGAAAGAAGCTTTCTGAGAAACTTCTTTGTGTTCTGTGAAATCATCTCACAGAGTCACCGCTTTCCCCTCAAGAAGACTTTCGCTAAGACAGTACTTGTGGAATTGGCAAAGTGATATTTGGAAGCCCATAGAGGGCTATGGTGAAAAAGGAAATATCCTCAGATGAAATCTGGAAAGAAGCTTTCTGAGAAACTGGTGAGTGTTCTCTTAATTCATCGCACAGAGTTACATGTGTATTTCGTCGATCTCTTTGCTAGCCTTATTTCTGTGGAATCTGAGAACAGATATTTCGGATCCCTTTGAAGACTATAAGGCCAAAGGAAATATCCTGCGATAACAAAGAGAAAGAAGCTTTCTGAGAAACTTCTTTGTGTTCTGTGAAATCATCTCACAGAGTTACAGCTTTCCCCTCAAGAAGCCTTTCGCTAAGACAGTTCTTGTGGAATTGGCAAAGTGATATTTGGAAGCCCATAGAGGGCTATGGTGAAAAAGGAAATATCCTCAGATGAAATCTGGAAAGAAGCTTTCTGAGAAAATGCTTAGTGTTCTCTTAATTCATCTCACAGAGTTACATCTGTATTTCGTGGATCTCTTTGCTAGCCTTATTTCTGTGGAATCTGAGAACAGATATTTCGGATCCCTTTGAAGACTATAGGGCCAAAGGAAATATCCTCCGATAACAAAGAGATAGAAGCTTTCTGAGAAACTTCTTTGTGTTCTGTGAAATCATCTCACAGAGTTACAGCTTTCCCCTCAAGAAGCCTTTCGCTAAGACAGTTCTTGTGGAATTGGCAAAGTGATATTTGGAAGCCCATAGAGGGCTATGGTGAAAAAGGAAATATCCTCAGATGAAATCTGGAAAGAAGCTTTCTGAGAAACTGCTTAGTGTTCTCTTAATTCATTTCACAGAGTTACATCTGTATTTCGTGGATCTCTTTGCTAGCCTTATTTCTGTGGAATCTGAGAACAGATATTTCGGATCCCTTTGAAGACTATAGGGCCAAAGGACATATCCTCGGATAACAAAGAGAAAGAAGCTTTCTGAGAAACTTCTTTGTGTTCTGTGAAATCATCTCACAGAGTTACAGCTTTCCCCTCAAGAAGCCTTTCGCTAAGACAGTTCTTGTGGAATTGGCAAAGTGATATTTGGAAGCCCATAGTGGGCTGTGGTGAGAAAGGAAATATCCTCAGATGAAATCTGGAAAGAAGCTTTCTGAGAAACTGCTTAGTGTTCTGTTAATTCATCTCACAGAGTTACATCTGTATTTCGTGGATCTCTTTGCTACCCTTATTTCTATGGAATCTGAGAACAGATATTTCGGATCCCTTTGAAGACTATAGGGCCAAAGGAAATGTCCTCCGATAACAAAGAGAAAGAAGCCTACTGAGAAACTTGTTTGTCTTCTGTGAAATCATCTCACAGAGTTACAGCTTTCCCCTCAAGAAGCCTTTCGCTAAGACAGTTCTTGTGGAATTGGCAAAGTGATATTAGGAAGCCCATAGAGGGCTATGGTGAAAAAGGTAATATCCTCAGATGAAATCTGGAAAGAAGCTTTCTGAGAATCTGCTTAGTGTTCTGTTAATTCATCTCAAAGAGTTACATCTGTATTTCGTGGATCTCTTTGCTAGCCTTATTTCTGTGGAATCTGAGAACAGATATTTCGCATCCCTTTGAAGGCTATAGGGCCAAGGAAGTATCCTCCGATAACAAAGAGAAAGAAGCTTTCTGAGAAACTTCTTTGTGTTCTGTGAAATCATCTCACAGAGTTACAGCTTTCCCCTCAAGAAGCCTTTCGCTAAGACAGTTGTTGTGGAATTGGCAAAGTGATATTTGGAAGCCCATAGAGGGCTGTGGTGAGAAAGGAAATATCCTCAGATGAAATCTGGAAAGAAGCTTTCTGAGAATCTGCTTAGTGTTCTGTTAATTCATCTCACAGAGTTACATCTGTATTTCGTGGATCTCTTTGCTAGCCTTATTTCTGTGGATTCTGAGAACAGATATTTCGCATCCCTTTGAAGACTATAGGGCCAAGGAAGTATCCTCCGATAACAAAGAGAAAGAAGCTTTCTGAGAAACTTCTTTGTGTTCTATGAAATCATCTCACAGAGTTACAGCTTTCCCCTCAAGAAGCCTTTCGCTAAGACAGTTCTTTTGGAATTGGCAAAGTGATATTTGGAAGCCCATAGAGGGTTGTGGTGAGAAAGGAAATATCCTCAGATGAAATCTGGAAAGAAGCTTTCTGAGAAACTGCTTAGTGTTCTGTTAATTCATCTCACAGAGTTACATCTCTATTTCGTGGATCTCTTTGCTAGCCTTATTTCTGTGGAATCTGAGAACAGATATTTCGGATCCCTTTGAAGACTATAGGGCCAAAGGAAATATCCTCCGATAACAAAGAGAAAGAAGCTTTCTGAGAAACTTCTTTGTGTTCTGTGAGATCATCTCACAGAGTTACAACTTTCGCCTGAAGAAGCCTTTTGCTAAGACAGTTCTTGTGGAATTGGCAAAGTGATATTTGCAACCCCTAGAGGGCTATGGTGAAAAAGGAAATATCCTCAGATGAAATCTGGAAAGAAGCTTTCTGAGAAACTGCTTAGTGTTCTGTTAATTCATCTCACAGAGTTACATCTGTATTTCGTGGATCTCCTTGCTAGCCTTATTTCTGTGGAATCTGAGTACAGATATTTCGGATCCCTTTGAAGACTATAGGGCCAAAGGAAATATCCTCCGATAACAAAGAGAAAGAAGCTTTCTGAGAAACTTCTTTGTGTTCTGTGAAATCATCTCACAGAGTTTCAGCTTTCCCCTCAAGATGCCTTTCGCTAAGACAGTTCTTGTGGAATTGGCAAAGTGATATTTGGAAGCCCATAGAGGGCTATGGTGAAAAAGGAAATATCCTCAGATGAAATCTGGAAAGAAGCTTTCTGAGAAACTGCTCTGTGATGTGTGACTTCCACTCACAGAGTTACATCTGTATTTCGTGGATCTCTTTGCTAGCCTTATTTCTGTGGAATCTGAGAACAGATATTTCGGATCCCTTTGAAGACTATAGGGCCAAAGGAAATATCCTCCGATAACAAAGAGAAAGAAACTTTCTGAGAAACTTCCTTGTGTTCTGTGAAATCATCTCACAGAGTTACAGCTTTCCACTAAAGAAGCCATTCGCTAAGACAGTTCTTGTGGAATTGACAAAGTGATATTTGGAAGCCCATAGAGGGCTTTGGTGAAAAAGTAAATATCCTCAGATGAAATCTGGAAAGAAGATTTCTGAGAAACTGCTTAGTGTTCTGTTAATTCATTTCACAGAGTTACATCTGCATTTCGTGGATCTCTTTGCTAGCCTTATTTCTGTGGAATCTGAGAACGGATATTTCGGATCCCTTTGAAGACTATAGGGCCAAAGGATATATCCTCCGATAACAAAGAGAAAGAAGCTTTCTGAGAAACTTCTTTGTGTTCTGTGAAATCATCTCACAGAGTTACAGCTTTCCCCTCAAGAAGCCTTTCGCTAAGACAGTTCTTGTGGAATTGGCAAAGTGATATTTGGAAGCCCATAGAGGGCTACGGTGAAAAAGGAAATATCCTCAGATGAAATCTGGAAAGAAGCTTTCTGAGAAACTGCTCTGTGATGTGTGACTTCCACTCACAGAGTTACATCTGTATTTCATGGATCTCTTTGCTAGCCTTATTTCTGTGGAATCTGAGAACAGATATTTCGGATCCCTTTGAAGACTACAGGGCCAAAGGAAATATCCTCCGATAACAAAGAGAAAGAAGCTTTCTGAGAAACTTCCTTGTGTTCTGTGAAATCATCTCACAGAGTTACAGCTTTCCCCTCAAGAAGCCATTCGCTAAGACAGTTCTTGTGGAATTGGCAAAGTGATATTTGGAAGCCCATAGAGGGCTATGGTGAAAAAGGAAATATCCTCAGATGAAATCTGGAAAGAAGCTTTCTGAGAAACTGCTTAGTGTCCTGTTAATTCATCTCACAGAGTTACATCTGTATTTCGTGGATCTCTTTGCTAGCGTTATTTCTGTGGAATCTGAGAACAGATATTTCGGAACCCTTTGAAGACTATAGTGCCAAAGGAAATATCCTCCGATAACAAAGAGAAAGAAGCTTTCTGAGAAACTTCTTTGTGTTCTGTGAAATCTACTCACAGAGTTACAGCTTTCCCCTCAAGAAGCTTTTCGCTAAGACAGTTCTTGTGAAATTGGCAAAGTGATATTTGGAAGCCCATAGAGGGCTATGGTGAAAAAGGAAATATCCTCAGATGAAATCTGGAAAGAAGCTTTCTGAGAAACTGCTCTGTGATGTGTGACTTCCACTCACAGAGTTACATCTGTATTTCGTGGATCTCTTTGCTAGCCTTATTTCTGTGGAATCTGAGAACGGATATTTCGGATCCCTTTGAAGACTATAGGGCCAAAGGAAATATCCTCCGATAACAAAGAGAAAGAAACTTTCTGAGAAACTTCCTTGTGTTCTGTGAAATCATCTCACAGAGTTACAGCTTTCCCCTCAAGAAGCCATTCGCGAAGACAGTTCTTGTGGAATTGGCAAAGTGATATTTGGAAGCCCATAGAGGGCTAAGGTGATAAAGGAAATATCCTCAGATGAAATCTGGAAAGAAGCTTTTGAGAAACTGCCTAGTGTTCTGTTAGTTCATCTCACAGAGTTACATCTGTATTTCGTGGATCTCTTTGCTAGCCTTATTTCTGTGGAATCTGAGAACAGATATTTCGGATGCCTTTGAAGACTATGGGGCCAAAGGAAATATCCTCCGATAACAAAGAGAAAGAAGCTTTCTGAGAAACTTCTTTGTGTTCTGTGAAATCATCTCACAGAGTTACAGCTTTCCCCTCAAGAAGCCTTTCGCTAAGACAGTTCTTGTGGAATTGAGAAAGTGATATTTGGAAGCCCATAGAGGGCTATGGTTAAAAAGGAAATATCCTCAGATGAAATCTGGAAAGAAGCTTTCTGAGAAACTGCTTAGTGTTCTGTTAATTCATCTCACAGAGTTACATCTGTATTTCGTGGATCTCTCTGCTAGCCTTATTTCTGTGGAATCTGAGAAGAGATATTTCGGACCCCTTTGAAGTCTATAGGGCCAAAGGAAATATCCTCCGATAACAAAGAGAAAGAAGCTTTCTGAGAAACTGCTTAGTGTTCTGGGAATTCATCTCACAGAGTTACATCTGTATTTCGTGGATCTCTTTGCTAGCCTTATTTCTGTGGAATCTGAGAACAGATATTTCAGATCCCTTTGAAGACTATAGGGCCAAAGGAAATATCCTCCGATAACAAAGAGAAAGAAGCTTTCTGAGAAACTTCTTTGTGTTCTGTGAAATCATCTCACAGAGTTAGAACTTTCCCCTCAAGAAGCCTTTCGCTAAGACAGTTCTTGTGGAATTGGCAAAGTGATATTTCCAACCCCTAGAGGGCTATGGTGAAAAAGGAAATATCCTCAGATGAAATCTGGAAAGAAGCTTTCTGAGAAACTGCTTAGTGTTCTGTTAATTCATCTCTCAGAGTTACATCTGTATTTCGTGGATCTCTTTGCTAGCCTTATTTCTGTGGAATCTGAGAACAGATATTTCGGATCCCTTTGAAGAATATAGGGCCAAAGGAAATATCCTCCGATAACAAAGAGAAAGAAGCTTTCTGAGAAACTTCTTTGTGTTCTGTGAAATCATCTCACAGAGTTTCAGCTTTCCCCTCAAGAAGCCTTTCGCTAAGACAGTTCTTGTGGAATTGGCAAAGTGATATTTCGAAGCCCTTAGAGGGCTATGGTGAAAAAGGAAATATCCTCAGATGAAATCTGGAAAGAAGCTTTCTGAGAAACTGCTCTGTGATGTGTGACTTCCACTCACAGAGTTACATCTGTATTTCGTGGATCTCTTTGCTAGCCTTATTTCTGTGGAATCTGAGAACAGATATTTCGGATCCCTTTGAAGACTATAGGGCCAAAGGAAATATCCTCCGATATCGAAGAGAAAGAAACTTTCTGAGAAACTTCCTTGTATTCTGTGAAATCATCTCACAGAGTTACAGCTTTCCCCTCAAGAAGCCATTCGCTAAGACAGTTCTTGTGGAATTGACAAAGTGATATTTGGAAGCCCATAGAGGGCTGTGGTGAAAAAGGAAATATCCTCAGATGAAATCTGGAAAGAAGCTTTCTGAAAAACTGCTTAGTGTTCTGTCAATTCATCTCACAGAGTTACATCTGTATTTCGTGGATCTCTTTGCTAGCCTTATTTCTGTGGAATCTGAGAACAGATATTTCGGATCCCTTTGAAGACCACAGGGCCAAAGGAAATATCCTCCGATAACAAAGAGAAAGAAGCTTTCTGAGAAACTTCTTTGTGTTCTGTGAAATCATCTCACAGACTTACAGCTTTCCCCTCAAGAAGCCTTTCGTTAAGACAGTTCTTGTGGAATTGGCAAAGTGATATTTGGAAGCCCATTGAGGGCTGTGGTGAGAAAGGAAATATCCTCAGATGAAATCTGGAAAGAAGCTTTCTGAGAAACTGCTTAGTGTTCTGTTAATTCATCTCACAGAGTTACATCTGTATTTCGTGGATCTCTTTGCTAGCCTTATTTCTGTGGAATCTGAGAACAGATATTTCGGATCCCTTTGAAGACTATAGGGCCAAAGGAAATGTCCTCCGATAACAAAGAGAAAGAAGCCTACTGAGAAACTTGTTTGTCTTCTGTGAAATCATCTCACAGAGTTACAGCTTTCCCCTCAAGAAGCCTTTCGCTAAGACAGTTCTTGTGGAATTGGCAAAGTGATATTTGGAAGCCCATAGAGGGCTATGGTGAAAAAGGTAATATCCTCAGATGAAATCTGGAAAGAAGCTTTCTGAGAATCTGCTTAGTGTTCTGTTAATTCATCTCAAAGAGTTACATCTGTATTTCGTGGATCTCTTTGCTAGCCTTATTTCTGTGGAATCTGAGAACAGATATTTCGCATCCCTTTGAAGGCTATAGGGCCAAGGAAGTATCCTCCGATAACAAAGAGAAAGAAGCTTTCTGAGAAACTTCTTTGTGTTCTGTGAAATCATCTCACAGAGTTACAGCTTTCCCCTCAAGAAGCCTTTCGCTAAGACAGTTGTTGTGGAATTGGCAAAGTGATATTTGGAAGCCCATAGAGGGCTGTGGTGAGAAAGGAAATATCCTCAGATGAAATCTGGAAAGAAGCTTTCTGAGAAACTGCTTAGTGTTCTGTTAATTCATCTCACAGAGTTACATCTGCATTTCGTGGATCTCTTTGCTAGCCTTATTTCTGTGGATTCTGAGAACAGATATTTCGCATCCCTTTGAAGACTATAGGGCCAAGGAAGTATCCTCCGATAACAAAGAGAAAGAAGCTTTCTGAGAAACTTCTTTGTGTTCTATGAAATCATCTCACAGAGTTACAGCTTTCCCCTCAAGAAGCCTTTCGCTAAGACAGTTCTTTTGGAATTGGCAAAGTGATATTTGGAAGCCCATAGAGGGTTGTGGTGAGAAAGGAAACATCCTCAGATGAAATCTGGAAAGAAGCTTTCTGAGAAACTGCTTAGTGTTCTGTTAATTCATCTCACAGAGTTACATCTGTATTTCGTGGATCTCTTTGCTAGCCTTATTTCTGTGGAATCTGAGAACAGATATTTCGGATCCCTTTGAAGACTATAGGGCCAAAGGAAATATCCTGCGATAACAAAGAGAAAGAAGCTTTCTGAGAAACTTCTTTGTGTTCTGTGAAATCATCTCACAGAGTTACAACTTTCGCCTGAAGAAGCCTTTTGCTAAGACAGTTCTTGTGGAATTGGCAAAGTGATATTTGCAACCCCTAGAGGGCTATGGTGAAAAAGGTAATATCCTCAGATGAAATCTGGAAAGAAGCTTTCTGAGAAACTGCTTAGTGTTCTGTTAATTCATCTCACAGAGTTACATCTGTATTTCGTGGATCTCCTTGCTAGCCTTATTTCTGTGGAATCTGAGTACAGATATTTCGGATCCCTTTGAAGACTATAGGGCCAAAGGAAATATCCTCCGATAACAAAGAGAAAGAAGCTTTCTGAGAAACTTCTTTGTGTTCTGTGAAATCATCTCACAGAGTTTCAGCTTTCCCCTCAAGAGGCCTTTCGCTAAGACAGTTCTTGTGGAATTGGCAAAGTGATATTTGGAAGCCCATAGAGGGCTATGGTGAAAAAGGAAATATCCTCAGATGAAATCTGGAAAGAAGCTTTCTGAGAAACTGCTCTGTGATGTGTGACTTCCACTCACAGAGTTACATCTGTATTTCGTGGATCTCTTTGCTAGCCTTATTTCTGTGGAATCTGAGAACAGATATTTCGGATCCCTTTGAAGACTATAGGGCCAAAGGAAATATCCTCCGATAACAAAGAGAAAGAAACTTTCTGAGAAACTTCCTTGTGTTCTGTGAAATCATCTCACAGAGTTACAGC
Organism: Macaca mulatta; assembly: GCF_049350105.2. Lineage (NCBI taxonomy): Eukaryota > Metazoa > Chordata > Mammalia > Primates > Cercopithecidae > Macaca > Macaca mulatta. The sequence goes on along the minus strand of NC_133406.1, from coordinate 99,875,528 downwards.
TTTCCCCTAAAGAAGCCATTCGCTAAGACAGTTCTTGTGGAATTGACAAAGTGATATTTGGAAGCCCATAGAGGGCTTTGGTGAAAAAGGAAATATCTTCAGATGAAATCTGGAAAGAAGATTTCTGAGAAACTGCTTAGTGTTCTGTTAATTCATTTCACAGTGTTACATCTGCATTTCGTGGATCTCTTTGCTAGCCTTATTTCTGTGGAATCTGAGAACGGATATTTCGGATCCCTTTGAAGACTATAGGGCCAAAGGATATATCCTCCGATAACAAAGAGAAAGAAGCTTTCTGAGAAACTTCTTTGTGTTCTGTGAAATCATCTCACAGAGTTACAGCTTTCCCCTCAAGAAGCCTTTCGCTAAGACAGTTCTTGTGGAATTGGCAAAGTGATATTTGGAAGCCCATAGAGGGCTACGGTGAAAAAGGAAATATCCTCAGATGAAATCTGGAAAGAAGCTTTCTGAGAAACTGCTCTGTGATGTGTGACTTCCACTCACAGAGTTACATCTGTATTTCATGGATCTCTTTGCTAGCCTTATTTCTGTGGAATCTGAGAACAGATATTTCGGATCCCTTTGAAGACTACAGGGCCAAAGGAAATATACTCCGATAACAAAGAGAAAGAAGATTTCTGAGAAACTTCCTTGTGTTCTGTGAAATCATCTCACAGAGTTACAGCTTTCACCTCAAGAAGCCATTCGCTAAGACAGTTCTTGTGGAATTGGCAAAGTGATATTTGGAAGCCCATAGTGGGCTATGGTGAAAAAGGAAATATCCTCAGATGAAATCTGGAAAGAAGCTTTCTGAGAAACTGCTTAGTGTCCTGTTAATTCATCTCACAGAGTTACATCTGTATTTCGTGGATCTCTTTGCTAGCGTTATTTCTGTGGAATCTGAGAACAGATATTTCGGAACCCTTTGAAGACTATAGTGCCAAAGGAAATATCCTCCGATAACAAAGAGAAAGAAGCTTTCTGAGAAACTTCTTTGTGTTCTGTGAAATCTACTCACAGAGTTACAGCTTTCCCCTCAAGAAGCTTTTCGCTAAGACAGTTCTTGTGAAATTGGCAAAGTGATATTTGGAAGCCCATAGAGGGCTATGGTGAAAAAGGAAATATCCTCAGATGAAATCTGGAAAGAAGCTTTCTGAGAAACTGCTCTGTGATGTGTGACTTCCACTCACAGAGTTACATCTGTATTTCGTGGATCTCTTTGCTAGCCTTATTTCTGTGGAATCTGAGAATGGATATTTCGGATCCCTTTGAAGACTATAGGGCCAAAGGAAATATCCTCCGATAACAAAGAGAAAGAAACTTTCTGAGAAACTTCCTTGTGTTCTGTGAAATCATCTCACAGAGTTAAAGCTTTCCCCTCAAGAAGCCATTCGCGAAGACAGTTCTTGTGGAATTGGCAAAGTGATATTTGGAAGCCCATAGAGGGCTGTGGTGAGAAAGGAAATATCCTCAGATGAAATCTGGAAAGAAGCTTTCTGAGAAACTGCTTAGTGTTCTGTTAATTCATCTCACAGAGTTACATCTGTATTTCATGGATCTCTTTGCTAGCCTTATTTCTGTGGATTCTGAGAACAGATATTTCGCATCCCTTTGAAGACTATAGGGCCAAGGAAGTATCCTCCGATAACAAAGAGAAAGAAGCTTTCTGAGAAACTTCTTTGTGTTCTATGAAATCATCTCACAGAGTTACAGCTTTCCCCTCAAGAAGCCTTTCGCTAAGACAGTTCTTTTGGAATTGGCAAAGTGATATTTGGAAGCCCATAGAGGGTTGTGGTGAGAAAGGAAACATCCTCAGATGAAATCTGGAAAGAAGCTTTCTGAGAAACTGCTTAGTGTTCTGTTAATTCATCTCACAGAGTTACATCTGTATTTCGTGGATCTCTTTGCTAGCCTTATTTCTGTGGAATCTGAGAACAGATATTTCGAATCCCTTTGAAGACTATAGGGCCAAAGGAAATATCCTGCGATAACAAAGAGAAAGAAGCTTTCTGAGAAACTTCTTTGTGTTCTGTGAAATCATCTCACAGAGTTACAACTTTCGCCTGAAGAAGCCTTTTGCTAAGACAGTTCTTGTGGAATTGGCAAAGTGATATTTGCAACCCCTAGAGGGCTATGGTGAAAAAGGTAATATCCTCAGATGAAATCTGGAAAGAAGCTTTCTGAGAAACTGCTTAGTGTTCTGTTAATTCATCTCACAGAGTTACATCTGTATTTCGTGGATCTCCTTGCTAGCCTTATTTCTGTGGAATCTGAGTACAGATATTTCGGATCCCTTTGAAGACTATAGGGCCAAAGGAAATATCCTCCGATAACAAAGAGAAAGAAGCTTTCTGAGAAACTTCTTTGTGTTCTGTGAAATCATCTCACAGAGTTTCAGCTTTCCCCTCAAGAGGCCTTTCGCTAAGACAGTTCTTGTGGAATTGGCAAAGTGATATTTGGAAGCCCATAGAGGGCTATGGTGAAAAAGGAAATATCCTCAGATGAAATCTGGAAAGAAGCTTTCTGAGAAACTGCTCTGTGATGTGTGACTTCCACTCACAGAGTTACATCTGTATTTCGTGGATCTCTTTGCTAGCCTTATTTCTGTGGAATCTGAGAACAGATATTTCGGATCCCTTTGAAGACTATAGGGCCAAAGGAAATATCCTCCGATAACAAAGAGAAAGAAACTTTCTGAGAAACTTCCTTGTGTTCTGTGAAATCATCTCACAGAGTTACAGCTTTCCCCTAAAGAAGCCATTCGCTAAGACAGTTCTTGTGGAATTGACAAAGTGATATTTGGAAGCCCATAGAGGGCTTTGGTGAAAAAGGAAATATCTTCAGATGAAATCTGGAAAGAAGATTTCTGAGAAACTGCTTAGTGTTCTGTTAATTCATTTCACAGAGTTACATCTGCATTTCGTGGATCTCTTTGCTAGCCTTATTTCTGTGGAATCTGAGAACGGATATTTCGGATCCCTTTGAAGACTATAGGGCCAAAGGATATATCCTCCGATAACAAAGAAAAAGAAGCTTTCTGAGAAACTTCTTTGTGTTCTGTGAAATCATCTCACAGAGTTACAGCTTTCCCCTCAAGAAGCCTTTGGCTAAGACAGTTCTTGTGGAATTGGCAAAGTGATATTTGGAAGCCCATAGAGGGCTACGGTGAAAAAGGAAATATCCTCAGATGAAATCTGGAAAGAAGCTTTCTGAGAAACTGCTCTGTGATGTGTGACTTCCACTCACAGAGTTACATCTGTATTTCATGGATCTCTTTGCTAGCCTTATTTCTGTGGAATCTGAGAACAGATATTTCGGATCCCTTTGAAGACTACAGGGCCAAAGGAAATATACTCCAATAACAAAGAGAAAGAAGCTTTCTGAGAAACTTCCTTGTGTTCTGTGAAATCATCTCACAGAGTTACAGCTTTCCCCTCAAGAAGCCATTCGCTAAGACAGTTCTTGTGGAATTGGCAAAGTGATATTTGGAAGCCCATAGAGGGCTATGGTGAAAAAGGAAATATCCTCAGATGAAATCTGGAAAGAAGCTTTCTGAGAAACTGCTTAGTGTCCTGTTAATTCATCTCACAGAGTTACATCTGTATTTCGTGGATCTCTTTGCTAGCGTTATTTCTGTGGAATCTGAGAACAGATATTTCGGAACCCTTTGAAGACTATAGTGCCAAAGGAAATATCCTCCGATAACAAAGAGAAAGAAGCTTTCTGAGAAACTTCTTTGTGTTCTGTGAAATCTACTCACAGAGTTACAGCTTTCCCCTCAAGAAGCTTTTCGCTAAGACAGTTCTTGTGAAATTGGCAAAGTGATATTTGGAAGCCCATAGAGGGCTATGGTGAAAAAGGAAATATCCTCAGATGAAATCTGGAAAGAAGCTTTCTGAGAAACTGCTCTGTGATGTGTGACTTCCACTCACAGAGTTACATCTGTATTTCGTGGATCTCTTTGCTAGCCTTATTTCTGTGGAATCTGAGAACGGATATTTCGGATCCCTTTGAAGACTATAGGGCCAAAGGAAATATCCTCCGATAACAAAGAGAAAGAAACTTTCTGAGAAACTTCCTTGTGTTCTGTGAAATCATCTCACAGAGTTAAAGCTTTCCCCTCAAGAAGCCATTCGCGAAGACAGTTCTTGTGGAATTGGCCAAGTGATATTTGGAAGCCCATAGAGGGCTAAGGTGATAAAGGAAATATCCTCAGATGAAATCTGGAAAGAAGCTTTTGAGAAACTGCTTAGTGTTCTGTTAGTTCATCTCACAGAGTTACATCTGTATTTCGTGGATCTCTTTGCTAGCCTTATTTCTGTGGAATCTGAGAACAGATATTTCGGATGCCTTTGAAGACTATGGGGCCAAAGGAAATATCCTCCGATAACAAAGAGAAAGAAGCTTTCTGAGAAACTTCTTTGTGTTCTGTGAAATCATCTCACAGAGTTACAGCTTTCCCCTCAAGAAGCCTTTCGCTAAGACAGTTCTTGTGGAATTGAGAAAGTGATATTTGGAAGCCCATAGAGGGCTATGGTTAAAAAGGAAATATCCTCAGATGAAATCTGGAAAGAAGCTTTCTGAGAAACTGCTTAGTGTTCTGTTAATTCATCTCACAGAGTTACATCTGTATTTCGTGGATCTCTCTGCTAGCCTTATTTCTGTGGAATCTGAGAAGAGATATTTCGGACCCCTTTGAAGTCTATAGGGCCAAAGGAAATATCCTCCGTTAACAAAGAGAAAGAAGCTTTCTGAGAAACTGCTTAGTGTTCTGTTAATTCATCTCACAGAGTTACATCTGTATTTCGTGGATCTCTTTGCTAGCCTTATTTCTGTGGAATCTGAGAACAGATATTTCGGATCCCTTTGAAGAATATAGGGCCAAAGGAAATATCCTCCGATAACAAAGAGAAAGAAGCTTTCTGAGAAACTTCTTTGTGTTCTGTGAAATCATCTCACAGAGTTAGAACTTTCCCCTCAAGAAGCCTTTCGCTAAGACAGTTCTTGTGGAATTGGCAAAGTGATATTTCCAACCCCTAGAGGGATATGGTGAAAAAGGAAATATCCTCAGATGAAATCTGGAAAGAAGCTTTCTGAGAAACTGCTTAGTGTTCTGTTAATTCATCTCTCAGAGTTACATCTGTATTTCGTGGATCTCTTTGCTAGCCTTATTTCTGTGGAATCTGAGAACAGATATTTCGGATCCCTTTGAAGACTATAGGGCCAAAGGAAATATCCTCCGATAACAAAGAGAAAGAAGCTTTCTGAGAAACTTCTTTGTGTTCTGTGAAATCATCTCACAGAGTTTCAGCTTTCCCCTCAAGAAGCCTTTCGCTAAGACAGTTCTTGTGGAATTGGCAAAGTGATATTTCGAAGCCCTTAGAGGGCTATGGTGAAAAAGGAAATATCCTCAGATGAAATCTGGAAAGAAGCTTTCTGAGAAACTGCTCTGTGATGTGTGACTTCCACTCACAGAGTTACATCTGTATTTCGTGGATCTCTTTGCTAGCCTTATTTCTGTGGAATCTGAGAACAGATATTTCGGATCCCTTTGAAGACCATAGGGCCAAAGGAAATATCCTCCGATAACAAAGAGAAAGAAGCCTACTGAGAAACTTGTTTGTCTTCTGTGAAATCATCTCACAGAGTTACAGCTTTCCCCTCAAGAAGCCTTTCGCTAAGACAGTTCTTCTGGAATTGGCAAAGTGATATTTGGAAGCCCATAGAGGGCTATGGTGAAAAAGGTAATATCCTCAGATGAAATCTGGAAAGAAGCTTTCTGAGAATCTGCTTAGTGTTCTGTTAATTCATCTCAAAGAGTTACATCTGTATTTCGTGGATCTCTTTGCTAGCCTTATTTCTGTGGAATCTGAGAACAGATATTTCGCATCCCTTTGGAGGCTATAGGGCCAAGGAAGTATATTCCGATAACAAAGAGAAAGAAGCTTTCTGAGAAACTTCTTTGTGTTCTGTGAAATCATCTCACAGAGTTACAGCTTTCCCCTCAAGAAGCCTTTCGCTAAGACAGTTGTTGTGGAAGTGGCAAAGTGATATTTGGAAGCCCATAGAGGGCTGCGGTGAGAAAGGAAATATCCTAAGATGAAATCTGGAAAGAAGCTTTCTGAGAAACTGCTTAGTGTTCTGTTAATTCATCTCACAGAGTTACATCTGTATTTCGTGGATCTCTTTGCTAGCCTTATTTCTGTGGATTCTGAGAACAGATATTTCGCATCCCTTTGAAGACTATAGGGCCAAGGAAGTATCCTCCGATAACAAAGAGAAAGAAGATTTCTGAGAAACTTCTTTGTGTTCTATGAAATCATCTCACAGAGTTACAGCTTTCCCCTCAAGAAGCCTTTCGCTAAGACAGTTCTTGTGGAATTGGTAAAGTGATATTTGGAAGCCCATAGAGGGTTGTGGTGAGAAAGGAAATATCCTCAGATGAAATCTGGAAAGAAGCTTTCTGAGAAACTGCTTAGTGTTCTGTTAATTCATCTCACAGAGTTACATCTGTATTTCGTGCATCTCTTTGCTAGCCTTATTCCTGTGGATCCGAGAACAGATATTTCGGATCCCTTTGAAGACTATAGGGCCAAAGGAAATATCCTCCGATAACAAAGAGAAAGAAGCTTTCTGAGAAACTTCTTTGTGTTCTGTGAAATCATCTCACAGAGTTACAACTTTCGCCTGAAGAAGCCTTTCGCTAAGACAGTTCTTGTGGAATTGGCAAAGTGATATTTGCAACCCCTAGAGGGCTATGGTGAAAAAGGAAATATCCTCAGATGAAATCTGGAAAGAAGCTTTCTGAGAAACTTCTTAGTGTTCTGTTAATTCATCTCACAGAGTTATATCTGTATTTCGTGGATCTCTTTGCTAGCCTTATTTCTGTGGAATCTGAGAACAGATATTTCGGATCCCTTTGAAGACTATAGGGCCAAAGGAAATATCCTCCGATAACAAAGAGAAAGAAGCTTTCTGAGAAACTTCTTTGTGTTCTGTGAAATCATCTCACAGAGTTTCAGCTTTCCCCTCAAAAAGCCTTTCGCTAAGACAGTTCTTGTGGAATTGGCAAAGTGATATTTGGAAGCCCATAGAGGGCTATGGTGAAAAAGGAAATATCCTCAGATGAAATCTGGAAAGAAGCTTTCTGAGAAACTGCTCTGTGATGTGTGACTTCCACTCACAGAGTTACATCTGTATTTCGTGGATCTCTTTGCTAGCCTTATTTCTGTGGAATCTGAGAACAGATATTTCGGATCCCTTTGAAGACTATAGGGCCAAAGGAAATATCCTCCGATAACAAAGAGAAAGAAACTTTCTGAGAAACTTCCTTGTGTTCTGTGAAATCATCTCACAGAGTTACAGCTTTCCCCTCAAGAAGCCTTTCGCTAAGACAGTTCTTGTGGAATTGACAAAGTGATATTTGGAAGCCCATATAGGGCTGTGGTGAAAAAGGAAATATCCTCAGATGAAATCTGGAAAGAAGATTTCTGAGAAACTGCTTAGTGTTCTGTTAATTCATTTCAAAGAGTTAGTTCTGCATTTCGTGGATCTCTTTGCTAGCCTTATTTCTGTGTAATCTGAGAACGGATATTTCGGATCCCTTTGAAGACTATAGGGCCAAGGAAATATCCTCCGATAACAAAGAGAAAGAAGCTTTCTGAGAAACTTCTTTGTGTTCTGTGAAATCATCTCACAGAGTTACAGCTTTCCCCTCAAGAAGCCTTTCGCTAAGACAGTTCTTGTGGAATTGGCAAAGTGATATTTGGAAGCCCATAGAGGGCTATGGTGAAAAAGGAAATATCCTCAGATGAAATCTGGAAAGAAGCTTTTTGAGAAACTGCTCTGTGATGTGTGACTTCCACTCACAGAGTTACATCTGTATTTCATGGATCTCTTTGCTAGCCTTATTTCTGTGGAATCTGAGAAGAGATATTTCGGATCCCTTTGAAGACTACAGGGCCAAAGGAAATATCCTCCGATAACAAAGAGAAAGAAGCTTTCTGAGAAACTTCCTTGTGTTCTGTGAAATCATCTCACACAGTTACAGCTTTCCCCTCAAGAAGCCATTCGCTAAGACAGTTCTTGTGGAATTGGCAAAGTGATATATGGAAGCCCATAGAGGGCTATGGTGAAAAAGGAAATATCCTCAGATGAAATCTGGAAAGAAGCTTTCTGAGAAACTGCTTAGTGTCCTGTTAATTCATCTCACAGTGTTACATCTGTATTTCGTGGATCTCTTTGCTAGCCTTATTTCTGTGGAATCTGAGAACAGATATTTCGGATCCCTTTGAAGACTATAGGGCCAAAGGAAATATCCTCCGATAACAAAGAGAAAGAAGCTTTCTGAGAAACTTCTTTGTGTTCTGTGAAATCTACTCACAGAGTTACAGCTTTCCCCTCAAGAAGCTTTTCGCTAAGACAGTTCTTGTGAAATTGGCAAAGTGATATTTGGAAGCCCTTAGAGGGCTATGGTGAAAAAGGAAATATCCTCAGATGAAATCTGGAAAGAAGCTTTCTGAGAAACTGCTCTGTGATGTGTGACTTCCACTCACAGAGTTACATCTGTATTTCGTGGATCTCTTTGCTAGCCTTATTTCTGTGGAATCTGAGAACAGATATTTCGGATCCCTTTGAAGACTATGGGGCCAAAGGAAATAACCTCCGATAACAAAGAGAAAGAAGCTTTCTGAGAAACTTCTTTGTGTTCTGTGAAATCATCTCACAGAGTTACAGCTTTCCCCTCAAGAAGCCTTTCGCTAAGACAGTTCTTGTGGAATTGGCAAAGTGATATTTGGAAGCCCATAGAGGGCTATGGTTAAAAAGGAAATATCCTCAGATGAAATCTGGAAAGAAGCTTTCTGAGAAACTGCTTAGTGTTCTGTTAATTCATCTCACAGAGTTACATCTGTATTTCGTGGATCTCTTTGCTAGCCTTATTTCTGTGGAATCTGAGAACAGATATTTCGGATCCCTTTGAAGTCTATTGGGCCAAAGGAAATATCCTCCGATAAAAAAGAGAAAGAAGCTTTCTGAGAAACTGCTTAGTGTTCTGTTAATTCATCTCACAGAGTTACATCTGTATTTCCTGGATCTCTTTGCTAGCCTTATTTCTGTGGAATCTGAGAACAGATATTTCGGATCCCTTTGAAGACTATAGGGCCAAAGGAAATATCCTCCGATAACAAAGAGAAAGAAGCTTTCTGAGAAACTTCTTCGTGTTCTGTGAAATCATCTCACAGAGTTACAACTTTCCCCTCAAGAAGCCTTTCGCTAAGACAGTTCTTGTGGAATTGGCAAAGTGATATTTCCAACCCCTAGAGGGCTATGGTGAAAAAGGAAATATCCTCAGATGAAATCTGGAAAGAAGCTTTCTGAGAAACTGCTTAGTGTTCTTTTAATTCATCTCCCAGAGTTACATCTGTATTTCGTGGATCTCTTTGCTAGCCTTATTTCTGTGGAATCTGAGAACAGATATTTCGGATCCCTTTGAAGAATATAGGGCCAAAGGAAATATCCTCCGATAACAAAGAGAAAGAAGCTTTCTGAGAAACTTCTTTGTGTTCTGTGTAATCAACTCACAGAGTTTCAGCTTTCCCCTCAAGAAGCCTTTCGCTAAGACAGTTCTTGTGGAATTGGCAAAGTGATATTTGGAAGCCCTTAGAGGGCTATGGTGAAAAAGGAAATATCCTCAGATGAAATCTGGAAAGAAGCTTTCTGAGAAACTGCTCTGTGATGTGTGACTTCCACTCACAGAGTTACATCTGTATTTCGTGGATCTCTTTGCTAGCCTTATTTCTGTGGAATCTGAGAACAGATATTTCGGATCCCTTTGAAGACTATAGGGCCAAAGGAAATATCCTCCGATAACGAAGAGAAAGAAACTTTCTGAGAAACTTCCTTGTGTTCTGTGAAATCATCTCACAGAGTTACAGCTTTCCCCTCAAGAAGCCTTTCGCTAAGACAGTTCTTGTGGAATTGACAAAGTGATATTTGGAAGCCCATAGAGGGCTGTGGTGAAAAAGGAAATATCCTCAGATGAAATCTGGAAAGAAGATTTCTGAGAAACTGCTTAGTGTTCTGTTAATTCATTTCACAGAGTTACATCTGTATTTCGTGGATCTCTTTGCTAGCCTTATTTCTGTGGAATCTGAGAACGGATATTTCGGATCCCTTTGAAGACTATAGGGCCAATGGAAATATCCTCCGATAACAAAGAGAAAGAAGCTTTCTGAGAAACTTCTTTGTGTTCTGTGAAATCATCTCACAGAGTTACTACTTTCGCCTGAAGAAGCCTTTCGCTAAGACAGTTCTTGTGGAATTGGCATAGTGATATTTGCAACCCCTAGAGGGCTATGGTGAAAAAGGAAATATCCTCAGATGAAATCTGGAAAGAAGCTTTCTGAGAACCTTCTTAGTGTTCTGTTAATTCATCTCACAGAGTTACATCTGTATTTCGTGGATCTCTTTGCTAGCCTTATTTCTGTGGAATCTGAGAACAGATATTTCGGATCCCTTTGAAGACTATAGGGCCAAAGGAAATATCCTCCGATAACAAAGAGAAAGAAGCTTTCTGAGAAACTTCTTTGTGTTCTGTGAAATCATCTCACAGAGTTTCAGCTTTCCCCTCAAGAAGCCTTTCGCTAAGACAGTTCTTGTGGAATTGGCAAAGTGATATTTGGAAGCCCATAGAGGGCTATGGTGAAAAAGGAAATATCCTCAGATGAAATCTGGAAAGAAGCTTTCTGAGAAACTGCTCTGTGATGTGTGACTTCCACTCACAGAGTTACATCTGTATTTCGTGTATCTCTTTGCTAGCCTTATTTCTGTGGAATCTGAGAACAGATATTTCGGATCAATTTGAAGACTATAGGGCCAAAGGAAATATCCTCCGATAACAAAGAGAAAGAAACTTTCTGAGAAACTTCCTTGTGTTCTGTGAAATCATCTCACAGAGTTACAGCTTTCCCCTCAAGAAGCCATTCGCTAAGACAGTTCTTGTGGAATTGACAAAGTGAAATTTGGAAGCCCATAGAGGGCTATGGTGAAAAAGGAAATATCCTCAGATGAAATCTGGAAAGAAGATTTCTGAGAAACTGCTTAGTGTTCTGTTAATTCATTTCACAGAGTTAGTTCTGCATTTCGTGGATCTCTTTGCTAGCCTTATTTCTGTGGAATCTGAGAACGGATATTTCGGATCCCTTTGAAGACTATAGGGCCAAAGGAAATATCCTCCGATAACAAAGAGAAAGAAGCTTTCTGAGAAACTTCTTTGTGTTCTGTGAAATAATCTCACAGAGTTACAGCTTTCCCCTCAAGAAGCCTTTCGCTAAGACAGTTCTTGTGGAATTGGCAAAGTGATATTTGGAAGCCCATAGAGGGCTATGGTGAAAAAGGAAATATTCTCAGATGAAATCTGGAAAGAAGCTTTTTGAGAAACTGCTCTGTGATGTGTGACTTCCACTCACAGAGTTACATCTGTATTTCATGGATCTCTTTGCTAGCCTTATTTCTGTGGAATCTGAGAACAGATATTTCGGATCCCTTTGAAGACTACAGGGCCAAAGGAAATATCCTCCGATAACAAAGAGAAAGAAGCTTTCTGAGAAACTTCCTTGTGTTCTGTGAAATCATCTCACAGAGTTACAGCTTTCCCCTCAAGAAGCCATTCGCTAAGACAGTTCTTGTGGAATTGGCAAAGTGATATTTGGAAGCCCATAGAGGGCTATGGTGAAAAAGGAAATATCCTCAGATGAAATCTGGAAAGAAGCTTTCTGAAAAACTGCTTAGTGTCCTGTTAATTCATCTCACAGAGTTACATCTGTATTTCGTGGATCTCTTTGCTAGCCTTATTTCTGTGGAATCTGAGAACAGATATTTCGGATCCCTTTGAAGACTATAGGGCCAAAGGAAATATCCTCCGATAACAAAGAGAAAGAAGCTTTCTGAGAAACTTCTTTGTGTTCTGTGAAATCTACTCACAGAGTTACAGCTTTCCCCTCAAGAAGCTTTTCGCTAAGACAGTTCTTGTGAAATTGGCAAAGTGATATTTGGAAGCCGTTAGAGGGCTATGGTGAAAAAGGAAATATCCTCAGATGAAATCTGGAAAGAAGCTTTCTGAGAAACTGCTCTGTGATGTGTGACTTCCACTCACAGAGTTACATCTGTATTTCGTGGATCTCTTTGCTAGCCTTATTTCTGTGGAATCTGAGAACAGATATTTCGGATCCCTTTGAAGACTATAGGGCCAAAGGAAATATCCTCCGATAACAAAGAGAAAGAAACTTTCTGAGAAACTTCCTTGTGTTCTGTGAAATCATCTCACAGAGTTACAGCTTTCCCCTCAAGAAGCCATTCGCGAAGACAGTTCTTGTGGAATTGGCAAAGAGATATTTGGAAGCCCATAGAGGGCTAAGGTGAAAAAGGAAATATCCTCAGATGAAATCTGGAAAGAAGCTTTCTGAGAAACTGCTTAGTGTTCTGTTAATTCATCTCACAGAGTTACATCTGTATTTCGTGGATCTCTTTGCTAGCCTTATTTCTGTGGAATCTGAGAACAGATATTTCGGATCCCTTTGAAGACTATGGGGCCAAAGGAAATATCCTCCGATAACAAAGAGAAAGAAGCTTTCTGAGAAACTTCTTTGTGTTCTGTGAAATCATCTCACAGAGTTACAGCTTTCCCCTCAAGAAGCCTTTCGCTAAGACAGTTCTTGTGGAATTGGCAAAGTGATATTTGGAAGCCCATAGAGGGCTATGGTGAAAAAGGAAATATCCTCAGATGAAATCTGGAAAGAAGCTTTCTGAGAAACTGCTTAGTGTTCTGTTAATTCATCTCACAGAGTTACATCTGTATTTCGTGTATCTCTTTGCTAGCCTTATTTCTGTGGAATCTGAGAACAGATATTTCGGATCCCTTTGAAGTCTATAGGGCCAAAGGAAATATCCTCCGATAACAAAGAGAAAGAAGCTTTCTGAGAAACTGCTTAGTGTTCTGTTAATTCATCTCACAGAGTTACATCTGTATTTCCTGGATCTCTTTGCTAGCCTTATTTCTGTGGAATCTGAGAACAGATATTTCGGATCCCTTTGAAGACTATAGGGCCAAAGGAAATATCCTCCGATAACAAAGAGAAAGAAGCTTTCTGAGAAACTTCTTCGTGTTCTGTGAAATCATCTCACAGAGTTACAACTTTCCCCTCAAGAAGCCTTTCGCTAAGACAGTTCTTGTGGAATTGGCAAAGTGATATTTCCAACCCCTAGAGGGCTATGGTGAAAAAGGAAATATCCTCAGATGAAATGTGGAAAGAAGCTTTCTGAGAAACTGCTTAGTGTTCTGTTAATTCATCTCACAGAGTTACATCTGTATTTCGTGGATCTCTTTGCTAGCCTTATTTCTGTGGAATCTGAGAACAGATATTTCGGATCCCTTTGAAGACTACAGGGCCAAAGGAAATATCCTCCGATAAGAAAGAGAAAGAAGCTTTCTGAGAAACTTCTTTGTGTTCTGTGAAATCATCTCACAGAGTTACTACTTTCGCCTGAAGAAGCCTTTCGCTAAGACAGTTCTTGTGGAATTGGCATAGTGATATTTGCAACCCCTAGAGGGCTATGGTGAAAAAGGAAATATCCTCAGATGAAATCTGGAAAGAAGCTTTCTGAGAAACTTCTTAGTGTTCTGTTAATTCATCTCACAGAGTTACATCTGTATTTCGTGGATCTCTTTGCTAGCCTTATTTCTGTGGAATCTGTGAACAGATATTTCGGATCCCTTTGAAGACTATAGGGCCAAAGGAAATATCCTCCGATAACAAAGAGAAAGAAGCTTTCTGAGAAACTTCTTTGTGTTCTGTGAAATCATCTCACAGAGTTTCAGCTTTCCCCTCAAGAAGCCTTTCGCTAAGACAGTTCTTGTGGAATTGGCAAAGTGATATTTGGAAGCCCATAGAGGGCTATGGTGAAAAAGGAAATATCCTCAGATGAAATCTGGAAAGAAGCTTTTTGAGAAACTGCTCTGTGATGTGTGACTTCCACTCACAGAGTTACATCTGTATTTCATGGATCTCTTTGCTAGCCTTATTTCTGTGGAATCTGAGAACAGATATTCGGATCCCTTTGAAGACTACAGGGCCAAAGGAAATATCCTCCGATAACAAAGAGAAAGAAGCTTTCTGAGAAACTTCCTTGTGTTCTGTGAAATCATCTCACAGAGTTACAGCTTTCCCCTCAAGAAGACATTCGCTAAGACAGTTCTTGTGGAATTGGCAAAGTGATATTTGGAAGCCCATAGAGGGCTATGGTGAAAAAGGAAATATCCTCAGATGAAATCTGGAAAGAAGCTTTCTGAAAAACTGCTTAGTGTCCTGTTAATTCATCTCACAGAGTTACATCTGTATTTCGTGGATCTCTTTGCTAGCCTTATTTCTGTGGAATCTGAGAACAGATATTTCGGATCCCTTTGAAGACTATAGGGCCAAAGGAAATATCCTCCGATAACAAAGAGAAAGAAGCTTTCTGAGAAACTTCTTTGTGTTCTGTGAAATCTACTCACAGAGTTACAGCTTTCCCCTCAAGAAGCTTTTCGCTAAGACAGTTCTTGTGAAATTGGCAAAGTGATATTTGGAAGCCGTTAGAGGGCTATGGTGAAAAAGGAAATATCCTCAGATGAAATCTGGAAAGAAGCTTTCTGAGAAACTGCTCTGTGATGTGTGACTTCCACTCACAGAGTTACATCTGTATTTCGTGGATCTCTTTGCTAGCCTTATTTCTGTGGAATCTGAGAACAGATATTTCGGATCCCTTTGAAGACTATAGGGCCAAAGGAAATATCCTCCGATAACAAAGAGAAAGAAACTTTCTGAGAAACTTCCTTGTGTTCTGTGAAATCATCTCACAGAGTTACAGCTTTCCCCTCAAGAAGCCATTCGCGAAGACAGTTCTTGTGGAATTGGCAAAGTGATATTTGGAAGCCCATAGAGGGCTAAGGTGAAAAAGGAAATATCCTCAGATGAAATCTGGAAAGAAGCTTTCTGAGAAACTGCTTAGTGTTCTGTTAATTCATCTCACAGAGTTACATCTGTATTTCGTGGATCTCTTTGCTAGCCTTATTTCTGTGGAATCTGAGAACAGATATTTCGGATCCCTTTGAAGACTACAGGGCCAAAGGAAATATCCTCCGATAACAAAGAGAAAGAAGCTTTCTGAGAAACTTCCTTGTGTTCTGTGAAATCATCTCACAGAGTTACATCTGTATTTCGTGGATCTCTTTGTTAGCCTTATTTCCGTGGAATCTGAGAACAGATATTTCGGATCCCTTTGAAGACTATAGGGCCAAAGGAAATATCCTCCGATAACAAAGAGAAAGAAGCTTTCTGAGAAACTTCTTTGTGTTCTGTGAAATCGTCTCACAGAGTTACAGCTTTCCCCTCAAGAAGCCTTTCGCTAAGACAGTTCTTGTAGAATTGGCAAAGTGATATTTGGAAGCCCATAGAGGGCTACGGTGAAAAAGGAAATATCCTCTGATGAAATCTGGAAAGAAGCTTTCTGAGAAACTGCTTCGTGTTCTGTTAATTCATCTCACAGAGGTACATCTGTATTTCGTGGATCTCTTTGCTAGCCTTATTTCAGTGGAATCTGAGAAGAGATATTTCGGATCCCTTTGAAGACTATAGGGCCAAAGGAAATATCCTCCGATAACAAAGAGAAAGAAGCTTTCTGAGAAACTTCTTTGTGTTCTGTGAAATCATCTCACAGAGTTACAGCTTTCCCCTCAAGAAGCCTTACGCTAAGACAGTTCTTGTGGAATTGGCAAAGTGATATTTGGAAGCCCTTACAGGGCTATGGTGAAAAAGGAAATATCCTCAGATGAAATCTGGAAAGAAGCTTTCGGAGAAACTGCTTAGTGTTCTGTTAATTCATCTCACAGAGTTACATCTGTATTTCGTGGATCTCTTTGGTAGCCTTATTTCTGTGGAATCTGAGAACAGATATTTCGGATCCCTTTGAAGAATATAGGGCCAAAGGAAATATCCTCCGATAACAAAGAGAAAGAAGCTTTCTGAGAAACTTCTTTGTGTTCTGTGAAATCATCTCACAGAGTTACAGCTTCCTCCTCAAGAAGCCTTTCGCTAAGACAGTTCTTGTGGAATTGGCAAAGTCATATTTGGAAGCCCATAGAGGGCTATGGTGAAAAAGGAAATATCCTCAGATGAAATCTGGAAAGAAGCTTTCTGAGAAACTGCTTAGTGTTCTGTTAATTCATCTCACAGAGTTACATCTGTATTTCGTGGATCTCTTTGCTAGCCTTATTTCTGTGGAATCTGAGAACAGATATTTCGGATCCCTTTGAAGTCTATTGGGCCAAAGGAAATATCCTCCGATAAAAAAGAGAAAGAAGCTTTCTGAGAAACTGCTTAGTGTTCTGTTAATTCATCTCACAGAGTTACATCTGTATTTCCTGGATCTCTTTGCTAGCCTTATTTCTGTGGAATCTGAGAACAGATATTTCGGATCCCTTTGAAGACTATAGGGCCAAAGGAAATATCCTCCGATAACAAAGAGAAAGAAGCTTTCTGAGAAACTTCTTCGTGTTCTGTGAAATCATCTCACAGAGTTACAACTTTCCCCTCAAGAAGCCTTTCGCTAAGACAGTTCTTGTGGAATTGGCAAAGTGATATTTCCAACCCCTAGAGGGCTATGGTGAAAAAGGAAATATCCTCAGATGAAATCTGGAAAGAAGCTTTCTGAGAAACTGCTTAGTGTTCTTTTAATTCATCTCCAAGAGTTACATCTGTATTTCGTGGATCTCTTTGCTAGCCTTATTTCTGTGGAATCTGAGAACAGATATTTCGGATCCCTTTGAAGAATATAGGGCCAAAGGAAATATCCTCCGATAACAAAGAGAAAGAAGCTTTCTGAGAAACTTCTTTGTGTTCTGTGTAATCAACTCACAGAGTTTCAGCTTTCCCCTCAAGAAGCCTTTCGCTAAGACAGTTCTTGTGGAATTGGCAAAGTGATATTTGGAAGCCCTTAGAGGGCTATGGTGAAAAAGGAAATATCCTCAGATGAAATCTGGAAAGAAGCTTTCTGAGAAACTGCTCTGTGATGTGTGACTTCCACTCACAGAGTTACATCTGTATTTCGTGGATCTCTTTGCTAGCCTTATTTCTGTGGAATCTGAGAACAGATATTTCGGATCCCTTTGAAGACTATAGGGCCAAAGGAAATATCCTCCGATAACGAAGAGAAAGAAACTTTCTGAGAAACTTCCTTGTGTTCTGTGAAATCATCTCACAGAGTTACAGCTTTCCCCTCAAGAAGCCTTTCGCTAAGACAGTTCTTGTGGAATTGACAAAGTGATATTTGGAAGCCCATAGAGGGCTGTGGTGAAAAAGGAAATATCCTCAGATGAAATCTGGAAAGAAGATTTCTGAGAAACTGCTTAGTGTTCTGTTAATTCATTTCACAGAGTTACATCTGTATTTCGTGGATCTCTTTGCTAGCCTTATTTCTGTGGAATCTGAGAACGGATATTTCGGATCCCTTTGAAGACTATAGGGCCAATGGAAATATCCTCCGATAACAAAGAGAAAGAAGCTTTCTGAGAAACTTCTTTGTGTTCTGTGAAATCATCTCACAGAGTTACTACTTTCGCCTGAAGAAGCCTTTCGCTAAGACAGTTCTTGTGGAATTGGCATAGTGATATTTGCAACCCCTAGAGGGCTATGGTGAAAAAGGAAATATCCTCAGATGAAATCTGGAAAGAAGCTTTCTGAGAACCTTCTTAGTGTTCTGTTAATTCATCTCACAGAGTTACATCTGTATTTCGTGGATCTCTTTGCTAGCCTTATTTCTGTGGAATCTGAGAACAGATATTTCGGATCCCTTTGAAGACTATAGGGCCAAAGGAAATATCCTCCGATAACAAAGAGAAAGAAGCTTTCTGAGAAACTTCTTTGTGTTCTGTGAAATCATCTCACAGAGTTTCAGCTTTCCCCTCAAGAAGCCTTTCGCTAAGACAGTTCTTGTGGAATTGGCAAAGTGATATTTGGAAGCCCATAGAGGGCTATGGTGAAAAAGGAAATATCCTCAGATGAAATCTGGAAAGAAGCTTTCTGAGAAACTGCTCTGTGATGTGTGACTTCCACTCACAGAGTTACATCTGTATTTCGTGTATCTCTTTGCTAGCCTTATTTCTGTGGAATCTGAGAACAGATATTTCGGATCAATTTGAAGACTATAGGGCCAAAGGAAATATCCTCCGATAACAAAGAGAAAGAAACTTTCTGAGAAACTTCCTTGTGTTCTGTGAAATCATGTCACAGAGTTACAGCTTTCCCCTCAAGAAGCCATTCGCTAAGACAGTTCTTGTGGAATTGACAAAGTGAAATTTGGAAGCCCATAGAGGGCTATGGTGAAAAAGGAAATATCCTCAGATGAAATCTGGAAAGAAGATTTCTGAGAAACTGCTTAGTGTTCTGTTAATTCATTTCACAGAGTTAGTTCTGCATTTCGTGGATCTCTTTGCTAGCCTTATTTCTGTGGAATCTGAGAACGGATATTTCGGATCCCTTTGAAGACTATAGGGCCAAAGGAAATATCCTCCGATAACAAAGAGAAAGAAGCTTTCTGAGAAACTTCTTTGTGTTCTGTGAAATAATCTCACAGAGTTACAGCTTTCCCCTCAAGAAGCCTTTCGCTAAGACAGTTCTTGTGGAATTGGCAAAGTGATATTTGGAAGCCCATAGAGGGCTATGGTGAAAAAGGAAATATTCTCAGATGAAATCTGGAAAGAAGCTTTTTGAGAAACTGCTCTGTGATGTGTGACTTCCACTCACAGAGTTACATCTGTATTTCATGGATCTCTTTGCTAGCCTTATTTCTGTGGAATCTGAGAACAGATATTTCGGATCCCTTTGAAGACTACAGGGCCAAAGGAAATATCCTCCGATAACAAAGAGAAAGAAGCTTTCTGAGAAACTTCCTTGTGTTCTGTGAAATCATCTCACAGAGTTACAGCTTTCCCCTCAAGAAGCCATTCGCTAAGACAGTTCTTGTGGAATTGGCAAAGTGATATTTGGAAGCCCATAGAGGGCTATGGTGAAAAAGGAAATATCCTCAGATGAAATCTGGAAAGAAGCTTTCTGAAAAACTGCTTAGTGTCCTGTTAATTCATCTCACAGAGTTACATCTGTATTTCGTGGATCTCTTTGCTAGCCTTATTTCTGTGGAATCTGAGAACAGATATTTCGGATCCCTTTGAAGACTATAGGGCCAAAGGAAATATCCTCCGATAACAAAGAGAAAGAAGCTTTCTGAGAAACTTCTTTGTGTTCTGTGAAATCTACTCACAGAGTTACAGCTTTCCCCTCAAGAAGCTTTTCGCTAAGACAGTTCTTGTGAAATTGGCAAAGTGATATTTGGAAGCCGTTAGAGGGCTATGGTGAAAAAGGAAATATCCTCAGATGAAATCTGGAAAGAAGCTTTCTGAGAAACTGCTCTGTGATGTGTGACTTCCACTCACAGAGTTACATCTGTATTTCGTGGATCTCTTTGCTAGCCTTATTTCTGTGGAATCTGAGAACAGATATTTCGGATCCCTTTGAAGACTATAGGGCCAAAGGAAATATCCTCCGATAACAAAGAGAAAGAAACTTTCTGAGAAACTTCCTTGTGTTCTGTGAAATCATCTCACAGAGTTACAGCTTTCCCCTCAAGAAGCCATTCGCGAAGACAGTTCTTGTGGAATTGGCAAAGAGATATTTGGAAGCCCATAGAGGGCTAAGGTGAAAAAGGAAATATCCTCAGATGAAATCTGGAAAGAAGCTTTCTGAGAAACTGCTTAGTGTTCTGTTAATTCATCTCACAGAGTTACATCTGTATTTCGTGGATCTCTTTGCTAGCCTTATTTCTGTGGAATCTGAGAACAGATATTTCGGATCCCTTTGAAGACTATGGGGCCAAAGGAAATATCCTCCGATAACAAAGAGAAAGAAGCTTTCTGAGAAACTTCTTTGTGTTCTGTGAAATCATCTCACAGAGTTACAGCTTTCCCCTCAAGAAGCCTTTCGCTAAGACAGTTCTTGTGGAATTGGCAAAGTGATATTTGGAAGCCCATAGAGGGCTATGGTGAAAAAGGAAATATCCTCAGATGAAATCTGGAAAGAAGCTTTCTGAGAAACTGCTTAGTGTTCTGTTAATTCATCTCACAGAGTTACATCTGTATTTCGTGTATCTCTTTGCTAGCCTTATTTCTGTGGAATCTGAGAACAGATATTTCGGATCCCTTTGAAGTCTATAGGGCCAAAGGAAATATCCTCCGATAACAAAGAGAAAGAAGCTTTCTGAGAAACTGCTTAGTGTTCTGTTAATTCATCTCACAGAGTTACATCTGTATTTCCTGGATCTCTTTGCTAGCCTTATTTCTGTGGAATCTGAGAACAGATATTTCGGATCCCTTTGAAGACTATAGGGCCAAAGGAAATATCCTCCGATAACAAAGAGAAAGAAGCTTTCTGAGAAACTTCTTCGTGTTCTGTGAAATCATCTCACAGAGTTACAACTTTCCCCTCAAGAAGCCTTTCGCTAAGACAGTTCTTGTGGAATTGGCAAAGTGATATTTCCAACCCCTAGAGGGCTATGGTGAAAAAGGAAATATCCTCAGATGAAATGTGGAAAGAAGCTTTCTGAGAAACTGCTTAGTGTTCTGTTAATTCATCTCACAGAGTTACATCTGTATTTCGTGGATCTCTTTGCTAGCCTTATTTCTGTGGAATCTGAGAACAGATATTTCGGATCCCTTTGAAGACTACAGGGCCAAAGGAAATATCCTCCGATAAGAAAGAGAAAGAAGCTTTCTGAGAAACTTCTTTGTGTTCTGTGAAATCATCTCACAGAGTTACTACTTTCGCCTGAAGAAGCCTTTCGCTAAGACAGTTCTTGTGGAATTGGCATAGTGATATTTGCAACCCCTAGAGGGCTATGGTGAAAAAGGAAATATCCTCAGATGAAATCTGGAAAGAAGCTTTCTGAGAAACTTCTTAGTGTTCTGTTAATTCATCTCACAGAGTTACATCTGTATTTCGTGGATCTCTTTGCTAGCCTTATTTCTGTGGAATCTGTGAACAGATATTTCGGATCCCTTTGAAGACTATAGGGCCAAAGGAAATATCCTCCGATAACAAAGAGAAAGAAGCTTTCTGAGAAACTTCTTTGTGTTCTGTGAAATCATCTCACAGAGTTTCAGCTTTCCCCTCAAGAAGCCTTTCGCTAAGACAGTTCTTGTGGAATTGGCAAAGTGATATTTGGAAGCCCATAGAGGGCTATGGTGAAAAAGGAAATATCCTCAGATGAAATCTGGAAAGAAGCTTTTTGAGAAACTGCTCTGTGATGTGTGACTTCCACTCACAGAGTTACATCTGTATTTCATGGATCTCTTTGCTAGCCTTATTTCTGTGGAATCTGAGAACAGATATTCGGATCCCTTTGAAGACTACAGGGCCAAAGGAAATATCCTCCGATAACAAAGAGAAAGAAGCTTTCTGAGAAACTTCCTTGTGTTCTGTGAAATCATCTCACAGAGTTACAGCTTTCCCCTCAAGAAGACATTCGCTAAGACAGTTCTTGTGGAATTGGCAAAGTGATATTTGGAAGCCCATAGAGGGCTATGGTGAAAAAGGAAATATCCTCAGATGAAATCTGGAAAGAAGCTTTCTGAAAAACTGCTTAGTGTCCTGTTAATTCATCTCACAGAGTTACATCTGTATTTCGTGGATCTCTTTGCTAGCCTTATTTCTGTGGAATCTGAGAACAGATATTTCGGATCCCTTTGAAGACTATAGGGCCAAAGGAAATATCCTCCGAAAACAAAGAGAAAGAAGCTTTCTGAGAAACTTCTTTGTGTTCTGTGAAATCTACTCACAGAGTTACAGCTTTCCCCTCAAGAAGCTTTTCGCTAAGACAGTTCTTGTGAAATTGGCAAAGTGATATTTGGAAGCCGTTAGAGGGCTATGGTGAAAAAGGAAATATCCTCAGATGAAATCTGGAAAGAAGCTTTCTGAGAAACTGCTCTGTGATGTGTGACTTCCACTCACAGAGTTACATCTGTATTTCGTGGATCTCTTTGCTAGCCTTATTTCTGTGGAATCTGAGAACAGATATTTCGGATCCCTTTGAAGACTATAGGGCCAAAGGAAATATCCTCCGATAACAAAGAGAAAGAAACTTTCTGAGAAACTTCCTTGTGTTCTGTGAAATCATCTCACAGAGTTACAGCTTTCCCCTCAAGAAGCCATTCGCGAAGACAGTTCTTGTGGAATTGGCAAAGTGATATTTGGAAGCCCATAGAGGGCTAAGGTGAAAAAGGAAATATCCTCAGATGAAATCTGGAAAGAAGCTTTCTGAGAAACTGCTTAGTGTTCTGTTAATTCATCTCACAGAGTTACATCTGTATTTCGTGGATCTCTTTGCTAGCCTTATTTCTGTGGAATCTGAGAACAGATATTTCGGATCCCTTTGAAGACTACAGGGCCAAAGGAAATATCCTCCGATAACAAAGAGAAAGAAGCTTTCTGAGAAACTTCCTTGTGTTCTGTGAAATCATCTCACAGAGTTACATCTGTATTTCGTGGATCTCTTTGTTAGCCTTATTTCCGTGGAATCTGAGAACAGATATTTCGGATCCCTTTGAAGACTATAGGGCCAAAGGAAATATCCTCCGATAACAAAGAGAAAGAAGCTTTCTGAGAAACTTCTTTGTGTTCTGTGAAATCGTCTCACAGAGTTACAGCTTTCCCCTCAAGAAGCCTTTCGCTAAGACAGTTCTTGTAGAATTGGCAAAGTGATATTTGGAAGCCCATAGAGGGCTACGGTGAAAAAGGAAATATCCTCTGATGAAATCTGGAAAGAAGCTTTCTGAGAAACTGCTTCGTGTTCTGTTAATTCATCTCACAGAGGTACATCTGTATTTCGTGGATCTCTTTGCTAGCCTTATTTCAGTGGAATCTGAGAAGAGATATTTCGGATCCCTTTGAAGACTATAGGGCCAAAGGAAATATCCTCCGATAACAAAGAGAAAGAAGCTTTCTGAGAAACTTCTTTGTGTTCTGTGAAATCATCTCACAGAGTTACAGCTTTCCCCTCAAGAAGCCTTACGCTAAGACAGTTCTTGTGGAATTGGCAAAGTGATATTTGGAAGCCCTTAGAGGGCTATGGTGAAAAAGGAAATATCCTCAGATGAAATCTGGAAAGAAGCTTTCGGAGAAACTGCTTAGTGTTCTGTTAATTCATCTCACAGAGTTACATCTGTATTTCGTGGATCTCTTTGGTAGCCTTATTTCTGTGGAATCTGAGAACAGATATTTCGGATCCCTTTGAAGAATATAGGGCCAAAGGAAATATCCTCCGATAACAAAGAGAAAGAAGCTTTCTGAGAAACTTCTTTGTGTTCTGTGAAATCATCTCACAGAGTTACAGCTTCCTCCTCAAGAAGCCTTTCGCTAAGACAGTTCTTGTGGAATTGGCAAAGTCATATTTGGAAGCCCATAGAGGGCTATGGTGAAAAAGGAAATATCCTCAGATGAAATCTGGAAAGAAGCTTTCTGAGAAACTGCTTAGTGTTCTGTTAATTCATCTCACAGAGTTACATCTGTATTTCGTGGATCTCTTTGCTAGCCTTATTTCTGTGGAATCTGAGAACAGATATTTCGGATCCCTTTGAAGAATATAGGGCCAAAGGAAATATCCTCCGATAACAAAGAGAAAGAAGCTTTCTGAGAAACTACTTTGTGTTCTGTGAAATCATCTCACAGAGTTACAGCTTCCTCCTCAAGAAGCCTTTCGCTAAGACAGTTCTTGTGGAATTGGCAAAGTCATATTTGGAAGCCCATAGAGGGCTATGGTGAAAAAGGAAATATCCTCAGATGAAATCTGGAAAGAAGCTTTCTGAGAAACTGCTTAGTGTTCTGTTAATTCATCTCACAGAGTTACATGTGTATTTCGTGGATCTCTTTGCTAGCCTTATTTCTGTGGAATCTGAGAACAGATATTTCGGATCCCTTGGAAGACTATAGGGCGAAAGGAAATATCCTCCGATAACAAAGAGAAAGAAACTTTCTGAGAAACTGCTTAGTGTTCTGTTAATTCATCTCAAAGAGTTACATCTGTATTTCGTGGATCTCTTTGCTAGCCTTATTTCTGTGGAATCTGAGAACAGATATTTCGGATCCCTTTGAAGACTATAGAGCCAAAGGAAATATCCTCCGATAACAAAGAGAAAGAAGCTTTCTGAGAAACATCTTTGTGTTCTGTGAAATCATCTCACAGAGTTACAGCTTTCTCCTCAAGAAGCCTTTCGCTAAGACAGTTCTTGTGGAAATGGCAAAGTGATATTTGGAAGCCCATAGAGGGCTATGGTGAAAAAGGAAATATCCTCAGATGAAATCTGGAAAGAAGCTTTCTGAGAAACTGCTTAGTGTTCTGTTAATTCATCTCACAGAGTTACATCTGTATTTCGTGGATCTCTTTGCTAGCCTTATTTCTGTGGAATCTGAGAACAGATATTTAGGATCCCTTTGAAGAATATAGGGCCAAAGGAAATATCCTGCGATAACAAAGAGAAAGAAGCTTTCTGAGAAACTTCTTTGTGTTCTGTGAAATCATCTCACAGAGTTACAGCCTTCCCCTCAAGAAGCCTTTCGCTAAGACAGTTCTTGTGGAATTGGCAAAGTGATATTTGGAAGCCCATAGAGGGCTATGTTGAAAAAGGAAATATCCTCAGATGAAATCTGGAAAGAAACTTTCTGAGAAACTGCTTAGTGTTCTGTTAATTCATCTCACAGAGTTACATCTGTATTTCGTGGATCTCTTTGCTAGCCTTATTTCTGTGGAATCTGAGAACAGATATTTCGGATCCCTTTGAAGACAATAGGGCCAAAGGAAATATCCTCCGATAACAAAGAGAAAGAAGCTTTCTGAAAAACTGCTTAGTGTTCTGTTAATTCATCTCACATAGTTACATGTGTATTTCGTGGATCTCTTTGCTAGCCTTATTTCAGTGGAATCTGAGAACAGATATTTCGGATCCCTTTGAAGACTATAGGGCCAAAGGAAATATCCTCCGATAACAAAGAGAAAGAAGCTTTCTGAGAAACTTCTTTGTGTTCTGTGAAATCATCTCACAGAGTTACAGCTTTCCCCTCAAGAAGCCTTTCGCTAAGACAGTTCTTGTGGAATTGGCAAAGTGATATTTGGAAGCCCATAGAGGGCTACGGTGAAAAAGGAAATATCCTCAGATGAAATCTGGAAAGAAGCTTTCTGAGAAACTGCTTAGTGTTCTGTTAATTCATCTCACAGAGTTACATCTGTATTTCGTGGATCTCTTTGCTAGCCTTATTTCTGTGGAATCTGAGAACAGATATTTCGGATCCCTTTGAAGACTATAGGGCCAAAGGAAATATCCTCCGATAACAAAGAGAAAGAAGCTTTCTGAGAAACTTCTTTGTGTTCTGTGAAATCATCTCACAGAGTTACAGCTTTCTCCTCAAGAAGCCTTTCGCTAAGACAGTTCTTGTGGAATTGGCAAAGTGATATTTGGAAGCCAATAGAGGGCTATGGTGAAAAAGGAAATATCCTCAGATGAAATCTGGAAAGAAGCTTTCTGAGAAACTGCTCTGTGATGTGTGACTTCCACTCACAGAGTTACATCTGTATTTCATGGATCTCTTTGCTAGCCTTATTTCTGTGGAATCTGAGAACAGATATTTCGGATCCCTTTGAAGACTACAGGGCCAAAGGAAATATCCTCCGATAACAAAGAGAAAGAAGCTTTCTGAGAAACTGCTTAGTGTTCTGTTAATACATCTCACAGAGTTACATCTGTATTTCGTGGATCTCTTTGCTAGCCTTATTTCTGTGGAATCTGAGAACAGATATTTCGGATCCCTTTGAAGAATATAGGGCCAAAGGAAATATCCTCCGATAACAAAGAGAAAGAAGCTTTCTGAGAAACTTCTTTGTGTTCTGTGAAATCATCTCACAGAGTTACAGCTTCCTCCTCAAGAAGCCTTTCGCTAAGACAGTTCTTGTGGAATTGGCAAAGTCATATTTGGAAGCCCATAGAGGGCTATGGTGAAAAAGGAAATATCCTCAGATGAAATCTGGAAAGAAGCTTTCTGAGAAACTGCTTAGTGTTCTGTTAATTCATCTCACAGAGTTACATGTGTATTTCTTGGATCTCTTTGCTAGCCTTATTTCTGTGGAATCTGAGAACAGATATTTCGGATCCCTTGGAAGACTATAGGGCGAAAGGAAATATCCTCCGATAACAAAGAGAAAGAAGCTTTCTGAGAAACTGCTTAGTGTTCTGTTAATTCATCTCACAGAGTTACATCTGTATTTCGTGGATCTCTTTGCTAGCCTTATTTCTGTGGAATCTGAGAACAGATATTTCGGATCCCTTGGAAGACTATAGGGCCAAAGGAAATATCCTCCGATAACAAAGAGAAAGAAGCTTTCTGAGAAACATCTTTGTGTTCTGTGAAATCATCTCACAGAGTTACAGCTTTCTCCTCAAGAAGCCTTTCGCTAAGACAGTTCTTGTGGAAATGGCAAAGTGATATTTGGAAGCCCATAGAGGGCTATGGTGAAAAAGGAAATATCCTGAGATGAAATCTGGAAAGAAGCTTTCTGAGAAACTGCTTAGTGTTCTGTTAATTCATCTCACAGAGTTACATCTGTATTTCGTGGATCTCTTTGCTAGCCTTATTTCTGTGGAATCTGAGAACAGATATTTCGGATCCCTTTGAAGAATATAGGGCCAAAGGAAATATCCTGCGATAACAAAGAGAAAGAAGCTTTCTGAGAAACTTCTTTGTGTTCTGTGAAATCATCTCACAGAGTTACAGCTTTCTCCTCAAGAAGCCTTTCGCTAAGACAGTTCTTGTGGAATTGGCAAAGTGATATTTGGAAGCCCATAGAGGGCTATGGTGAAAAAGGAAATATCCTCAGATGAAATCTGGAAAGAAACTTTCTGAGAAACTGCTTAGTGTTCTGTTAATTCATCTCACAGAGTTACATCTGTATTTCGTGGATCTCTTTGCTAGCCTTATTTCTGTGGAATCTGAGAACAGATATTTCGGATCCCTTTGAAGACAATAGGGCCAAAGGAAATATCCTCCGATAACAAAGAGAAAGAAGCTTTCTGAGAAACTGCTTAGTGTTCTGTTAATTCATCTCACATAGTTACATGTGTATTTCGTGGATCTCTTTGCTAGCCTTATTTCAGTGGAATCTGAGAACAGATATTTCGGATCCCTTTGAAGACTATAGGGCCAAAGGAAATATCCTCCGATAACAAAGAGAAAGAAGCTTTCTGAGAAACTTCTTTGTGTTCTCTGAAATCATCTCACAGAGTTACAGCTTTCCCCTCAAGAAGCCTTTCGCTAAGACAGTTCTTGTAGAATTGGCAAAGTGATATTTGGAAGCCCATAGAGGGCTACGGTGAAAAAGGAAATATCCTCAGATGAAATCTGGAAAGAAGCTTTCTGAGAAACTGCTTCGTGTTCTGTTAATTCATCTCACAGAGGTACATCTGTATTTCGTGGATCTCTTTGCTAGCCTTTTTTCAGTGGAATCTGAGAAGAGATATTTCGGATCCCTTTGAAGACTA
Source organism: Macaca mulatta (assembly GCF_049350105.2). NCBI lineage: Eukaryota > Metazoa > Chordata > Mammalia > Primates > Cercopithecidae > Macaca > Macaca mulatta. The sequence continues at coordinate 99,847,864 of NC_133406.1, read as the reverse complement.
TAGGGCCAAAGGAAATATCCTCCGATAACAAAGAGAAAGAAGCTTTCTGAGAAACTTCTTTGTGTTCTGTGAAATCATCTCACAGAGTTACAGCTTTCCCCTCAAGAAGCCTTACGCTAAGACAGTTCTTGTGGAATTGGCAAAGTGATATTTGGAAGCCCTTAGAGGGCTATGGTGAAAAAGGAAATATCCTCAGATGAAATCTGGAAAGAAGCTTTCTGAGAAACTGCTTAGTGTTCTGTTAATTCATCTCACAGAGTTACATCTGTGTTTCGTGGATCTCTTTGCTAGCCTTATTTCTGTGGAATCTGAGAACAGATATTTCGGATCCCTTTGAAGAATATAGGGCCAAAGGAAATATCCTCCGATAACAAAGAGAAAGAAGCTTTCTGAGAAACTTCTTTGTGTTCTGTGAAATCATCTCACAGAGTTACAGCTTCCTCCTCAAGAAGCCTTTCGCTAAGACAGTTCTTGTGGAATTGGCAAAGTCATATTTGGAAGCCCTTAGAGGGCTATGGTGAAAAAGGAAATATCCTCAGATGAAATCTGGAAAGAAGCTTTCTGAGAAACTGCTTAGTGTTCTGTTAATTCATCTCACAGAGTTACATGTGTATTTCGTGGATCTCTTTGCTAGCCTTATTTCTGTGGAATCTGAGAACAGATATTTCGGATCCCTTGGAAGACTATAGGGCGAAAGGAAATATCCTCCGATAACAAAGAGAAAGAAGCTTTCTGAGAAACTGCTTAGTGTTCTGTTAATTCATCTCACAGAGTTACATCTGTATTTCGTGGATCTCTTTGCTAGCCTTATTTCTGTGGAATCTGAGAACAGATATTTCGGATCCCTTTGAAGACTATAGGGCAAAAGGAAATATCCTCCGATAACAAAGAGAAAGAAGCTTTCTGAGAAACATCTTTGTGTTCTGTGAAATCATCTCACAGAGTTACAGCTTTCTCCTCAAGAAGCCTTTCGCTAAGACAGTTCTTGTGGAAATGGCAAAGTGATATTTGGAAGCCCATAGAGGGCTATGGTGAAATAGGAAATATCCTCAGATGAAATCTGGAAAGAAGCTTTCTGAGAAACTTCTTAGTGTTCTGTTAATTCATCTCACAGAGTTACATGTGTATTTCGTGGATCTCTTTGCTAGCCTTATTTCTGTGGAATCTGAGAACAGATATTTCGGATCCCTTTGAAGAATATAGGGCCAAAGGAAATATCCTGCGATAACAAAGAGAAAGAAGCTTTCTGAGAATCTTCTTTGTGTTCTGTGAAATCATCTCACAGAGTTACAGCTTTCTCCTCAAGAAGCCTTTCGCTAAGACAGTTCTTGTGGAATTGGCAAAGTGATATTTGGAAACCCATAGAGGGCTATGTTGAAAAAGGAAATATCCTCAGATGAAATCTGGAAAGAAACTTTCTGAGAAACTGCTTAGTGTTCTGTTAATTCATCTCACAGAGTTACATCTGTATTTCGTGGATCTCTTTGCTAGCCTTATTTCTGTGGAATCTGAGAACAGATATTTCGGATCACTTTGAAGACAATAGGGCCAAAGAAAATATCCTCCGATAACAAAGAGAAAGAAGCTTTCTGAGAAACTGCTTAGTGTTCTGTTAATTCATCTCACATAGTTACATGTGTATTTCGTGGATCTCTTTGCTAGCCTTATTTCAGTGGAATCTGAGAACAGATATTTCGGATCCCTTTGAAGACTATAGGGCCAAAGGAAATATCCTCCGATAACAAAGAGAAAGAAGCTTTCTCAGAAACTTCTTTGTGTTCTGTGAAATCATCTCACAGAGTTACAGCTTTCCCCTCAAGAAGCCTTTCGCTAAGACAGTTCTTGTGGAATTGGCAAAGTGATATTTGGAAGCCCATAGAGGGCTATGGTGAAAAAGGAAATATCCTCAGATGAAATCTGGAAAGAAGCTTTCTGAGAAACTGCTTCGTGTTCTGTTAATTCATCTCACAGAGTTACATCTGTATTTCGTGGATCTCTTTGCTAGCCTTATTTCTGTGGAATCTGAGAACAGATATTTCGGATCCCTTTGAAGACTATAGGGCCAAAGGAAATATCCTCCGATAACAAAGAGAAAGAAGCTTTCTGAGAAACTTCCTTGTGTTCTGTGAAATCATCTCACAGAGTTACAGCTTTCCCCTCAAGAAGCCATTCGCGAAGACAGTTCTTGTGGAATTGGCAAAGTGATAGTTGGAAGCCCTTAGAGGCCTATGGTGAAAAAGCAAATATCCTCAGATGAAATCTGGAAAGAAGCTTTCTGAGAAACTGCTCTGTGATGTGTGACTTCCACTCACAGAGTTACATCTGTATTTCGTGGATCCCTTTGCTAGCCTTATTTCTGTGGAATCTGAGAACAGATATTTCGGATCCCTTTGAAGACTATAGGGCCAAAGGAAATATCCACCGATAACAAAGAGAACGAAGCTTTCTGAGAAACTTCTTTGTGTTCTGTGAAATTATCTCACAGAGTTACAGCTTTCCCACCAAGAAGCCTTTCGCTAAGACAGTTCTTGTGGAATTGGCAAAGTGATATTTGGAAGCCCCTACAGGGCTATGGTGAAAAAGGAAATATCCTCAGATGAAATCTGGAAAGAAGCTTTCTGAGAAACTGCTGAGTGTTCTGTTAATTCATCTCACAGAGATACATCTGTATTTCATGGATCTCTTTGCTAGCCTTATTTCTGTGGAACCTGAGAACAGATATTTCGGATCCCTTTGAAGACTATAGGGCGAAAGGAAATATCATCCGATAACAAAGAGAAAGAAGCTTTCTGAGAAACTTCTTTGTGTTCTGTGAAATCATCTCACAGAGTTACAGCTTTCCCCTCAAGAAGCCTTTCGCTAAGACAGTTCTTGTGGAATTCGCAAAGTGATATTTGGAAGCCCATAGAGGGTTATGGTTAAAAAGGAAATATCCTCAGATGAAATCTGGAAAGAAGCTTTCTGAGAAACTGCTTAGTGTTCTGTTAATTCATCTCACAGAGTTACATCTGTATTTCGTGGATCTCTTTGCTAGCCTTATTTCTATGGAATCTGAGAACAGATATTTCGGATCCCTTTGAAGACTATAGGGCCAAAGGAAATATCCTCCGATAACAAAGAGAAAGAAGCTTTCTGAGAAACTGCTTAGTGTTCTGTTAATTCATCTCACAGAGTTACATCTGTATTTCGTGGATCTCTTTGCTAGCCTTATTTCTGTGGAATCTGAGAACAGATATTTCGGATCCCTTTGAAGACTACAGGGCCAAAGGAAATATCCTCCACTAACAAAGAGAAAGAAGCTTTCTGAGAAACTTCTTTGTGTTCTGTGAAATCATCTCACAGAGTTACAGCTTTCCCCTCAAGAAGCCTTACGCTAAGACAGTTCTTGTGGAATTGGCAAAGTGATATTTGGAAGCCCTTAGAGGGCTATGGTGAAAAAGGAAATATCCTCAGATGAAATCTGGAAAGAAGCTTTCTGAGAAACTGCTTAGTGTTCTGTTAATTCATCTCACAGAGTTACATCTGTATTTCGTGGATCTCTTTGCTAGCCTTATTTCTGTGGAATCTGAGAACAGATATTTCGGATCCCTTTGAAGACTATAGGGCCAAAGGAAATATCCTCCGATAACAAAGAGAAAGAAGCTTTCTGAGAAACTTCTTTGTGTTCTGTGAAATCATCTCACAGAGATACAGCTTTCTCCTCAAGAAGCCTTTCGCTAAGACAGTTCTTGTGGAATTGGCAAAGTGATATTTGGAAGCCCATAGAGGGCTATGGTGAAAAAGGAAATATCCTCAGATGAAATCTGGAAAGAAGCTTTCTGAGAAACTGCTTAGTGATTTGTTAATTCATCTCACAGAGTTACATCTGTATTTCGTGGATCTCTTTGCTAGCCTTATTTCTGTGGAATCTGAGAACAGATATTTCGGATCCATTTGAAGACTATAGGGCCAAAGGAAATATCCTCCGATAACAAAGAGAAAGAAGCTTTCTGAGAAACTGCTTAGTGTTCTGTTAATTCATCTCACATAGTTACATGTGTATTTCGTGGATCTCTTTGCTAGCCTTATTTCTGTGGAATCTGAGAACAGATATTTCGGATCCCTTTGAAGACTATAGGGCAAAGGAAATATCCTCCGATAACAAAGAGAAAGAAGCTTTCTGAGAAACTTCTTTGTGTTCTATGAAATCATCCCACAGAGTTACAGCTCTCACCTCAAGAAGCCTTTCGCTAAGACAGTTCTTGTGGAATTGGCAAAGTGATATTTGGAAGCCCATAGAGGGCTACGGTGAAAAAGGAAATATCCTCAGATGAAATCTGGAAAGAAGCTTTCTGAGAAACTGCTTTGTGTTCTGTTAATTCATCTCACAGAGTTACATCTGTATTTCGTGGATCTCTTTGCTAGCCTTATTTCAGTGGAATCTGAGAAGAGATATTTCGGATCCCTTTGAAGACTATAGGGATAAAGGAAATATCCTCCGATAACAAAGAGAAAGAAGCTTTCTGAGAAACTTCTTTGTGTTCTGTGAAATCATCTCACAGAGTTACAGCTTTCCCCTCAAGAAGCCTTTCGCTAAGACAGTTCTTGTGGAATTGGCAAGTGATATTTGGAAGCCCTTAGAGGGCTATGGTGAAAAAGGAAATATCCTCAGATGAAATCTGGAAAGAAGCTTTCTGAGAAACTGCTTAGTGTTCTCTTAATTCATCTCACAGAGTTACATCTGTATTTCGTGGATCTCTTTGCTAGCCTTATTTCTATGGAATCTGAGAACAGATATTTCGGATCCCTTTGAAGACTATAGGGCCAAAGGAAATATCCTCCGATAACAAAGAGAAAGAAGCTTTCTGAGAAACTGCTTAGTGTTCTGTTAATTCATCTCACAGAGTTACATCTGTATTTCATGGATCTCTTTGCTAGCCTTATTTCTGTGGAACTTGAGAACAGATATTTTGGATCCCTTTGAAGACTATAGGGCGAAAGGAAATATCCTCCGATAACAAACAGAAATAAGCTTTCTGAGAAACTTCTTTGTGTTCTGTGAAATCATCTCACAGAGTTACAGCTTTGACCTCAAGAAGCCTTTCGCTAAGACAGTTCTTGTGGAATTGGCAAAGTGATATTTGGAAGCCCCTAGAGGGCTATGGTGAAAAAGGAAATATCCTCAGATGAAATCTGGAAAGAAGCTTTCTGAGAAACCGCTTAGTGTTCTGTTAATTCATCTCACAGAGTTACATCTGTATTTCGTGGATCTCTTTGCTGGCCTTATTTCTGTGGAATCTGAGAACAGATATTTCGGATCCCTTTGAAGACTATAGGGCCAAAGGAAATATCCTCCGATAACAAAGAGAAAGAAGCTTTCTGAGAAACTTCTTTGTGTTCTGTGAAATCATCTCACAGAGTTACAGCTTTCTCCTCAAGAAGCCTTTCGCTAAGACAGTTCTTGTAGAATTGGCAAAGTGATATTTGGAAGCCCTTAGAGGGCTATGGTGAAAAAGGAAATATTCTCAGATGAAATCTGGAAAGAAGCTTTCTGAGAAACTGCTTAGTGTTCTGTTAGTTCATCTCACAGAGTTACATCTGTATTTCGTGGATCTCTTTGCTAGCCTTATTTCTGTGGAATCTGAGAAGAGATATTTCGGATCCCTTTGAAGACTATAGGGCCAAAGGAAATATCCTACGATAACAAAGAGAAGGAAGCTTTCTGAGAAACTGCTTAGTGTTCTGTTAATTCATCTCACATAGTTACATGTGTATTTCGTGGATCTCTTTGCTAGTCTTATTTCTGTGAATCTGAGAACAGATATTTCGGTCCCTTTGAAGACTATAGGGCCAAAGGAAATATCCGCCGATAACAAAGAGAAAGAAGCTTTCTGAGAAACTTCTTTGTGTTCTGTGAAATCATCTTACAGAGTTACAGCTTTCCCCTCAAGAGGCCTTTCGCTAAGACAGTTCTTGTGGAATTGGCAAAGTGATATTTGGAAGCCCATAGAGGGCTACGGTAAAAAAGGAAATATCCTCAGATGAAATCTGGAAAGAAGCTTTCTGAGAAACTGCTTTGTGTTCTGTTAATTCATCTCAGAGAGTTACATCTGTATTTCGTGGATCTCTTTGCTAGCCTTATTTCAGTGGAATCTGAGAAGAGATATTTCGGATCCCTTTGAAGACTATAGGGCCAAAGGAAATATCCTCTGATAACAAAGAGAAAGAAGCTTTCTGAGAAACTTCTTTGTGTTCTGTGAAATCATCTCACAGAGTTACAGCTTTCCCCTCAAGAAGCCTTACGCTAAGACAGTTCTTGTGGAATTGGCAAAGTGATATTTGGAAGCCCTTAGAGGGCTATGGTGAAAAAGGAAATATCCTCAGATGAAATCTGGAAAGAAGCTTTCTGAGAAACTGCTTAGTGTTCTGTTAATTCATCTCACAGAGTTACATCTGTATTTCGTGGATCTCTTTGCTAGCCTTATTTCTGTGGAATCTGAGAACAGATATTTCGGATCCCTTTGAAGACTATAGGGCCAAAGGAAATATCCTCCGATAACAAAGAGAAAGAAGCTTTCTGAGAAACTTCTTTGTGTTCTATGAAATCATCTCACAGAGTTACAGCTTTCTCCTCAAGAAGCTTTTCGCTAAGACAGTTCTTGTGGAATTGGCAAAGTGATATTTGGAAGCCCATAGAGGGCTATGGTGAAAAAGGAAATATCCTCAGATGAAATCTGGAAAGAAGCTTTCTGAGAAACTGCTTAGTGTTCTGTTAATTCATCTCACAGAGTTACATGTGTATTTCGTGGATCTCTTTGCTAGCCTTATTTCTGTGGAATCTGAGAACAGATATTTCGGATCCCTTGGAAGACTATAGGGCGAAAGGAAATATCCTCCGATAACAAAGAGATAGAAGCTTTCTGAGAAACTGCTTAGTGTTCTGTTACTTCATCTCACAGAGTTACATCTGTATTTCGTGGATCTCTTTGCTAGCCTTATTTCTGTGGAATCTGAGAACAGATATTTCGGATCCCTCTGAAGACTATAGGGCCAAAGGAAATATCCTCTGATAACAAAGAGAAAGATGCTTTCTGAGAAACTTCTTTGTGTTCTGTGAAATCATCTCACAGAGTTACAGCTTTCCCCTCAAGAAGCCTTTCGCTAAGACAGTTCTTGTGGAATTGGCAAAGTGATATTTGGAAGCCCTTAGAGGGCTATGATAAAAAAGGAAATATCCTCAGATGAAATCTGGAAAGAAGCTTTCTGAGAAACTACTTAGTGTTCTGTTAATTCATCTCACAGAGTTACATCTGTATTTCGTGGATCTCTTTGCTAGCCTTATTTCTGTGGAATCTGAGAACAGATATTACGGATCCCTTTGAATACCATAGGGCCAAAGGAAATATCCTCCGATAACAAAGACAAAGAAGCTTTCTGAGAAACTTCTTTGTGTTCTGTGAAATCATCTCACAGAGTTACAGCATTCCCCTCAAGAAGCCTTTCGCTAAGACAGTTCTTGTGGAATTGGCAAAGTGATATTTGGAAGCCCATAGAGGGCTATGGTGAAAAAGGAAATATCCTCAGATGAAATCTGGAAAGAAGCTTTCTGAGAAACTGCTTAGTGTTCTGTTAATTCATCTCACAGAGTTACAGTTGTATTTCGTGGATCTCTTTGCTAGCCTTCTTTCTGTGGAATCTGAGAACAGATATTTCGGATCCCTTTGAAGACTATAGGGATAAAGGAAATATACTCCGATAACAAAGAGAAAGAAGCTTTCTGAGAAACTTCTTTGTGTTCTGTGAAATCATCTCACAGAGTTACAGCTTTCCCCTCAAGAAGCCTTTCGCTAAGACAGTTCTTGTGGAATTGGCAAAGTGATATTTGGAAGCACATAGAGGGCTATGGTGAAAAAGGAAATATCCTCAGATGAAATCTGGAAAGAAGCTTTCTGAGAAACTGCTCTGTGATGTGTGACTTCCACTCACTGAGTTACATCTGTATTTCGTGGTTCTCTTTGCTAGCCTTATTTCTGTGGAATCTGAGTACAGATATTTCGGATGCCTTTGAAGACTATAGGGCCAAAGGAAATATCCTCCGATAACAAAGAGAAAGAAGCTTTCTGAGAAACTTCCTTGTGTTCTGTTAAATCATCTCACAGAGTTACAGCTTTCCCCTCAAGAAGCCATTGGCTAAGACAGTTCTTGTGGAATTGGCAAAGTGATATTTGGAAGCCCATAGAGGGCTATGGTGAAAAAGGAAATATCCTCAGATGAAATCTGGAAAGAAGCTTTCTGAGAAACTGCTTAGTGTTCTGTTAATTCATCTCACAGAGTTACATGTGTATTTCGTGGATCTCTTTGCTAGCCTTATTTCTGTGGAATCTGAGAACAGATATTTCGGATCCCTTTGAAGACTATAGGGCCAAGGGAAATATCCTCCGATAACAAAGAGAAAGAAGCTTTCTGAGAAACTTCTTTGTGTTCTGTGAAATCATCTCACAGAGTTACAACTTTCCCCTCAAGAAGCCTTTCGCTAAGACAGTTCTTGTGGAATTGGCAAAGTGATATTTGCAACCCCTAGAGGGCTATGGTGAAAAAGGAAATATCCTCAGATGAAATGTGGAAAGAAGCTTTCTGAGAAGCTGCTTAGTGTTCTGTTAATTCATCTCACAGAGTTACATGTGTATTTCGTGGATCTCTTTGCTAGCCTTATTTCTGTGGAATCTGAGAACAGATATTTCGGATGCCTTTGAAGACTATAGGGCCAAAGGAAATATCCTCCGATAACAAAGAGAAAGAACCTTTCTGAGAAACTTCCTTGTGTTCTGTTAAATCATCTCACAGAGTTACAGCTTTCCCCTCAAGAAGCCATTGGCTAAGACAGTTCTTGTGGAATTGGCAAAGTGATATTTGGAAGGCCATAGAGGGCTATGGTGAAAAAGGAAATATCCTCAGATGAAATCTGGAAAGAAGCTTTCTGAGAAACTGCTTAGTGTTCTGTTAATTCATCTCACAGAGTTACATGTGTATTTCGTGGATCTCTTTGCTAGCCTTATTTCTGTGGAATCTGAGAACAGATATTTCGGATCCCTTTGAAGACTATAGGGCCAAAGGAAATATCCTGCGATAACAAAGAGAAAGAAGCTTTCTGAGAAACTTCTTTGTGTTCTGTGAAATCATCTCACAGAGTTACAGCTTTCCCCTCAAGAAGCCTTTCGCTAAGACAGTTCTTGTGGAATTGGCAAAGTGATATTTGGAAGCCCATAGAGGGCTATGGTGAAAAAGGAAATATCCTCAGATGAAATCTGGAAAGAAGGTTTCTGAGAAACTGCTCTGTGATATGTGACTTCCACTCACAGAGTTACATCTGTATTTCGTGGATCTCTTTGCTAGCCTTATTTCTGTGGAATCTGAGAACAGATATTTCGGATCCCTTGGAAGACTATAGGGCGAAAGGAAATATCCTTCGATAACAAAGAGAAAGAAGCTTTCTGAGAAACTGCTTAGTGTTCTGTTAATTCATCTCACAGAGTTACATCTGTATTTCGTGGATCTCTTTGCTAGCCTTATTTCTGTGGAATCTGAGAACAGATATTTTGGATCCCTTTGAAGACTATAGGGCCAAAGGAAATATCCTCCGATAACAAAGAGAAAGAAGCTTTCTGAGAAACTTCTTTGTGTTCTGTGAAATCATCTCACAGAGTTACAGCTTTCTCCTCAAGAAGCCTTTCGCTAAGACAGTTCTTGTGGAATTGGCAAAGTGATATTTGGAAGCCCATAGAGGGCTATGGTGAAAAAGGAAATATCCTCAGATGAAATCTGGAAAGAAGCTTTCTGAGAAACTGCTTAGTTTTCTGTTAATTCATCTCACAGAGTTATATCTGTATTTCGTGGATCTCTTTGCTAGTCTTATTTCTGTGGAATCTGAGAACAGATATTTCGGATCCCTTTGAAGACTATAGGGATAAAGGAAATATCCTCCGATAACAAAGAGAAAGAAGCTTTCTGAGAAACTTCTTTGTGTTCTGTGAAATCATCTCCCAGAGTTACAGCTTTCCCCTCAAGAAGCCTTTCGCTAAGACAGTTCTTGTGGAATTGGCAAAGTGATATTTGGAAGCCCGTAGAGGGCTATGGTGAAAAAGGAAATATCCTCAGATGAAATCTGGAAAGAAGCTTTCTGAGAAACTGCTTAGTGTTCTCTTTATTCATCTCACAGAGTTACATCTGTATTTCGTGGATCTCTTTGCTAGCCTTATTTCTGTGGAATCTGAGAACAGATATTTCGGATCCCTTTGAAGACTATAGGGACAAAGGAAATATCCTCCGATAACAAAGAGAAAGAAGCTTTCTGAGAAACTTCTTTGTGTTCTGTGAAATCATCTCACAGAGTTACAGCTTTCCCCTCAAGAAGCCTTTCGCTAAGAGAGTTCTTGTGGAATTGGCAAAGTGATATTTGGAAGCCCATAGAGGGCTATGGTGAAAAAGGAAATATCCTCAGATGAAATCTGGAAAGAAGCTTTCTGAGAAACTGCTTAGTGTTCTGTTAATTCATCTCACAGAGTTACATGTGTATTTCGTGGATCTCTTTGCTAGCCTTATTTCTGTGGAATCTGAGAACAGATATTTCGGATCCCTTTGAAGACTATAGGGCCAAAGGAAATATCCTCCGATAACAAAGAGAAAGAAGCTTTCTGAGAAACTTCCTTGTGTTCTGTGAAATCATCTCACAGAGTTGCAGCTTTCCCCTCAAGAAGCCATTCGCTAAGACAGTTCTTGTGGAATTGGCAAAGTGATATTTGGAAGCCCATAGAGGGCTATGGTGAAAAAGGAAATATCCTCAGATGAAATCTGGAAAGAAGCTTTCTGAGAAACTGCTTAGTTTTCTGTTAATTCATCTCACAGAGTTATATCTGTATTTCGTGGATCTCTTTGCTAGCCTTATTTCTGTGGAATCTGAGAACAGATATTTCGGATCCCTTTGAAGACTATAGGGCCAAAGGAAATATCCTCCGATAACAAAGAGAAAGAAGCTTTCTGAGAAACTTCTTTGTGTTCTGTGAAATCATCTCCCAGAGTTACAGCTTTCCCCTCAAGAAGCCTTTCGCTAAGACAGTTCTTGTGGAATTGGCAAAGTGATATTTGGAAGCCCGTAGAGGGCTATGGTGAAAAAGGAAATATCCTCAGATGAAATCTGGAAAGAAGCTTTCTGAGAAACTGCTTAGTGTTCTCTTTATTCATCTCACAGAGTTACATCTGTATTTCGTGGATCTCTTTGCTAGCCTTATTTCTGTGGTATCTGAGAACAGATAATTCGTGTCCCTTTGAAGACTATAGGGCCAAAGGAAATATCCTGCGATAACAAAGAGAAAGAAGCTTTCTGAGAAACTTCCTTGTGTTCTGTTAAATCATCTCACAGAGTTACAGCTTTCCCCTCAAGAAGCCATTGGCTAAGACAGTTCCTGTGGAATTGGCAAAGTGATATTTGGAAGCCCATAGAGGGCTATGGTGAAAAAGGAAATATCCTCAGATGAAATCTGGAAAGAAGCTTTCTGAGAAACTGCTTAGTGTTCTGTTAATTCATCTCACAGAGTTACATGTGTATTTCGTGGATCTCTTTGCTAGCCTTATTTCTGTGGAATCTGAGAACAGATATTTCGGATCCCTTTGAAGACTATAGGGCCAAAGGAAATATCCTGCGATAACAAAGAGAAAGAAGCTTTCTGAGAAACTTCTTTGTGTTCTGTGAAATCATCTCACAGAGTTACAGCTTTCCCCTCAAGAAGCCTTTCGCTAAGACAGTTCTTGTGGAATTGGCAAAGTGATATTTGGAAGCCCATAGAGGGCTATGGTGAAAAAGGAAATATCCTCAGATGAAATCTGGAAAGAAGGTTTCTGAGAAACTGCTCTGTGATGTGTGACTTCCACTCACAGAGTTACATCTGTATTTCGTGGATCTCTTTGCTAGCCTTATTTCTGTGGAATCTGAGAACAGATATTTCGGATCCCTTGGAAGACTATAGGGCGAAAGGAAATATCCTTCGATAACAAAGAGAAAGAAGCTTTCTGAGAAACTGCTTAGTGTTCTGTTAATTCATCTCACAGAGTTACATCTGTATTTCGTGGATCTCTTTGCTAGCCTTATTTCTGTGGAATCTGAGAACAGATATTTCGGATCCCTTTGAAGACTATAGGGCCAAAGGAAATATCCTCCGATAACAAAGAGAAAGAAGCTTTCTGAGAAACTTCTTTGTGTTCTGTGAAATCATCTCACAGAGTTACAGCTTTCTCCTCAAGAAGCCTTTCGCTAAGACAGTTCTTGTGGAATTGGCAAAGTGATATTTGGATGCCCATAGAGGGCTATGGTGAAAAAGGAAATATCCTCAGATGAAATCTGGAAAGAAGCTTTCTGAGAAACTGCTTAGTGTTCTGTTAATTCATCTCACAGAGTTACATCTGTATTTCATGGATCTCTTTGCTAGCCTTATTTCTGTGGAATCTGAGAACAGATATTTCGGATCCCTTTGAAGACTATAGGGCCAAAGGAAATATCCTCCGATAACAAAGAGAAAGAAGCTTTCTGAGAAACTTCTTTGTGTTCTGTGAAATCATCTCACAGAGTTACAGCTTTCTCCTCAAGAAGCCTTTCGCTAAGACAGTTCTTGTGGAATTGGCAAAGTGATATTTGGAAGCCCATAGAGGGCTATGGTGAAAAAGGAAATATCCTCAGATGAAATCTGGAAAGAATCTTTCTGAGAAACTGCTTAGTGTTCTGTTAATTCATCTCACAGAGTTACATGTGTATTTCGTGGATCTCTTTGCTAGCCTTATTTCTGTGGAATCTGAGAACAGATATTTCGGATCCCTTTGAAGACTATAGGGCCAAAGGAAATATCCTCCGATAACAAAGAGAAAGAAGCTTTCTGAGAAACTGCTTAGTGTTCTGTTAATTCATCTCACAGAGTTACATGTGTATTTCGTGGATCTCTTTGCTAGCCTTATTTCTGTGGAATCTGAGAACAGATATTTCGGATCCCTTTGAAGACTATAGGGCCAAAGGAAATATCCTCCGATAACAAAGAGAAAGAAGCTTTCTGAGAAACTTCCTTGTGTTCTGTGAAATCATCTCACAGAGTTGCAGCTTTCACCTCAAGAAGCCATTCGCTAAGACAGTTCTTGTGGAATTGGCAAAGTGATATTTGGAAGCCCATAGAGGGCTATGGTGAAAAAGGAAATATCCTCAGATGAAATCTGGAAAGAAGCTTTCTGAGAAACTGCTTAGTTTTCTGTTAATTCATCTCACAGAGTTATATCTGTATTTCGTGGATCTCTTTGCTAGCCTTATTTCTGTGGAATCTGAGAACAGATATTTCGGATCCCTTTGAAGACTATAGGGCCAAAGGAAATATCCTCCGATAACAAAGAGAAAGAAGCTTTCTGAGAAACTTCTTTGTGTTCTGTGAAATCATCTCCCAGAGTTACAGCTTTCCCCTCAAGAAGCCTTTCGCTAAGACAGTTCTTGTGGAATTGGCAAAGTGATATTTGGAAGCCCGTAGAGGGCTATGGTGAAAAAGGAAATATCCTCAGATGAAATCTGGAAAGAAGCTTTCTGAGAAACTGCTTAGTGTTCTGTTAATTCATCTCACAGAGTTACATGTGTATTTCGTGGATCTCTTTGCTAGCCTTATTTCTGTGGAATCTGAGAACAGATATTTCGGATCCCTTTGAAGACTATAGGGCCAAAGGAAATATCCTCCGATAACAAAGAGAAAGAAGCTTTCTGAGAAACTTCTTTGTGTTCTGTGAAATCATCTCACAGAGTTACAACTTTCCCCTCAAGAAGCCTTTCGCTAAGACAGTTCTTGTGGAATTGGCAAAGTGATATTTGCAACCCCTAGAGGGCTATGGTGAAAAAGGAAATATCCTCAGATGAAATGTGGAAAGAAGCTTTCTGAGAAGCTGCTTAGTGTTCTGTTAATTCATCTCACAGAGTTACATGTGTATTTCGTGGATCTCTTTGCTAGCCTTATTTCTGTGGAATCTGAGAACAGATATTTCGGATGCCTTTGAAGACTATAGGGCCAAAGGAAATATCCTCCGATAACAAAGAGAAAGAAGCTTTCTGAGAAACTTCCTTGTGTTCTGTCAAATCATCTCACAGAGTTACAGCTTTCCCCTCAAGAAGCCATTGGCTAAGACAGTTCTTGTGGAATTGGCAAAGTGATATTTGGAAGCCCATAGAGGGCTATGGTGAAAAAGGAAATATCCTCAGATGAAATCTGGAAAGAAGCTTTCTGAGAAACTGCTTAGTGTTCTGTTAATTCATCTCACAGAGTTACATGTGTATTTCGTGGATCTCTTTGCTAGCCTTATTTCTGTGGAATCTGAGAACAGATATTTCGGATCCCTTTGAAGACTATAGGGCCAAAGGAAATATCCTGCGATAACAAAGAGAAAGAAGCTTTCTGAGAAACTTCTTTGTGTTCTGTGAAATCATCTCACAGAGTTACAGCTTTCCCCTCAAGAAGCCTTTCGCTAAGACAGTTCTTGTGGAATTGGCAAAGTGATATTTGGAAGCCCATAGAGGGCTATGGTGAAAAAGGAAATATCCTCAGATGAAATCTGGAAAGAAGGTTTCTGAGAAACTGCTCTGTGATGTGTGACTTCCACTCACAGAGTTACATCTGTATTTCGTGGATCTCTTTGCTAGCCTTATTTCTGTGGAATCTGAGAAGAGATATTTCGGATCCCTTGGAAGACTATAGGGCGAAAGGAAATATCCTTCGATAACAAAGAGAAAGAAGCTTTCTGAGAAACTGCTTAGTGTTCTGTTAATTCATCTCACAGAGTTACATCTGTATTTCGTGGATCTCTTTGCTAGCCTTATTTCTGTGGAATCTGAGAACAGATATTTCGGATCCCTTTGAAGACTATAGGGCCAAAGGAAATATCCTCCGATAACAAAGAGAAAGAAGCTTTCTGAGAAACTTCTTTGTGTTCTGTGAAATCATCTCACAGAGTTACAGCTTTCTCCTCAAGAAGCCTTTCGCTAAGACAGTTCTTGTGGAATTGGCAAAGTGATATTTGGATGCCCATAGAGGGCTATGGTGAAAAAGGAAATATCCTCAGATGAAATCTGGAAAGAAGCTTTCTGAGAAACTGCTTAGTGTTCTGTTAATTCATCTCACAGAGTTACATCTGTATTTCATGGATCTCTTTGCTAGCCTTATTTCTGTGGAATCTGAGAACAGATATTTCGGATCCCTTTGAAGACTATAGGGCCAAAGGAAATATCCTCCGATAACAAAGAGAAAGAAGCTTTCTGAGAAACTTCTTTGTGTTCTGTGAAATCATCTCACAGAGTTACAGCTTTCTCCTCAAGAAGCCTTTCGCTAAGACAGTTCTTGTGGAATTGGCAAAGTGATATTTGGAAGCCCATAGAGGGCTATGGTGAAAAAGGAAATATCCTCAGATGAAATCTGGAAAGAAGCTTTCTGAGAAACTGCTTAGTGTTCTGTTAATTCATCTCACAGAGTTACATCTGTATTTCGTGGATCTCTTTGCTAGCCTTATTTCTGTGGAATCTGAGAACAGATATTTCGGATCCCTTTGAAGACTATAGGGCCAAAGGAAATATCCTCCGATAACAAAGAGAAAGAAGCTTTCTGAGAAACTGCTTAGTGTTCTGTTAATTCATCTCACAGAGTTACATGTGTATTTCGTGGATCTCTTTGCTAGCCTTATTTCTGTGGAATCTGAGAACAGATATTTCGGATCCCTTTGAAGACTATAGGGCCAAAGGAAATATCCTCCGATAACAAAGAGAAAGAAGCTTTCTGAGAAACTTCCTTGTGTTCTGTGAAATCATCTCACAGAGTTGCAGCTTTCACCTCAAGAAGCCATTCGCTAAGACAGTTCTTGTGGAATTGGCAAAGTGATATTTGGAAGCCCATAGAGGGCTATGGTGAAAAAGGAAATATCCTCAGATGAAATCTGGAAAGAAGCTTTCTGAGAAACTGCTTAGTTTTCTGTTAATTCATCTCACAGAGTTATATCTGTATTTCGTGGATCTCTTTGCTAGCCTTATTTCTGTGGAATCTGAGAACAGATATTTCGGATCCCTTTGAAGACTATAGGGCCAAAGGAAATATCCTCCGATAACAAAGAGAAAGAAGCTTTCTGAGAAACTTCTTTGTGTTCTGTGAAATCATCTCCCAGAGTTACAGCTTTCCCCTCAAGAAGCCTTTCGCTAAGACAGTTCTTGTGGAATTGGCAAAGTGATATTTGGAAGCCCGTAGAGGGCTATGGTGAAAAAGGAAATATCCTCAGATGAAATGTGGAAAGAAGCTTTCTGAGAAGCTGCTTAGTGTTCTGTTAATTCATCTCACAGAGTTACATGTGTATTTCGTGGATCTCTTTGCTAGCCTTATTTCTGTGGAATCTGAGAACAGATATTTCGGATGCCTTTGAAGACTATAGGGCCAAAGGAAATATCCTCCGATAACAAAGAGAAAGAAGCTTTCTGAGAAACTTCCTTGTGTTCTGTTAAATCATCTCACAGAGTTACAGCTTTCCCCTCAAGAAGCCATTGGCTAAGACAGTTCTTGTGGAATTGGCAAAGTGATATTTGGAAGCCCATAGAGGGCTATGGTGAAAAAGGAAATATCCTCAGATGAAATCTGGAAAGAAGCTTTCTGAGAAACTGCTTAGTGTTCTGTTAATTCATCTCACAGAGTTACATGTGTATTTCGTGGATCTCTTTGCTAGCCTTATTTCTGTGGAATCTGAGAACAGATATTTCGGATCCCTTTGAAGACTATAGGGCCAAAGGAAATATCCTGCGATAACAAAGAGAAAGAAGCTTTCTGAGAAACTTCTTTGTGTTCTGTGAAATCATCTCACAGAGTTACAGCTTTCCCCTCAAGAAGCCTTTCGCTAAGACAGTTCTTGTGGAATTGGCAAAGTGATATTTGGAAGCCCATAGAGGGCTATGGTGAAAAAGGAAATATCCTCAGATGAAATCTGGAAAGAAGGTTTCTGAGAAACTGCTCTGTGATGTGTGACTTCCACTCACAGAGTTACATCTGTATTTCGTGGATCTCTTTGCTAGCCTTATTTCTGTGGAATCTGAGAACAGATATTTCGGATCCCTTGGAAGACTATAGGGCGAAAGGAAATATCCTTCGATAACAAAGAGAAAGAAGCTTTCTGAGAAACTGCTTAGTGTTCTGTTAATTCATCTCACAGAGTTACATCTGTATTTCGTGGATCTCTTTGCTAGCCTTATTTCTGTGGAATCTGAGAACAGATATTTTGGATCCCTTTGAAGACTATAGGGCCAAAGGAAATATCCTCCGATAACAAAGAGAAAGAAGCTTTCTGAGAAACTTCTTTGTGTTCTGTGAAATCATCTCACAGAGTTACAGCTTTCTCCTCAAGAAGCCTTTCGCTAAGACAGTTCTTGTGGAATTGGCAAAGTGATATTTGGATGCCCATAGAGGGCTACGGTGAAAAAGGAAATATCCTCAGATGAAATCTGGACAGAAGCTTTCTGAGAAACTGCTTAATGTTCTGTTAATTCATCTCACAGAGTTACATCTGTATTTCATGGATCTCTTTGCTAGCCTTATTTCTGTGGAATCTGAGAACAGATATTTCGGATCCCTTTGAAGACTATAGGGCCAAAGGAAATATCCTCCGATAACAAAGAGAAAGAAGCTTTCTGAGAAACTTCTTTGTGTTCTGTGAAATCATCTCACAGAGTTACAGCTTTCTCCTCAAGAAGCCTTTCGCTAAGACAGTTCTTGTGGAATTGGAAAAGTGATATTTGGAAGCCCATAGAGGGCTATGGTGAAAAAGGAAATATCCTCAGATGAAATCTGGAAAGAAGCTTTCTGAGAAACTGCTTTGTGTTCTGTTAATTCATCTCACAGAGTTACATGTGTATTTCGTGGATCTCTTTGCTAGCCTTATTTCTGTGGAATCTGAGAAGAGATATTTCGGATCCCTTTGAAGACTATAGGGCCAAAGGAAATATCCTCCGATAACAAAGAGAAAGAAGCTTTCTGAGAAACTTCTTTTTGTTCTGTGAAATCATCTCACAGAGTTACAGCTTTCCCCTCAAGAAGCCTTACGCTAAGACAGTTCTTGTGGAATTGGCAAAGTGATATTTGGAAGCCCTTAGAGGGCTATGGTGAAAAAGGAAATATCCTCAGATGAAATCTGGAAAGAAGCTTTCTGAGAAACTGCTTAGTGTTCTGTTAATTCATCTCACAGAGTTACAGTTGTATTTCGTGGATCTCTTTGCTACCGTTCTTTCTGTGGAATCTGAGAACAGATATTTCGGATCCCTTTGAAGACTATAGGGCCAAAGGAAATATCCTCCGATAACAAAGAGAAAGAAGCTTTCTGAGAAACTTCTTTGTGTTCTGTGAAATCATCTCACAGAGTTACAGCTTTCCCCTCAAGAAGCCTTTCGCTAAGACAGTTCTTGTGGAATTGGCAAAGTGATATTTGGAAGCCCATAGAGGGCTATGGTGAAAAAGGAAATATCCTCAATGAAATCTGGAAAGAAGCTTTCTGAGAAACTTCTCTGCGATGTGTGACTTCAACTCACTGAGTTACATCTGTATTTCGTGGATCTCTTTGCTAGCCTTATTTCTGTGGAATGTGAGAACAGATATTTCGGATCCCTTTGAAGACTATAGTGCCAAAGGAAATATCCTCCGATAACAAAGAGAAAGAAGCTTTCTGAGAAACTTCCTTGTGTTCTGTGAAATCATCTCACAGAGTTGCAGCTTTCCCCTCAAGAAGCCATTCGCTAAGACAGTTCTTGTGGAATTGGCAAAGTGATATTTGGAAGCCCATAGAGGGCTATGGTGAAAAAGGAAATATCCTCAGATGAAATCTGGAAAGAAGCTTTCTGAGAAACTGCTTAGTTTTCTGTTAATTCATCTCACAGAGTTATATCTGTATTTCGTGGATCTCTTTGCTAGCCTTATTTCTGTGGAATCTGAGAACAGATATTTCGGATCCCTTTGAAGACTATAGGGCCAAAGGAAATATCCTCCGATAACAAAGAGAAAGAAGCTTTCTGAGAAACTTCTTTGTGTTCTGTGAAATCATCTCCCAGAGTTACAGCTTTCCCCTCAAGAAGCCTTTCGCTAAGACAGTTCTTGTGGAATTGGCAAAGTGATATTTGGAAGCCCGTAGAGGGCTATGGTGAAAAAGGAAATATCCTCAGATGAAATCTGGAAAGAAGCTTTCTGAGAAACTGCTTAGTGTTCTCTTTATTCATCTCACAGAGTTACATCTGTATTTCGTGGATCTCTTTGCTAGCCTTATTTCTGTGGTATCTGAGAACAGATATTTCGGATCCCTTTGAAGACTATAGGGCCAAAGGAAATATCCTGCGATAACAAAGAGAAAGAAGCTTTCTGAGAAACTTCCTTGTGTTCTGTTAAATCTTCTCACAGAGTTACAGCTTTCCCCTCAAGAAGCCATTGGCTAAGACAGTTCTTGTGGAATTGGCAAAGTGATATTTGGAAGCCCATAGAGGGCTATGGTGAAAAAGGAAATATCCTCAGATGAAATCTGGAAAGAAGCTTTCTGAGAAACTGCTTAGTGTTCTGTTAATTCATCTCACAGAGTTACATGTGTATTTCGTGGATCTCTTTGCTAGCCTTATTTCTGTGGAATCTGAGAACAGATATTTCGGATCCCTTGGAAGACTATAGGGCGAAAGGAAATATCCTTCGATAACAAAGAGAAAGAAGCTTTCTGAGAAACTGCTTAGTGTTCTGTTAATTCATCTCACAGAGTTACATCTGTATTTCGTGGATCTCTTTGCTAGCCTTATTTCTGTGGAATCTGAGAACAGATATTTCGGATCCCTTTGAAGACTATAGGGCCAAAGGAAATATCCTCCGATAACAAAGAGAAAGAAGCTTTCTGAGAAACTGCTTAGTGTTCTGTTAATTCATCTCACAGAGTTACATGTGTATTTCGTGGATCTCTTTGCTAGCCTTATTTCTGTGGAATCTGAGAACAGATATTTCGGATCCCTTTGAAGACTATAGGGCCAAAGGAAATATCCTCCGATAACAAAGAGAAAGAAGCTTTCTGAGAAACTTCCTTGTGTTCTGTGAAATCATCTCACAGAGTTGCAGCTTTCACCTCAAGAAGCCATTCGCTAAGACAGTTCTTGTGGAATTGGCAAAGTGATATTTGGAAGCCCATAGAGGGCTATGGTGAAAAAGGAAATATCCTCAGATGAAATCTGGAAAGAAGCTTTCTGAGAAACTGCTTAGTTTTCTGTTAATTCATCTCACAGAGTTATATCTGTATTTCGTGGATCTCTTTGCTAGCCTTATTTCTGTGGAATCTGAGAACAGATATTTCGGATCCCTTTGAAGACTATAGGGCCAAAGGAAATATCCTTCGATAACAAAGAGAAAGAAGCTTTCTGAGAAACTTCTTTGTGTTCTGTGAAATCATCTCCCAGAGTTACAGCTTTCCCCTCAAGAAGCCTTTCGCTAAGACAGTTCTTGTGGAATTGGCAAAGTGATATTTGGAAGCCCGTAGAGGGCTATGGTGAAAAAGGAAATATCCTCAGATGAAATGTGGAAAGAAGCTTTCTGAGAAGCTGCTTAGTGTTCTGTTAATTCATCTCACAGAGTTACATGTGTATTTCGTGGATCTCTTTGCTAGCCTTATTTCTGTGGAATCTGAGAACAGATATTTCGGATGCCTTTGAAGACTATAGGGCCAAAGGAAATATCCTCCGATAACAAAGAGAAAGAAGCTTTCTGAGAAACTTCCTTGTGTTCTGTTAAATCATCTCACAGAGTTACAGCTTTCCCCTCAAGAAGCCATTGGCTAAGACAGTTCTTGTGGAATTGGCAAAGTGATATTTGGAAGCCCATAGAGGGCTATGGTGAAAAAGGAAATATCCTCAGATGAAATCTAGAAAGAAGCTTTCTGAGAAACTGCTTAGTGTTCTGTTAATTCATCTCACAGAGTTACATGTGTATTTCGTGGATCTCTTTGCTAGCCTTATTTCTGTGGAATCTGAGAACAGATATTTCGGATCCCTTTGAAGACTATAGGGCCAAAGGAAATATCCTGCGATAACAAAGAGAAAGAAGCTTTCTGAGAAACTTCTTTGTGTTCTGTGAAATCATCTCACAGAGTTACAGCTTTCCCCTCAAGAAGCCTTTCGCTAAGACAGTTCTTGTGGAATTGGCAAAGTGATATTTGGAAGCCCATAGAGGGCTATGGTGAAAAAGGAAATATCCTCAGATGAAATCTGGAAAGAAGGTTTCTGAGAAACTGCTCTGTGATGTGTGACTTCCACTCACAGAGTTACATCTGTATTTCGTGGATCTCTTTGCTAGCCTTATTTCTGTGGAATCTGAGAACAGATATTTCGGATCCCTTGGAAGACTATAGGGCGAAAGGAAATATCCTTCGATAACAAAGAGAAAGAAGCTTTCTGAGAAACTGCTTAGTGTTCTGTTAATTCATCTCACAGAGTTACATCTGTATTTCGTGGATCTCTTTGCTAGCCTTATTTCTGTGGAATCTGAGAACAGATATTTTGGATCCCTTTGAAGACTATAGGGCCAAAGGAAATATCCTCCGATAACAAAGAGAAAGAAGCTTTCTGAGAAACTTCTTTGTGTTCTGTGAAATCATCTCACAGAGTTACAGCTTTCTCCTCAAGAAGCCTTTCGCTAAGACAGTTCTTGTGGAATTGGCAAAGTGATATTTGGATGCCCATAGAGGGCTACGGTGAAAAAGGAAATATCCTCAGATGAAATCTGGACAGAAGCTTTCTGAGAAACTGCTTAATGTTCTGTTAATTCATCTCACAGAGTTACATCTGTATTTCATGGATCTCTTTGCTAGCCTTATTTCTGTGGAATCTGAGAACAGATATTTCGGATCCCTTTGAAGACTATAGGGCCAAAGGAAATATCCTCCGATAACAAAGAGAAAGAAGCTTTCTGAGAAACTTCTTTGTGTTCTGTGAAATCATCTCACAGAGTTACAGCTTTCTCCTCAAGAAGCCTTTCGCTAAGACAGTTCTTGTGGAATTGGAAAAGTGATATTTGGAAGCCCATAGAGGGCTATGGTGAAAAAGGAAATATCCTCAGATGAAATCTGGAAAGAAGCTTTCTGAGAAACTGCTTTGTGTTCTGTTAATTCATCTCACAGAGTTACATGTGTATTTCGTGGATCTCTTTGCTAGCCTTATTTCTGTGGAATCTGAGAAGAGATATTTCGGATCCCTTTGAAGACTATAGGGCCAAAGGAAATATCCTCCGATAACAAAGAGAAAGAAGCTTTCTGAGAAACTTCTTTTTGTTCTGTGAAATCATCTCACAGAGTTACAGCTTTCCCCTCAAGAAGCCTTACGCTAAGACAGTTCTTGTGGAATTGGCAAAGTGATATTTGGAAGCCCTTAGAGGGCTATGGTGAAAAAGGAAATATCCTCAGATGAAATCTGGAAAGAAGCTTTCTGAGAAACTGCTTAGTGTTCTGTTAATTCATCTCACAGAGTTACAGTTGTATTTCGTGGATCTCTTTGCTACCGTTCTTTCTGTGGAATCTGAGAAAAGATATTTCGGATCCCTTTGAAGACTATAGGGCCAAAGGAAATATCCTCCGATAACAAAGAGAAAGAAGCTTTCTGAGAAACTTCTTTGTGTTCTGTGAAATCATCTCACAGAGTTACAGCTTTCCCCTCAAGAAGCCTTTCGCTAAGACAGTTCTTGTGGAATTGGCAAAGTGATATTTGGAAGCCCATAGAGGGCTATGGTGAAAAAGGAAATATCCTCAATGAAATCTGGAAAGAAGCTTTCTGAGAAACTTCTCTGCGATGTGTGACTTCAACTCACTGAGTTACATTGTATTTCGTGGATCTCTTTGCTAGCCTTATTTCTGTGGAATGTGAGAACAGATATTTCGGATCCCTTTGAAGACTATAGTGCCAAAGGAAATATCCTCCGATAACAAAGAGAAAGAAGCTTTCTGAGAAACTTCCTTGTGTTCTGTGAAATCATCTCACAGAGTTGCAGCTTTCCCCTCAAGAAACCATTCGCTAAGACAGTTCTTGTGGAATTGGCAAAGTGATATTTGGAAGCCCATAGAGGGCTATGGTGAAAAAGGAAATATCCTCAGATGAAATCTGGAAAGAAGCTTTCTGAGAAACTGCTTAGTTTTCTGTTAATTCATCTCACAGAGTTATATCTGTATTTCGTGGATCTCTTTGCTAGCCTTATTTCTGTGGAATCTGAGAACAGATATTTCGGATCCCTTTGAAGACTATAGGGCCAAAGGAAATATCCTCCGATAACAAAGAGAAAGAAGCTTTCTGAGAAACTTCTTTGTGTTCTGTGAAATCATCTCCCAGAGTTACAGCTTTCCCCTCAAGAAGCCTTTCGCTAAGACAGTTCTTGTGGAATTGGCAAAGTGATATTTGGAAGCCCGTAGAGGGCTATGGTGAAAAAGGAAATATCCTCAGATGAAATCTGGAAAGAAGCTTTCTGAGAAACTGCTTAGTGTTCTCTTTATTCATCTCACAGAGTTACATCTGTATTTCGTGGATCTCTTTGCTAGCCTTATTTCTGTGGTATCTGAGAACAGATATTTCGGATCCCTTTGAAGACTATAGGGCCAAAGGAAATATCCTGCGATAACAAAGAGAAAGAAGCTTTCTGAGAAACTTCCTTGTGTTCTGTTAAATCATCTCACAGAGTTACAGCTTTCCCCTCAAGAAGCCATTGGCTAAGACAGTTCTTGTGGAATTGGCAAAGTGATATTTGGAAGCCCATAGAGGGCTATGGTGAAAAAGGAAATATCCTCAGATGAAATCTGGAAAGAAGCTTTCTGAGAAACTGCTTAGTGTTCTGTTAATTCATCTCACAGAGTTACATGTGTATTTCGTGGATCTCTTTGCTAGCCTTATTTCTGTGGAATCTGAGAACAGATATTTCGGATCCCTTGGAAGACTATAGGGCGAAAGGAAATATCCTTCGATAACAAAGAGAAAGAAGCTTTCTGAGAAACTGCTTAGTGTTCTGTTAATTCATCTCACAGAGTTACATCTGTATTTCGTGGATCTCTTTGCTAGCCTTATTTCTGTGGAATCTGAGAACAGATATTTCGGATCCCTTTGAAGACTATAGGGCCAAAGGAAATATCCTCCGATAACAAAGAGAAAGAAGCTTTTTGAGAAACTTCTTTGTGTTCTGTGAAATCATCTCACAGAGTTACAGCTTTCTCCTCAAGAAGCCTTTCGCTAAGACTGTTCTTGTGGAATTGGCAAAGTGATATTTGGATGCCCATAGAGGGCTATGGTGAAAAAGGAAATATCCTCAGATGAAATCTGGAAAGAAGCTTTCTGAGAAACTGCTTAGTGTTCTGTTAATTCATCTCACAGAGTTACATCTGTATTTCATGGATCTCTTTGCTAGCCTTATTTCTGTGGAATCTGAGAACAGATATTTCGGATCCCTTTGAAGACTATAGGGCCAAAGGAAATATCCTCCGATAACAAAGAGAAAGAAGCTTTCTGAGAAACTTCTTTGTGTTCTGTGAAATCATCTCACAGAGTTACAGCTTTCTCCTCAAGAAGCCTTTCGCTAAGACAGTTCTTGTGGAATTGGCAAAGTGATATTTGGAAGCCCATAGAGGGCTATGGTGAAAAAGGAAATATCCTCAGATGAAATCTGGAAAGAAGCTTTCTGAGAAACTGCTTAGTGTTCTGTTAATTCATCTCACAGAGTTACATCTGTATTTCGTGGATCTCTTTGCTAGCCTTATTTCTGTGGAATCTGAGAACAGATATTTCGGATCCCTTTGAAGACTATAGGGCCAAAGGAAATATCCTCCGATAACAAAGAGAAAGAAGCTTTCTGAGAAACTGCTTAGTGTTCTGTTAATTCATCTCACATAGTTACATGTGTATTTCGTGGATCTCTTTGCTAGCCTTATTTCTGTGGAATCTGAGAACAGATATTTCGGATCCCTTTGAAGACTATAGGGCCAAAGGAAATATCCTCCGATAACAAAGAGAAAGAAGCTTTCTGAGAAACTTCTTTGTGTTCTGTGAAATCATCTCACAGAGTTACAGCTTTCCCCTCAAGAAGCCTTTCGTTAAGACAGTTCTTGTGGAATTGGCAACGTGATATTTGGAAGCCCATAGAGGGCTACGGTGAAAAAGGAAATATCCTCAGATGAAATCTGGAAAGAAGCTTTCTGAGAAACTGCTTTGTGTTCTGTTAATTCATCTCACAGAGTTACATCTGTATTTCGTGGATCTCTTTGCTAGCCTTATTTCAGTGGAATCTGAGAAGAGATATTTCGGATCCCTTTGAAGACTATAGGGCCAAAGGAAATATCCTCCGATAACAAAGAGTAAGAAGCTTTCTGAGAAACTTCTTTGTGTTCTGTGAAATCATCTCACAGAGTTACAGCTTTCCCCTCAAGAAGCCTTACGCTAAGACAGTTCTTGTGTAATTGGCAAAGTGATATTTGGAAGCCCTTAGAGGGCTATGGTGAAAAAGGAAATATCCTCAGATGAAATCTGGAAAGAAGCTTTCTGAGAAACTGCTTAGTGTTCTGTTAATTCATCTCACAGAGTTACAGTTGTATTTCGTGGATCTCTTTGCTAGCCTTATTTCTGTGGAATCTGCGAACAGATATTTCGGATCCCTTTGAAGACTATAGGGCCAAAGGAAATATCCTCCGATAACAAAGAGAAAGAAGCTTTCTGGGAAACTTCTTTGTGTTCTGTGAAATCATCTCACAGAGTTACAGCTTCCCCCTCAAGAAGCCTTTCGCTAAGAGAGTTCTTGTGGAATTGGCAAAGTGATATTTGGAAGCCCATAGAGGGTTATGGTGAAAAAGGAAATATCCTCAGATGAAATCTGGAAAGAAGCTTTCTGAGAAACTGCTTAGTGTTCTGGTAATTCATCTCACAGAGTTACATCTGTATTTCGTGGATCTCTTTGCTAGCCTTATTTCTGTGGAATCTGAGAACAGATATTTCGGATCCCTTGGAAGACTATAGGGCGAAAGGAAATATCCTCCGATAACAAAGAGAAAGAAGCTTTCTGAGAAACTACTTAGTGTTCTGTTAATTCATCTCACAGAGTTACATCTGTATTTCGTGGATCTCTTTGCTAGCCTTATTTCTGTGGAATCTGAGAACAGATATTTCGGATCCCTTTGAAGACTATAGGGCCAAAGGAAATATCCTCCGATAACAAAGAGAAAGAAGCTTTCTGAGAAACTTCTTTGTGTTCTGTGAAATCATCTCACAGAGTTACAGCTGTCTCCGCAAGAAGCCTTTCACTTAGACAGTTCTTGTGGAATTGGCAAAGTGATATTTGGAAGCCCATAGAGGGCTATGGTGAAAAAGGAAATATCCTCAGATGAAATCTGGAAAGAAGCTTTCTGAGAAACTGCTTAGTGTTCTGTTAATTCATCTCACAGAGTTACATCAGTATTTCGTGGATTTCTTTGCTAGCCTTATTTCTGTGGAATCTGAGAACAGATATTTCGGATCCCTTTGAAGACTATAGGGCCAAAGGAAATATCCTGCGATAACAAAGAGAAAGAAGCTTTCTGAGAAACTGCTTAGTGTTCTGTTAATTCATCTCACAGAGTTACATGTGTATTTCGTGGATCTCTTTGCTAGCCTTATTTCTGTGGAATCTCAGAACAGATATTTCGGATCCCTTGGAAGACTATAGGGCGAAAGGAAATATCCTCCCATAACAAAGAGAAAGAAGCTTTCTGAGAAACTTCCTTGTGTTCTGTGAAATCATCTCACAGAGTTACAGCTTTCTCCTCAAGAAGCCATTCGCGAATACAGTTCTTGTGGAATTGGCAAAGTGATATTTGGAAGCCCAAAGAGGGCTAAGGTGAAAAAGGAAATATCCTCAGATGAAATCTGGAAAGAAGCTTTCTGAGAAACTGCTTAGTTTTCTGTTAATTCATCTCACAGAGTTACATCTGTATTTCGTGGATCTCTTTGCTAGCCTTATTTCTGTGGAATCTTAGAACAGATATTTCGGATCCCTTTGAAGACTATGGGGCCAAAGGAAATATCCTCCGATATCAAAGAGAAAGAAGCTTTCTGAGAAACTTCTTTGTGTTCTGTGAAATCATCTCACAGAGTTACAGCTTTCCCCTCAAGAAGCCTTTCGCTAAGACAGTTCTTGTGGAATTGGCAAAGTGATATTTGGAAGCCCATAGAGGCCTATGGTGAAAAAGTAAATATCCTCAGATGAAATCTGGAAAGAAGCTTTCTGAGAAACTGCTCTGTGATGTGTGACTTCCACTCACAGAGTTACATCTGTATTTCGTGGATCTCTTTGCTAGCCTTATTTCTGTGGAATCTGAGAACAGATATTTCGGATCCCTTTGAAGACTATAGGGCCAAAGGAAATATCCTCCGATAACAAAGAGAAAGAAGCTTTATAGAAACTTCTTTGTGTTCTGTGAAATCATCTCACAGAGTTACAGCTTTCCCCTCAAGAAGCCATTCGCTAAGACAGTTCTTGTGGAATTGACAAAGTTATATTTGGAAGCCCATAGAGGGCTACGGTGAAAAAGGAAATATCCTCAGATGAAATCTGGAAAGAAGCTTTCTGAGAAACTGCTTAGTGTTCTGTTAATTCATCTCTCAGAGTTACATCTGTATTTCGTGGATCTCTTTGCTAGCCTTATTTCTGTGGAATCTGAGAACAGATATTTCGGATCCCTTTGAAGACTATAGGGCCATAGGAAATATCCTCCGATAACAAAGAGAAAGAAGCTTTCTGAGAAACTTCTTTGTGTTCTGTGAAATCATCTCACAGAGTTACAGCTTTCCCCTCAATAAGCCTTTCGCTAAGACAGTTCTTGTTGAATTGGCAAAGTGATATTTGGAAGCCCATAGAGGGCTATGGTGAAAAAGGAAATATCCTCAGATGAAATCTGGAAAGAAGCTTTCTGAGAAACTGCTTAGTGTTCTGTTTATTCATCTCACAGAGTTACATGTGTATTTCGTGGATCTCTTTGATAGCCTTATTTCTGTGGAATCTGAGAACAGATATTTCGGATCCCTTGGAAGACTATAGGGCGAAAGGAAATATCCTCCGATAACAAAGAGAAAGAAGCTTTCTGAGAAACTGCTTAGTGTTCTCTTAATTCATCTCACAGAGTTACATCTGTATTTCGTGGATCTCTTTGCTAGCCTTATTTCTGTGGAATCTGAGAACAGATATTTCGGATCCCTTTGAAGACTATAGGGCCAAAGGAAATATCCTCCGATAACAAAGAGAAAGAAGCTTTCTGAGAAACTTCTTTGTGTTCTGTGAAATCATCTCACAGAGTTACAGCTTTCCCCTCAAGAAGCCTTTCGCTAAGACAGTTCTTGTAGAATTGGCAAAGTGATATTTGGAAGCCCATAGAGGGCTACGGTGAAAAAGGAAATATCCTCAGATGAAATCTGGAAAGAAGCTTTCTGAGAAACTGCTTCGTGTTCTCTTAATTCATCTCACAGAGTTACATCTGTATTTCGTGGATCTCTTTGCTAGCCTTATTTCAGTGGAAACTGAGAGGAGATATTTCGGATCCCTTTGAAGACTATAGGGCCAAAGGAAATATCCTCCGATAACAAAGAGAAAGAAGCTTTCTGAGAAATTTCTTTGTGTTCTGTGAAATCATCTCACAGAGTTACAGCTTTCCACTCAAGAAGCCTTACGCTAAGACAGTTCTTGTGGAATTGGCAAAGTGATATTTGGAAGCCCTTAGAGGGCTACGGTGAAAAAGGAAATATCCTCAGATGAAATCTGGAAAGAAGCTTTCTGAGAAACTGCTTAGTGTTCTGTTAATTCATCTCACAGAGTTACATCTGTATTTCGTGGATCTCTTTGCTAGCCTTATTTTAGTGGAATCTGAGAAGAGATATTTCGGATCCCTTTGAAGACTATAGGGATAAAGGAAATATCCTCCGATAACAAAGAGAAAGAAGCTTTCTGAGAAACTTCTTTGTGTTCTGTGAAATCATCTCACAGAGTTACAGCTTTCCCCTCAAGAAGCCTTTCGCTAAGACAGTTCTTGTAGAATTGGCAAAGTGATATTTGGAAGCCCTTAGAGGGCTATGGTGAAAAAGGAAATATCCTCAGATGAAATCTGGAAAGAAGCTTTCTGAGAAACTGCTTAGTGTTCTGTTAATTCATCTCACAGAGTTACATGTGTATTTCGTGGATCTCTTTGCTAGCCTTATTTCTGTGGAATCTGAGAACAGATATTTCGGATCCCTTTGAAGACTATAGGGCCAAAGGAAATATCCTCCGATAACAAAGAGAAAGAAGCTTTCTGAGAAACTTCTTTGTGTTCTGTGAAATCATCTCACAGAGTTACAGCTTTCTCCTCAAGAAGCCTTTCGCTAAGACAGTTCTTGTGGAATTGGCAAAGTGATATTTGGAAGCCCATAGAGGGCTATGGTGAAAAAGGAAAAATCCTCAGATGAAATCTGGAAAGAAGCTTTCTGAGAAACTGCTTAGTGTTCTGTGAATTCATCTCACAGAGTTACATGTGTATTTCGTGGATCTCTTTGCTAGCCTTATTTCTGTGGAATCTGAGAACAGATATTTCGGATCCCTTGGAAGACTATAGGGCGAAAGGAAATATCCTCCGATAACAAAGAGAAAGAAGCTTTCTGAGAAACTGCTTAGTGTTCTGTTAATTCATCTCACAGAGTTACATCTGTATTTCGTGGATCTCTTTGCTAGCCTTATTTCTGTGGAATCTGAGAACAGATATTTCGGATCCCTTTGAAGACTATAGGGCCAAAGGAAATATCCTCCGATAACAAAGAGAAAGAAGCTTTCTGAGAAACTTCTTTGTGTTCTGTGAAATCATCTCACAGAGTTACAGCTTTCCCCTCAAGAAGCCTTTCGCTAAGACAGTTCTTGTAGAATTGGCAAAGTGATATTTGGAAGCCCATAAAGGGCTACGGTGAAAAAGGAAATATCCTCAGAAGAAATATGGAAAGAAGCTTTCTGAGAAACTGCTTCGTGTTCTGTTAATTCATCTCACAGAGTTACATCTGTATTTCGTGGATCTCTTTGCTAGCCTTATTTCAGTGGAATCTGAGAAGAGATATTTCGGATCCCTTTGAAGACTATAGGACGAAAGGAAATATCCTCCGATAACAAAGAGAAAGAAGCTTTCTGAGAAACTTCCTTGTGTTCTGTGAAATCATCTCACAGAGTTACAGCTTTCCCCTCAAGAAGCCATTCGCGAAGACAGTTCTTGTGGAATTGGCAAAGTGATATTTGGAAGCCCATAGAGGGCTAAGGTGAAAAAGGAAATATCCTCAGATGAAATCTGGAAAGAAGCTTTCTGAGAAACTGCTTAGTGTTCTGTTAATTCATCTCACAGAGTTACATCTGTATTTCGTGGATCTCTTTGCTAGCCTTATTTCTGTGGAATCTGAGAACAAATATTTCGGATCCCTTTGAAGACTATGGGGCCAAAGGAAATATCCTCCGATAACAAAGAGAAAGAAGCTTTCTGAGAAACTTCTTTGTGTTCTGTGAAATCATCTCACAGAGTTACAGCTTTCCCCTCAAGAAGCCTTTCGCTAAGACAGTTCTTGTGGTATTGGCAAAGTGATATTTGGAAGCCCATAGAGGCCTATGGTGAAAAAGGAAATATCCTCAGATGAAATCTGGAAAGAAGCTTTCTGAGAAACTGCTCTGTGATGTGTGACTTCCACTCACAGAGTTACATCTGTATTTCGTGGATCTCTTTGCTAGCCTTATTTCTGTGGAATCTGAGAACAGATATTTCGGATCCCTATGAAGACTATAGGGCCAAAGGAAATATCCTCCGATAACAAAGAGAAAGAAGCCTTCTGAGAAACTTCCTTGTGTTCTTTGAAATCATCTCCCAGAGTTACAGCTTTCCCCTCAAGAAGCCATTCACTAAGACAGTTCTTGTGGAATTGGCAAAGTGATATTTGGATGCCCATAGAGGGCTATGGTGAAAAAGGAAATATCCTCAGATGAAATCTGGAAAGAAGCTTTCTGAGAAACTGGTTAGTTTTCTGTTAATTCATCTCACAGAGTTACATCTGTATTTCGTGGATCTCTTTGCTAGCCTTATTTCTGTGGATTCTGAGAAAGATATTTCGGATCCCTTTGAAGACTATAGGGCCAAAGGAAATATCCTCCGATAACAAAGAGAAAGAAGCTTTCTAGAAACTTCTTTGTGTTCTGTGAAATCATCTCACAGAGTTACAGCTTTCCCCTCAAGAAGCCTTTCGCTAAGACAGTTCTTGTGGAATTGACAAAGTTATATTTGGAAGCCCATAGAGGGCTATGGTGAAAAAGGAAATATCCTCAGATGAAATCTGGAAAGAAGCTTTCTGAGAAACTGCTTAGTGTTCTGTTAATTCATCTCTCAGAGTTACATCTTTATTTCGTGGATCTCTTTGCTAGCCTTATTTTTGTGGAATCTGAGAACAGATATTTCGGATCCCTTTGAAGACTATAGAGCCAAAGGAAATATCCACCGATAACAAAGAGAAAGAAGCTGTCTGAGAAACTTATTTGTGTTCTGTGAAATCATCTCACAGAGTTACAGCTTTCCCCTCAAGAAGCCTTTCGCTAAGACAGTTCTTGTGGAACTGTCAAAGTGATATTTGGAAGCCCCAACAGGGCTATGGTGAAAAAGGAAATATCCTCAGATGAAATCTGGAAAGAAGCTTTCTGAGAAACTGCTGAGTGTTCTGTTAATTCATCTCACAGAGTTACATCTGTATTTCATGGATCTCTTTGCTAGCCTTATTTCTGTGGAACCTGAGAACAGATATTTCGGATCCCTTTGAAGAGTATAGGGCGAAAGGAAATATCATCCGATAACAAAGAGAAAGAAGCTTTCTGAGAAACTTCTTTGTGTTCTGTGAAATCATCTCACAGAGTTACAGCTTTCCCCTCAAGAAGCCTTTCGCTAATACATTTCTTGTGGAATTCGCAAAGTGATATTTGGAAGCCCATAGAGGGCTATGGTTAAAAAGGAAATATCCTCAGATGAAATCTGGAAAGAAGCTTTCTGAGAAACTGCTTAGTGTTCTGTTAATTCATCTCACAGAGTTACATGTGTATTTCGTGGATCTCTTTGCTAGCCTTATTTCAGTGGAATCTGAGAAGAGATATTTCGGATCCCTTTGAAGACTATAGGGCGAAAGGAAATATCCTCCGATAACAAAGAGAAAGGAGCTTTCTGAGAAACTTCCTTGTGTTCTGTGAAATCATCTCACAGAGTTACAGCTTTCCCCTCAAGAAGCCATTCGCGAAGACAGTTCTTGTGGAATTGGCAAAGTGATATTTGGAAGCCCATAGAGGGCTAAGGTGAAAAAGGAAATATCCTCAGATGAAATCTGGAAAGAAGCTTTCTGAGAAACTGCTTAGTGTTCTGTTAATTCATCTCACAGAGTTACATCTGTATTTCGTGGATCTCTTTGCTAGCCTTATTTCTGTGGAATCTGAGAACAGATATTTCGGATCCCTTTGAAGACTACGGGGCCAAAGGAAATATCCTCCGATAACAAAGAGAAAGAAGCTTTCTGAGAAACTTCTTTGTGTTCTGTGAAATCATCTCACAGAGTTACAGCTTTCCCCTCAAGAAGCCTTTCGCTAAGACAGTTCTTGTGGAATTGGCAAAGTGATATTTGGAAGCCCATAGAGGCCTATGGTGAAAAAGGAAATATCCTCAGATGAAATCTGGAAAGAAGCTTTCTGAGAAACTGCTCTGTGATGTGTGACTTCCACTCACAGAGTTACATCTGTATTTCGTGGATCTCTTTGCTAGCCTTCTTTCTGTGGAATCTGAGAACAGATATTTCGGATCCCTTTGAAGACTATAGGGCCAAAGGAAATATCCTCCGATAACAAAGAGAAAGAAGCCTTCTGAGAAACTTTCTTGTGTTCTTTGAAATCATCTCCCAGAGTTACAGCTTTCCCCTCAAGAAGCCATTCACTAAGACAGTTCTTGTGGAATTGGCAAAGTGATATTTGGAAGCCCATAGAGGGCTATGGTGAAAAGGGAAATATCCTCAGATGAAATCTGGAAAGAAGCTTTCTGAGAAACTGCTTAGTGTTCTGTTAATTCATCTCACAGAGTTACATCTGTATTTCGTGGATCTCTTTGCGAGCCTTATTTCTGTGGAATCTGAGAACAGATATTTCGGATCCATTTGAAGACTATAGGGCCAAAGGAAATACCCTCCGGTAACAAAGAGAAAGAAGGTTTCTGAGAACTGCTTAGTGTTCTGTTAATTCATCTCACAGAGTTACATCTGTATTTCCTGGATCTCTTTGCTAGCCTTATTTCTGTGGAATCTGAGAACAGATATTTCGGATCCCTTTGAAGACTATAGGGCCAAAGGAAATATCCTCCGATAACAAAGAGAAAGAAGCTTTCTGAGAAACTTCTTTGTGTTCTGTGAAATCATCTCACAGAGTTACAGCTTTCCCCTCAAGAAGCCTTTCGATAAGACAGTTCTTGTGGAACTGGCAAAGTGATATTTGGAATCCCATAGAGGGCTATGGTGAAAAAGGAAATATCCTCAGATGAAATCTGGAAAGAAGCTTTCTGAGAAACTGCTCTGTGATGTGTGACTTCCACTCAGAGAGTTACATCTGTATTTCATGGATCTCTTTGCTAGCCTTATTTCTGTGGAATCTGAGAACAGATATTTCGGATCCCTTTGAAGACTACAGGGCCAAAGGAAATATCCTCCGATAACAAAGAGAAAGAAGCTTTCTGAGAAACTTCCTTGTGTTCTGTGAAATCATCTCACAGAGTTACAGCTTTCCCCTCAAGAAGCCATTCTCTAAGACAGTTCTTGTGGAATTTGCAAAGTGATATTTGGAAGCCCTTAGAGGGCTATGGTGAAAAAGGAAATATCCTCAGATGAAATCTGGAAAGAAGCTTTCTGAGAAACTTCTTAGTGTCCTGTTAATTCATTTCACAGAGTTACATCTGTATTTCGTGGACCTCTTTGCTAGCCTATTTCTGTGGAATCTGAGAACAGATATTTCGGATCCCTTTGAAGACTATAGGGCCAAAGGAAATATCCTCCGATAACAAAGAGAAAGAAGCTTTCTGAGAAACTTCTTTGTGTTCTGTGAAATCATCTCACAGAGTTACAGCTTTCCCCTCAAGAAGACTTTCGCTAAGACAGTTCTTGTGGAATTGACAAAGTGATACTTGGAAGCCCATAGAGGGCTACGGTGAAAAAGGAAATATCCTCAGATGAAATCTGGAAAGAAGCTTTCTGAGAAACTGCTTAGTGTTCTGTTAATTCATCTCTCAGAGTTACATCTGTATTTCGTGGATCTCTTTGCTAGCCTTATTTCTGTGGAATCTGAGAACAGATATTTCGGATCCCTTTGAAGACTATAGGGCCAAAGGAAATATACACCGATAACAAAGAGAAAGAAGCTTTCTGAGAAACTTCTTTGTGTTCTGTGAAATCATCTCACAGAGTTACAGCTTTCCCCTCAAGAAGCCTTTCGCTAAGACATTTCTTGTGGAATAGGCAAAGTGATATTTGGAAGCCCCTACAGGGCTATGGTGAAAAAGGAAATATCCTCAGATGAAATCTGGAAAGAAGCTTTCTGAGAAACTGCTGAGTGTTCTGTTAATTCATCTCACAGAGTTACATCTGTATTTCATGGATCTCTTTGCTAGCCTTATTTCTGTGGAACCTGAGAACAGATTTTTCGGATCCCTTTGAAGACTATAGGGCGAAAGGAAATATCCTCCGATAACAAAGAGAAAGAAGCTTTCTGAGAAACTTCTTTGTGTTCTGTGACATCATCTCACAGAGTTACAGCTTTCCCCTCAAGAAGCCTTTCGCTAAGACAGTTCTTGTGGAATTAGCAAAGTGATATTTGGAAGCCCATAGAGGGCTATGGTGAAAAAGGAAATATCCTCAGATGAAATCTGGAAAGAAGCTTTCTGAGAAACTGCTTAGTGTTCTGTTAATTCATCTCACAGAGTTACATCTGTATTTCGTGGATGTCTTTGCTAGCCTTATTTCTGTGGAATCTGAGAACAGATATTTCGGATCCCTTTGAAGAATATTGGGCCAAAGGAAATATCCTACGATAACAAAGAGAAAGAAGCTTTTTGAGAAACTTCTTTGTGTTCTGTGAAATCATCTCACAGAGTTACAGCTTTCTCCTCAAGAAGCCTTTCGCTAAGACAGTTCTTGTGGAATTGGCAAAGTGATATTTGGAAGCCCAAAGAGGGCTATGGTGAAAAAGGAAATATCCTCAGATGAAATCTGGAAAGAAGCTTTCTGAGAAACTGCTTAGTGTTCTGTTATTTCATCTCACACAGTTACATCTGTATTTCATGGATCTCTTTGCTAGCCTTATTTCTGTGGAATCTGAGATCAGATATTTCGGATCCCTTTGAAGACTATAGGGCCAAAGGAAATATCCTCCGATAACAAAGAGAAACAAGCTTTCTGAGAAACTGCTTAGTGTTCTGTTAATTCATCTCACATAGTTACATGTGTATTTCGTGGATCTCTTTGCTAGCCTTATTTCTGTGGAATCTGAGAACAGATATTTCGGATCCCTTTGAAGACTATAGGGCCAAAGGAAATATCGTCCGATAACAAAGAGAAAGAAGCTTTCTGAGAAACTTCTTTGTGTTCTGTGAAATCATCTCACAGAGTTACAGCTTTCCCCTCAAGAAGCCTTTCGCTAAGACAGTTCTTGTAGAATTGGCAAAGTGATATTTGGAAGCCCATAGAGGGCTACGGTGAAAAAGGAAATATCCTCAGATGAAATCTGGAAAGAAGCTTTCTGAGAAACTGCTTCGTGTTCTGTTAATTCATCTCACAGAGTTACATCTATATTTCGTGGATCTCTTTGCTAGCCTTATTTCAGTGGAATCTGAGAACAGATATTTCGGATCCCTTTGAAGACTATAGGGCCAAAGGAAATATCCTCCGATAACAAACAGAAAGAAGCTTTCTGAGAAACTTCTTTGTGTTCTGTGAAATCATCTCACAGAGTTACAGCTTTCCCCTTAAGAAGCCTTACGCTAAGACAGTTCTTGTGTAATTGGCAAAGTGATATTTGGAAGCCCTTAGAGGGCTATGGTGAAA
This sequence comes from Macaca mulatta, assembly GCF_049350105.2. Lineage (NCBI taxonomy): Eukaryota > Metazoa > Chordata > Mammalia > Primates > Cercopithecidae > Macaca > Macaca mulatta. The sequence goes on along the minus strand of NC_133406.1, from coordinate 99,811,695 downwards.
AAGGAAATATCCTCAGATGAAATCTGGAAAGAAGATTTCTGAGAAACTGCTTAGTGTTCTGTTAATTCATCTCACAAAGTTACATCTGTATTTCGTGGATCTCTTTGCTAGCCTTATTTCTGTGGAATCTGAGAACAGATATTTCGGATCCCTTTGAAGACTATAGGGCCAAAGGAAATATCCTCCGATAACAAAGAGAAAGAAGCTTTCTGAGAAACTGCTTAGTGTTCTGTTAATTCATCTCACATAGTTACATGTGTATTTCGTGGATCCCTTTGCTAGTCTTATTTCTGTGAATCTGAGAACAGATATTTCGGATCCTTTTGAAGACTATAGGGCCAAAGGAAATATCCTCCGATAACAAAGAGAAAGAAGCGTTCTGAGAAACTTCTTTGTGTTCTGTGAAATCATCTCACAGAGTTACAGCTTTCCCCTCAAGAAGCCTTTCGCTAAGACAGTTCTTGTGGAATTGGCAAAGTGATATTTGGAAGCCCATAGAGGGCTACGGTGAAAAAGGAAATATCCTCAGATGAAATCTGGAAAGAAGCTTTCTGAGAAACTGCTTTGTGTTCTGTTAATTCATCTCAGAGAGTTACATCTGTATTTCGTGGATCTCTTTGCTAGCCTTATTTCAGTGGAATCTGAGAAGAGATATTTCGGATCTCTTTGAATACTATAGGGCCAAAGGAAGTATCCTCCGATAACAAAGAGAAAGAAGCTTTCTGAGAAACTTCTTTGTGTTCTGTGAAATCATCTCACAGAGTTACAGCTTTCCCCTCAAGAAGCCTTACGCTAAGACAGTTCTTGTGTAATTGGCAAAGTGATATTTGGAAGCCCTTAGAGGGCTATGGTGAAAAAGGAAATATCCTCAGATGAAATCTGGAAAGAAGCTTTCTGAGAAACTGCTTAGTGTTCTGTTAATTCATCTCACAGAGTTACATCTGTATTTCGTGGATCTCTTTGCTAGCCTTATTTCTGTGGAATCTGAGAACAGATATTTCGGATCCCTTTGAAAACTACAGGGCCAAAGGAAATATCCTCCGATAACAAAGAGAAAGAAGCTTTCTGAGAAACTTCTTTGTGTTCTGTGAAATCATCTCACAGAGTTACAGCTTTCTCCTCAAGAAGCTTTTCGCTAAGACAGTTCTTGTGGAATTGGCAAAGTGATATTTGGAAGCCCATAGAAGGCTATGGCGAAAAAGGAAATATCCTCAGATGAAATCTGGAAAGAAGCTTTCTGAGAAACTGCTTAGTGTTCTGTTAATTCATCTCACAGAGTTACATGTGTATTTCGTGGATCTCTTTGCTAGCCTTATTTCTGTGGAATCTGAGAACAGATATTTCGGATCCCTTGGAAGACTATAGGGCGAAAGGAAATATCCTCCGATAAGAAAGAGAAAAAAGGTTTCTGAGAAACTGCTTAGTGTTCTGTTAATTCATCTCACAGAGTTACATCTGTATTTCGTGGATCTCTTTGCTAGCCTTATTTCTGTGGAATCTGAGAACAGATATTTCGGATCCCTCTGAAGACTATAGGGCCAAAGGAAATATCCTCTGATAACAAAGAGAAAGAAGCTTTCTGAGAAACTTCTTTGTGTTCTGTGAAATCATCTGCCAGAGTTACAGCTTTCCCCTCAAGAAGCCTTTCGCTAAGACAGTTCTTGTGGAATTGGCAAAGTGATATTTGGAAGCCCATAGAGGGCTATGGTGAAAAAGGAAATATCCTCAGATGAAATATGGAAAGAAGCTTTCTGAGAAACTGCTTAGTGTTCTGTTAATTCATCTCACAGAGTTACATGTGTATTTCGTTTATCTCTTTGCTAGCCTTATTTCTGTGGAATCTGAGAACAGATATTTCGGATCCCTTTGAAGACTATAGGGAAAAAGGAAATATCCTCCGATAACAAAGAGAAAGAAGCTTTCTGAGAAACTTCTTTGTGTTCTGTGAAATCATCTCACAGAGTTACAACTTTCCCCTCAAGAAGCCTTTCGCTAAGACAGTTCTTGTGGAATTGGCAAAGTGATATTTGCAACCCCTAGAGGGCTATGGTGAAAAAGGAAATATCCTCAGATGAAATCTGGAAAGAAGCTTTCTGAGAAACTGCTCTGTGATGTGTGACTTCCACTCACAGAGTTACATCTTTATTTCGTGGATCTCTTTGCTAGCCTTATTTCTGTGGAATCTGAGAACAGATATTTCGGATCCCTTTGAAGACTATAGGGCCAAAGGAAATATCCTCCGATAACAAAGAGAAAGAAGCTTTCTGAGAAACTTCTTTGTGTTCTGTGAAATCATCTCACAGAGTTACAGCTTTCTCCTCAAGAAGCCTTTCGCTAAGACAGTTCTTGTGGAATTGGCAAAGTGATATTTGGAAGCCCATAGATGGCTATGGTGAAAAAGGAAATATCCTCAGATGAAATCTGGAAAGAAGCTTTCTGAGAAACTGCTTAGTGTTCTGTTAATTCATCTCACAGAGTTACATGTGTATTTCGTGGATCTCTTTGCTACCCTTATTTCTGTGGAATCTGAGAACAGATACTTCGGATCTCTTTGAAGACTATAGGGCCAAAGGAAATATCCTCCGATAACAAAGAGAAAGAAGCTTTCTGAGAAACTTCTTTGTGTTCTGTGAAATCATCTCACAGAGTTACAGCTTTCCCCTCAAGAAGCCTTTCGCTAAGACAGTTCTTGTGGAATTGGCAAAGTGATATTTGGAAGCCCATAGAGGGCTATGGTGAAAAAGGAAATATCCTCAGATGAAATCTGGAAAGAAGCTTTGTGAGAAACTACTTAGTGTTCTGTTAATTCATCTCACAGTGTTACACCTGTATTTCGTGGATCTCTTTGCTAGCCTTATTTCTGTGGAATCTGAGAACAGATATTTCGGATCCCTTTGAAGACTATAGGGCCAAAGGAAATATCCTCCGATAACAAAGAGAAAGAAGCTTTCTGAGAAACTTCTTTGTGTTCTGTGAAATCATCTCACAGAGTTACAGCTTTCCCCTCAAGAAGCCTTTCGCTAAGACAGTTGTTGTGGAATTGGCAAAGTGATATTTGGAAGCCCATAGAGGGCTATGGTGAAAAAGGAAATATCCTCAGATGAAATCTGGAAAGAAGCTTTCTGAGAAACTGCTCTGTGATGTGTGACTTCCACTCACTGAGTTACATCTGTATTTCGTGGATCTCTTTGCTAGCCTTATTTCTGTGGAATCTGAGAACAGATATTTCGGATCCCTTTGAAGACTATAGTGCCAAAGGAAATATCCTCCGATAACAAAGAGAAAGAAACTTTCTGAGAAACTTCCTTGTGTTCTGTGAAATCATCTCACAGAGTTGCAGCTTTCCCCTCAAGAAGCCATTCGCTAAGACAGTTCTTGTGGAATTGGCAAAGTGATATTTGGAAGCCCATAGAGGGCTATGGTGAAAAAGGAAATATCCTCAGATGAAATCTGGAAAGAAGCTTTCTGAGAAACTGCTTAGTTTTCTGTTAATTCATCTCACAGTGTTATATCTGAATTTCGTGGATCTCTTTGCTAGCCTTATTTCTGTGGAATCTGAGAACAGATATTTCGGATCCCTTTGAAGACTATAGGGCCAAAGGAAATATCCTCCGATAACAAAGAGAAAGAAGCTTTCTGAGAAACTTCTTTGTGTTCTGTGAAATCATCTCCCAGAGTTACAGCTTTCCCCTCAAGAAGCCTTTCACTAAGACAGTTCTTGTGGAATTGGCAAAGTGATATTTGGAAGCCCGTAGAGGGCTATGGTGAAAAAGGAAATATCCTCAGATGAAATCTGGAAAGAAGCTTTCTGAGAAACTGCTTAGTGTTCTCTTTATTCATCTCACAGAGTTACATCTGTATTTCGTGGATCTCTTTGCTAGCCTTATTTCTGTGGAATCTGAGAACAGATATTTCGGATCCCTTTGAAGACTATAGGGCCAAAGGAAATATCCTCCGATAACAAAGAGAAAGAAGCTTTTTGAGAAAGTTCTTTGTGTTCTGTGAAATCATCTGACAGAGTTACAGCTTTCCCCTCAAGAAGCCTTTCGCTAAGAGAGTTCTTGTGGAATTGGCAAAGTGATATTTGGAAGCCCATAGAGGGCTATGGTGAAAAAGGAAATATCCTCAGATGAAATCTGGAAAGAAGCTTTCTGAGAAACTGCTTAGTGTTCTGTTAATTCATCTCACAGAGTTACATGTGTATTTCGTGGATCTCTTTGCTAGCCTTATTTCTGTGGAATCTGAGAACAGATATTTCGGATCCCTTTGAAGACTATAGGGCCAAAGGAAATATCCTCCGATAACAAAGAGAAAGAAGCTTTCTGAGAAACTTCTTTGTGTTCTGTGAAATCATCTCACAGAGTTACAACTTTCCCCTCAAGAAGCCTTTCGCTAAGACAGTTCTTGTGGAATTGGCAAAGTGATATTTGCAACCCCTAGAGGGTTATGGTGAAAAAGGAAATATCCTCAGATGAAATCTGGAAAGAAGCTTTCTGAGAAACTGCTAAGTGTTCTGTTAATTCATATCACAGAGTTACATCTGCATTTCGTGGATCTCTTTGCTAGCCTTATTTCTGTGGAATCTGAGAACAGATATTTCGGATCCCTTTGAAGACTATAGGGCCAAAGGAAATATCCTCCGATAACAAAGAGAAAGAAGCTTTCTGAGAAACTTCTTTGTGTTCTGTGAAATCATCTCACAGAGTTACAGCTTTCCCCTCAAGAAGCCTTTCGCTAAGACAGTTCTTGTGGAATTGGCAAAGTGATATTTGGAAGCCCATAGAGGGCTATGGTGAAAAAGGAAATATCCTCAGAAGAAATCGGGAAAGAAGCTTTCTGAGAAACTGCTCTGTGATGTGTGACTTCCACTCACAGAGTTACATCTGTATTTCGTGGATCTCTTTGCTAGCCTTATTTCTGTGGAATCTGAGAACAGATATTTCGGATCCCTTTGAAGACTATAGGGCCAAAGGAAATATCCTCCGATAACAAAGAGAAAGAAGCTTTCTGAGAAACTTCTTTGTGTTCTGTGAAATCAGCTCACAGAGTTACAGCTTTCCCCTCAAGAAGCCTTTCGCTAAGACACTTCTTGTGGAATTGGCAAAGTGATATTTGGAAGCCCATAGAGGGCTATGGTGAAAAAGGAAATATCCTCAGATGAAATATGGAAAGAAGCTTTCTGAGAAACTGCTTAGTGTTCTGTTAATTCATCTCACAGAGATACATCTGTATTTCGTGGATCTCTTTGCTAGCCTTATTTCTGTGGAATCTGAGAACAGATATTTCGGATCCCTTTGAAGACTATAGGGCCAAAGGAAATATCCTGCGATAACAAAGAGAAAGAAGCTTTCTGAGAAACTTCTTTGTGTTCTGTGAAATCATCTCACAGAGTTACAGCTTTCCCCTCAAGAAGCCTTTCGCTAAGACAGTTCTTGTGGAATTGGCAAAGTGATATTTGGAAGCCCATAGAGGGCTATGGTGTAAAAGGAATTATCCTCAGATGAAATCTGGAAGGAAGCTTTCTGAGAAACTGCTTAGTGTTCTGTTAATTCATCTCACAGAGTTACATCTGTATTTCGTGGATCTCTTTGCTAGCCTTATTTCTGTGGAATCTGAGAACAGATATTTCGGATCCCTTTGAAGACTATAGGGCCAAAGGAAATATCCTCCGATAACAAAGAGAAAGAAGCTTTCTGAGAAACTTCTTTGTGTTCTGTGAAATCATCTCACAGAGTTACAGCTTTCCCCTCAAGAAGCCTTTCGCTAAGACAGTTCTTGTGGAATTGGCAAAGTGTTATTTGGAAGCCCATAGAGTGCTATGGTGAAAAAGGAAATATCCTCAGATGAAATCTGGAAAGAAGCTTTCTGAGAAACTGCTTAGTGTTCTGTTAATTCATCTCACAGAGTTACATCTGTATTTCGTGGATCTCTTTGCTAGCCTTATTTCTGTGGAATCTGAGAACAGATATTTCGGATCCCTTTGAAGACTATAGGGCCAAAGGAAATATCCTCCGATAACAAAGAGAAAGAAGCATTCTGAGAAACTCCTTTGTGTTCTGTGAAATCATCTCACAGAGTTACAGCTTTCCCCTCAAGAAGCCTTTCGCTAAGACAGTCTTGTGGAATTGGCAAAGTGATATTTGGAAGCCCATAGAGGGCTATGGTGAAAAAGGAAATATCCTCAGAAGAAATGTGAAAAGAAGCTTTCTGAGAAACTCCTCTGTGATGTGTGACTTCCACTCACAGAGTTACATCTGTATTTCGTGGATCTCTTTGCTAGCCTTATTTCTGTGGAATCTGAGAACAGATATTTCGGATCCCTTTGAAGACTATACGGCCGAAGGAAATATCCTCCGATAACAAAGAGAAAGAAGCTTTCTGAGAAACTTCTTTGTGTTCTGTGAAATCATCTCACAGAGTTACAGCTTTCCCCTCAAGAAGCCTTTCGCTAAGACAGTTCTTGTGGAATTGGCAAAGTGATATTTGGAAGCCCATAGAGGGCTATGGTGAAAAAGGAAATATCCTCAGATGAAATCTGGAAAGAAGCTTTCTGAGAAACTGCTTAGTGTTCTGTTAATTCATCTCACAGACATACATCTTTATTTCGTGGATCTCTTTGCTAGCCTTATTTCTGTGGAATCTGAGAACAGATATTTCGGATCCCTTTGAAGACTATAGGGCCAAAGGAAATATCCTCCGATAACAAAGGGAAAGAAACTTTCTGAGAAACTTCTTTGTGTTCTGTGAAATCATCTCACAGAGTTACAGCTTTCCCCTCAAGAATCCTTTCGCTAAGACAGTTCTTGTGTAATTGGCAAAGTGATATTTGGAAGCCCATAGAGGGCTATGGTGAAAAAGGAAATATCCTCAGATGAAATCTGGAAAGAAGCTTTCTGAGGAACTGCTTAGTGTTCTGTTAATTCATCTCACAGAGTTACATCTGTATTTCGTGTATCTCTTTGCTAGCATTATTTCTGTGGAATCTGAGAACAGATATTTCGGATCCCTTTGAAGTCTATAGGACCAAAGTAAATATCCTGCGATAACAAAGAGAAAGAAGTTTTCTGAGAAAGTTCTTTTTGTTCTGTGAAATCATCTCACAGAGTTACAGCTTTCCCCTCAAGAAGCCTTTCGCTAAGACAGTTCTTGTGGAATTGGCAAAGTGATATTTGGAAGCCCATAGAGGGCTATGGTGAAAAAGGAAATATCCTCAGATGAAATCTGGAAAGAAGCTTTCTGAGAAACTGCTTAGTGTTCTGTTAATTCATCTCACAGAGTTACATCTGTATTTCGTGGATCTCTTTGCTAGCCATATTTCTGTGGAATCTGAGAACAGATATTTCGGATCCCTTTGAAGACTATAGGGCCAAAGGAAATATCCTCCGATAACAAAGAGAAATAAGCTTTCTGAGAAACTTCTTTGTGTTCTGTGAAATCATCTCACAGAGTTACAGCTTTCCCCTCAAGAAGCCTTTCGCTAAGACAGTTCTTGTGGAATTGGCAAAGTGATATTTGGAAGCCCATAGAGGGCTATGGTGAAAAAGGAATTATCCTCAGATGAAATCTGGAAAGAAGCTTTCTGAGAAACTGCTCTGTGATGTGTGACTTCCACTCACAGAGTTACATCTGTATTTCGTGGATCTCTTTGCTAGCCTTATTTCTGTGGAATCTGAGAACAGATATTTCGGATCCCTTTGAAGACTATAGGGCCAAAGGAAATATCCTCCGATAACAAAGAGAAAGAAGCTTTCTGAGAAACTTCTTTGTGTTCTGTGAAATCATCTCACAGAGTTACAGCTTTCCCCTCAAGAAGCCTTTCGCTAAGACAGTTCTTGTGGAATTGGCAAAGTGTTATTTGGAAGCCCATAGAGGGCTACGGTGAAAAAGGAAATATCCTCAGATGAAATCTGGAAAGAAGCTTTCTGAGAAACTGCTTAGTGTTCTGTTAATTCATCTCACAGAGTTACATCTGTATTTCGTGGATCTCTTTGCTAGCCTTATTTCTGTGGAATCTGAGAACAGATATTTCGGATCCCTTTGAAGACTATAGGGCCAAAGGCAATATCCTCCGATAACAAAGAGAAAGAAGCTTTCTGAGAAACTTCTTTGTGTTCTGTGAAATCATCTCACAGAGTTACAGCTTTCCCCTCAAGAAGCCTTTCGCTAAGACAGTCTTGTGGAATTGGCAAAGTGATATTTGGAAGCCCATAGAGGGCTATGCTGAAAAAGGAAATATCCTCAGAAGAAATGTGAAAAGAAGCTTTCTGAGAAACTCCTCTGTGATGTGTAACTTCCACTCACAGAGTTACATCTGTATTTCGTGGATCTCTTTGCTAGCCTTATTTCTGTGGAATCTGAGAACAGATATTTCGGATCCCTTTGAAGACTATAGGGCCAAAGGAAATATCCTCCGATAACAAAGAGAAAGAAGCTTTCTGAGAAACTTCTTTGTGTTCTGTGAAATCATCTCACAGAGTTACACCTTTCCCCTCAAGAAGCCTTTCGCTAAGACAGTTCTTGTGGAATTGGCAAAGTGATATTTGGAAGCCCATAGAGGGCTATGGTGAAAAAGGAAATATCCTCAGAAGAAATCGGGAAAGAAGCTTTCCGAGAAACTGTTCTGTGATGTGTGACTTCCACTCACAGAGTTACATCTGTATTTCGTGGATCTCTTTGCTAGCCTTATTTCTGTGGAATCTGAGAACAGATATTTCAGATCCATTTGAAGACTATAGGGCCAAAGGAAATATCCTCCGATAACAAAGAGAAAGAAGCTTTCTGAGAAAGTTCTTTGTGTTCTGTGAAATCATCTCACAGAGTTACAGCTTTCCCCTCAAGAAGCCTTTCGCTAAGACAGTTCTTGTGGAATTGGCAAAGTGATTTTTGGAAGCCTATAGAGGGCTATGGTGAAAAAGGAAATATCCTCAGATGAAATCTGGAAGGAAGCTTTCTGAGAAACTGCGTAGTGTTCTGTTAATTCATCTCACAGAGTTACATCTTTTTTTTTCGTGGATCTCTTTGCTAGCCTTATTTCTGTGGAATCTGAGAACAGATATTTCGGATCCCTTTGAAGACTATAGGGCCAAAGGAAATATCCTCCGATAACAAAGAGAAAGAAGCTTTCTGAGAAACTTTTTTGTGTTCTGTGAAATCATCTCACAGAGTTACAGCTTTCCCCTCAAGAAGCCTTTCGCTAAGACAGTTCTTGTGGAATTGGCAAAGTGTTATTTGGAAGCCCTTAGAGGGCTATGGTGAAAAAGGAAATATCCTCCGATGAAATCTGGAAAGAAGCTTTCTGAGAAACTGCTTAGTGTTCTGTTAATTCATCTCACAGAGTTACATCTGTATTTCGTGGATCTCTTTGCTAGCCTTATTTCTGTGGAATCTGAGAACAGATATTTCGGATCCCTTTGAAGACTACAGGGCCAAAGGAAATATCCTCCGATAACAAAGAGAAAGAAGCTTTCTGAGAAACTTCTTTGTGTTCTGTGAAATCATCTCACAGAGTTACAGCTTTCCCCTCAAGAAGCCTTTCGCTAAGACAGTCTTGTGGAATTGGCAAAGTGATATTTGGAAGCCCATAGAGGGCTATGGTGAAAAAGGAAATATCCTCAGAAGAAATGTGAAAAGAAGCTTTCTGAGAAACTCCTCTGTGATGTGTGACTTCCACTCACAGAGTTACATCTGTATTTCGTGGATCTCTTTGCTAGCCTTATTTCTGTGGAAACTGAGAACAGATATTTCGGATCCCTTTGAAGACTACACGGCCGAAGGAAATATCCTCCGATAACAAAGAGAAAGAAGCTTTCTGAGAAAGTTCTTTGTCTTCTGTGAAATCATCTCACAGAGTTACAGCTTTCCACTCAATAAGCCTTTCGCTAAGACAGTTCTTGTGGAATTGGCAATGTGATATTTGGAAGCCCATAGAGGGCTATGGTGAAAAAGGAAATATCCTCAGATGAAATCTGGAAAGAAGCTTTCTGAGAAACTGCTTAGTGTTCTGTTAATTCATCTCACAGAGTTACATCGGCATTTCGTGGATCTCTTTGCTAGCCTTATTTCTGTGGAATCTGAGAACAGATATTTCGGATCCCTTTGAAGACTATAGGGCCAAAGGAAATATCCTCCGATAACAAAGAGAAAGAAGCTTTCTGAGAAACTTCTTTGTGTTCTGTGAAATCATCTCACAGAGTTACAGCTTTCCCCTCAAGAAGCCTTTCGCTAAGACAGTTCTTGTGGAATTGGCAAAGTGATATTTGGAAGCCCATAGAGGGCTATGGTGAAAAAGGAAATATCCTCAGATGAAATCTGGAAAGAAGCTTTCTGAGAAACTGCTTAGTGTTCTGTTAATTCATCTCACAGAGTTACATCTGTATTTCGTGGATCTCTTTGCTAGCCTTATTTCTGTGGAATCTGAGAACAGATATTTCGGATCCCTTTGAAGACTATAGGGCCAAAGGAAATATCCTCCGATAACAAAGAGAAAGAAGCTTTCTGAGAAACTTCTTTGTGTTCTGTGAAATCATCTCACAGAGTTACAGCTTTCTCCTCAAGAAGACTTTCGCTAGGACAGTTCTTGTGGAATTGGGAAATTGATATTTGGAAGTCCATTGAGGGCTATGGTGAAAAAGGAAATATCCTCAGATGAAATCTGGAAAGAAGCTTTCTGAGAAACTGCTTAGTGTTCTGTTAATTCATCTCACAGAGTTACATCTGCATTTCGTGGATCTCTTTGCTAGCCTTATTTCTGTGGAATCTGAGAACAGATATTTCGGATCCCTTTGAAGACTATAGGGCCAAAGGAAATATCCTCCGATAACAAAGAGAAAGAAGCTTTCTGAGAAACTTCTTTGTGTTCTGTGAAATCATCTCACAGAGTTACAGCTTTCCCCTCAAGAAGCCTTTTACTAAGACAGTTCTTGTGGAATTGGCAAAGTGATATTTGGAAGCCCATAGAGGGCTATGGTGAAAAAGGAAATATCCTCAGAAGAAATCGGGAAAGAAGCTTTCTGAGAAACTGCTCTGTGATGTGTGACTTCCACTCACAGAGTTACATCTGTATTTCGTGGATCTCTTTGCTAGCCTTATTTCTGTGGAATCTGAGAACAGATATTTCGGATCCCTTTGAAGACTATAGGGCCAAAGGAAATATCCTCCGATAACAAAGAGAAAGAAGCTTTCTGAGAAAGTTCTTTGTGTTCTGTGAAATCATCTCACAGAGTTACAGCTTTCCCCTCAAGAAGCCTTTCGCTAAGACACTTCTTGTGGAATTGGCAAAGTGATATTTGGAAGCCCATAGAGGGCTATGGTGAAAAAGGAAATATCCTCAGATGAAATATGGAAAGAAGCTTTCTGAGAAACTGCTTAGTGTTCTGTTAATTCATCTCACAGAGATACATCTGTATTTCGTGGATCTCTTTGCTAGCCTTATTTCTGTGGAATCTGAGAACAGATATTTCGGATCCCTTTGAAGACTATAGGGCCAAAGGAAATATCCTGCGATAACAAAGAGAAAGAAGCTTTCTGAGAAACTTCTTTGTGTTCTGTGAAATCATCTCACAGAGTTACAGCTTTCCCCTCAAGAAGCCTTTCGCTAAGACAGTTCTTGTGGAATTGGCAAAGTGATATTTGGAAGCCCATAGAGGGCTATGGTGTAAAAGGAATTATCCTCAGATGAAATCTGGAAGGAAGCTTTCTGAGAAACTGCTTAGTGTTCTGTTAATTCATCTCACAGAGTTACATCTGTATTTCGTGGATCTCTTTGCTAGCCTTATTTCTGTGGAATCTGAGAACAGATATTTCGGATCCCTTTGAAGACTATAGGGCCAAAGGAAATATCCTCCGATAACAAAGAGAAAGAAGCTTTCTGAGAAACTTCTTTGTGTTCTGTGAAATCATCTCCCAGAGTTACAGCTTTCCCCTCAATAAGCCTTTCGCTAAGACAGTTCTTGTGGAATTGGCAAAGTGTTATTTGGAAGCCCATAGAGTGCTATGGTGAAAAAGGAAATATCCTCAGATGAAATCTGGAAAGAAGCTTTCTGAGAAACTGCTTAGTGTTCTGTTAATTCATCTCACAGAGTTACATCTGTATTTCGTGGATCTCTTTGCTAGCCTTATTTCTGTGGAATCTGAGAACAGATATTTCGGATCCCTTTGAAGACTATAGGGCCAAAGGAAACATCCTCCGATAACAAAGAGAAAGAAGCTTTCTGAGAAACTCCTTTGTGTTCTGTGAAATCATCTCACAGAGTTACAGCTTTCCCCTCAAGAAGCCTTTCGCTAAGACAGTCTTGTGGAATTGGCAAAGTGATATTTGGAAGCCCATAGAGGGCTATGGTGAAAAAGGAAATATCCTCAGAAGAAATGTGAAAAGAAGCTTTCTGAGAAACTCCTCTGTGATGTGTGACTTCCACTCACAGAGTTACATCTGTATTTCGTGGATCTCTTTGCTAGCCTTATTTCTGTGGAATCTGAGAACAGATATTTCGGATCCCTTTGAAGAGTATAGGGCCGAAGGAAATATCCTCCGATAACAAAGAGAAAGAAGCTTTCTGAGAAAGTTCTTTGTGTTCTGTGAAATCATCTCACAGAGTTACAGCTTTCCCCTCAAGAAGCCTTTCGCTAAGACAGTTCTTGTGGAATTGGCAAACTGATATTTGGAAGCCCATAGAGGGCTATGGTGAAAAAGGAAATATCCTCAGATGAAATCTGGAAAGAAGCTTTCTGAGAAACTGCTCTGTGATGTGTGACTTCCACTCACAGAGTTACATCTCTATTTCGTGGATCTCTTTGCTAGCCTTATTTCTGTGGAATCTGAGAACAGATATTTCGGATCCCTTTGAAGACTATAGGGCGAAAGGAATTATCCTCCGATAACAAAGAGAAAGAAGCTTTCTGAGAAACTTCTTTGTGTTCTGTGAAATCATCTCACAGAGTTACAGCTTTCCCCTCAAGAAGCCTTTCGCTAAGACAGTCTTGTGGAATTGGCAAAGTGATATTTGGAAGCCCATAGAGGGCTATGGTGAAAAAGGAAATATCCTCAGAAGAAATCTGGAAAGAAGCTTTCTGAGAAACTGCTCTGTGATGTGTGACTTCCACCACAGAGTTACATCTGTATTTCGTGGATCTCTTTGCTAGCCTTATTTCTGTGGAATCTGAGAACAGATATTTCGGATCCCTTTGAAGACTATACGGCCGAAGGAAATATCCTCCGATAACAAAGAGAAAGAAGCTTTCTGAGAAAGTTCTTTGTGTTCTGTGAAATCATCTCACAGAGTTACAGCTTTCCCCTCAAGAAGCCTTTCGCTAAGACAGTTCTTGTGGAATTGGCAAAGTGATATTTGGAAGCCCATAGAGGGCTATGGTGAAAAAGGAAATATCCTCAGATGAAATCTGGAAAGAAGCTTTCTGAGAAACTGCTTAGTGTTCTGTTAATTCATCTCACAGAGTTACATCTGTATTTCGTGGATCTCTTTGCTAGCCTTATTTCTGTGGAATCTGAGAACAGATATTTCGGATCCCTTTGAAGACTATAGGGCCAAAGGAAATATCCTCCGATAACAAAGAGAAAGAAGCTTTCTGAGAAACTTCTTTGTGTTCTGTGAAATCATCTCACAGAGTTACAGCTTTCCCCTCAAGAAGCCTTTCGCTAAGACAGTTCTTGTGGAATTGGCAAAGTGATATTTGGAAGCCCATAGAGGGCTAGGGTGAAAAAGGAAATATCCTCAGAAGAAATCTGGAAAGAAGCTTTCTGAGAAACTGCTCTGTGATGTGTGACTTCCACTCACAGAGTTACATCTGTATTTCGTGGATCTCTTTGCTAGCCTTATTTCTGTGGAATCTGAGAACAGATATTTCGGATGCCTTTGAAGACTATACGGCCGAAGGAAATATCCTCCGATAACAAAGAGAAAGAAGCTTTCTGAGAAACTTCTTTGTGTTCTGTGAAATCATCTCACAGAGTTATAGCTTTCCCCTCAAGAAGCCTTTCGCTAAGACAGTTCTTGTGGAATTGGCAAAGTGATATTTGGAAGCCCATAGAGGGCTATGGTGAAAAAGGAAATATCCTCAGATGAAATCTGGAAAGAAGCTTTCTGAGAAACTGCTTAGTGTTCTGTTAATTCATCTCACAGAGTTACATCTGTATTTCGTGGATCTCTTTGCTGTCCTTATTTCTGTGGAATCTGAGAACAGATATTTCGGATCCCTTTGAAGACTATAGGGCCAAAGGAAATATCCTCCGATAACAAAGAGAAGGAAGCTTTCTGAGAAACTTCTTTGTGTTCTGTGAAATCATCTCACAGAGTTACAGCTATCCCCTCAAGAAGCCTTTCGCTAAGACAGTCTTGTGGAATTGGCAAAGAGATATTTGGTAGCCCATAGAGGGCTATGGTGAAAAAGGAAATATCCTCAGAAGAAATCTGGAAAGAAGCTTTCTGAGAAACTGCTCTGTGATGTGTGACTTCCACTCACAGAGTTATACCTGTATTTCGTGGATCTCTTTGCTAGCCTTATTTCTGTGGAATCTGAGAACAGATATTTCGGATCCCTTTGAAGACTATAGGGCCAAAGGAAATATCCTGCGATAACAAAGAGAAAGAATCTTTCTGAGAAACTTCTTTGTGTTCTGTGAAATCATCTCCCAGAGTTACAGCTTTCCCCTCAAGAAGCCTTTCGCTAAGACAGTTCTTGTGGAATTGGCAAAGTGATATTTGGAAGCCCATAGAGGGCTATGCTGAAAAAGGAAATATCCTCAGATGAAATATGGAAAGAAGCTTTCTGAGAAACTGCTTAGTGTTCTGTTAATCCATCTAACAGAGTTACATCTGTATGTCGTGGATCTCTTTGCTAGCCTTATTTCTGTGGAATCTGAGAACAGATATTTCGGATCCCTTTGAAGACTATAGGGCCAAAGGAAATATCCTCCGATAACAAAGAGAAAGAAGCTTTCTGAGAAACTTCTTTGTGTTCTGTGAAATCATCTCACAGAGTTACAGCTTTCCCCTCAAGAAGCCTTTCGCTAAGACAGTTCTTGTGGATTTGGCAAAGTGATATTTGGAAGCCCATAGTGGGCTATGGTGAAAAAGGAAATATCCTCAGATGAAATCTGGAAGGAAGCTTTCTGAGAAACTGCTTAGTGTTCTGTTAATTCATCTCACAGAGTTACATCTGTATTTCGTGGATCTCTTTGCTAGCCTTATTTCTGTGGAATCTGAGAACAGATATTTCGGATCCCTTTGAAGACTATAGGGCCAAAGGAAATATCCTCCGATAACAAAGAGAAAGAAGCTTTTTGAGAAAGTTCTTTGTGTTCTGTGAAATCATCTCACAGAGTTACAGCTTTCCCCTCAAGAAGCCTTTCGCTAAGACAGTTCTTGTGGAATTGGCAAAGTGATATTTGGAAGCCCATAGAGGGCTATGGTGAAAAAGGAAATATCCTCAGATGAAATCTGGAAAGAAGCTTTCTGAGAAACTGCTTAGGGTTCTGTGAAATCATCTCACAGAGTTACATCTGCATTTCGTGGATCTCTTTGCTAGCCTTATTTCTGTGGAATCTGAGAACAGATATTTCGGATCCCTTTGAAGACTATAGGGCCAAAGGAAATATCCTCCGATAACAAAGAGAAAGAAGCTTTCTGAGAAACTTCTTTGTGTTCTGTGAAATCATCTCACAGAGTTACAGCTTTCCCCTCAAGAAGCCTTTCGCTAAGACAGTTATTGTGGAATTGGCAATGTGATATTTGGAAGACCATCGAGGGCAATGGTGAAAAAGGAAATATCCTCAGATGAAATCTGGAAAGAAGCTTTCTGAGAAACTGCTTAGTGTTCTGTTAATTCATCTCACAGAGTTACATCTGTATTTCGTGGATCTCTTTGCTAGCCTTATTTCTGTGGAATCTGAGAACAGATATTTCGGATCCCTTTGAAGACTATAGGGCCAAAGGAAATATCCTGCGATAACAAAGAGAAAGAAGCTTTCTGAGAAACTTCTTTGTGTTCTGTGAAATCATCTCACAGAGTTACAGCTTTCCTCTCAAGAAGCCTTTCGCTAAGACAGTTCTTGTGGAATTGGCAAAGTGATATTTGGAAGCCCATAGAGGGCTATGGTGAAAAAGGAATTATCCTCAGATGAAATCTGGAAAGAAGCTTTCTGAGAAACTGCTCTGTGATGTGTGACTTCCACTCACAGAGTTACATCTGTATTTCGTGGATCTCTTTGCTAGCCTTATTTCTGTGGAATCTGAGAACAGATATTTCGGATCTCTTTGAAGACTATAGGGCCAAAGGAAATATCCTCCGATAACAAAGAGAAAGAAGCTTTCTGAGAAACTTCTTTGTGTTCTGTGAAATCATCTCACAGAGTTACAGCTTTCCCCTCAAGAAGCCTTTCGCTAAGACAGTCTTGTGGAATTGGCAAAGTGATATTTGGAAGCCTTTAGAGGGCTATGGTGAAAAAGGAAATATCCTCAGAAGAAATCTGGAAAGAAGCTTTCTGAGAAACTGCTCTGTGATGTGTGACTTCGACCACAGAGTTACATCTGTATTTCGTGGATCTCTTTGCTAGCCTTATTTCTGTGGAATCTGAGAACAGATATTTCGGATCCCTTTGAAGAGTATACGGCCGAAGGAAATATCCTCCGATAACAAAGAGAAAGAAGCTTTCTGAGAAACTTCTTTGTGTTCTGTGAAATCATCTCACAGAGTTACAGCTTTCCCCTCAAGAAGCCTTTCGCTAAGACAGTTCTTGTGGAATTGGCAAACTGATATTTGGAAGCCCATAGAGGGCTATGGTGAAAAAGGAAATATCCTCAGATGAAATCTGGAAAGAAGCTTTCTGAGAAACTGCTCTGTGATGTGTGACTTCCACTCACAGAGTTACATCTCTATTTCGTGGATCTCTTTGCTAGCCTTATTTCTGTGGAATCTGAGAACAGATATTTCGGATCCCTTTGAAGACTATAGGGCGAAAGGAAATATCCTCCGATAACAAAGAGAAAGAAGCTTTCTGAGAAACTTCTTTGTGTTCTGTGAAATCATCTCACAGAGTTACAGCTTTCCCCTCAAGAAGCCTTTCGCTAAGACAGTCTTGTGGAATTGGCAAAGTGATATTTGGAAGCCCATAGAGGGCTATGGTGAAAAAGGAAATATCCTCAGAAGAAATCTGGAAAGAAGCTTTCTGAGAAACTGCTCTGTGATGTGTGACTTCCACCACAGAGTTACATCTGTATTTCGTGGATCTCTTTGCTAGCCTTATTTCTGTGGAATCTGAGAACAGATATTTCGGATCCCTTTGAAGACTATACGGCCGAAGGAAATATCCTCCTATAACAAAGAGAAAGAATCTTTCTGAGAGAGTTCTTTGTGTTCTGTGAAATCATCTCACAGAGTTACAGCTTTCCCCTCAAGAAGCCTTTCGCTAAGACAGTTCTGGTGGAATTGGCAAAGTGATATTTGGAAGCCCATAGAGGGCTATGGTGAAAAAGGAAATATCCTCAGATGAAATCTGGAAAGAAGCTTTCTGAGAAACTGCTTAGGGTTCTGTGAATTCATCTCACAGAGTTACATCTGCATTTCGTGGATCTCTTTGCTAGCCTTATTTCTGTGGAATCTGAGAACAGATATTTCGGATCCCTTTGAAGTCTATAGGGCCAAAGGAAATATCCTCCGATAACAAAGAGAAAGAAGCTTTCTGAGAAACTTATTTGTGTTCTGTGAAATCATCTCACAGAGTTACAGCTTTCCCCTCAAGAGCCTTTCGCTAAGACAGTTCTTGTGGAATTGGCAAAGTGATATTTGGAAGCCCATAGAGGGCTAGGGTGAAAAAGGAAATATCCTCAGAAGAAATCTGGAAAGAAGCTTTCTGAGAAACTGCTCTGTGATGTGTGACTTCCACTCACAGAGTTACATCTGTATTTCGTGGATCTCTTTGCTAGCCTTATTTCTGTGGAATCTGAGAACAGATATTTCGGATCCCTTTGAAGACTATACGGCCGAAGGAAATATCCTCCGATAACAAAGAGAAAGAAGCTTTCTGAGAAACTTCTTTGTGTTCTGTGAAATCATCTCACAGAGTTATAGCTTTCCCCTCAAGAAGCCTTTCGCTAAGACAGTTCTTGTGGAATTGGCAAAGTGATATTTGGAAGCCCATAGAGGGCTATGCTGAAAAAGGAAATATCCTCAGATGAAATATGGAAAGAAGCTTTCTGAGAAACTGCTTAGTGTTCTGTTAATCCATCTCACAGAGTTACATCTGTATGTCGTGGATCTCTTTGCTAGCCTTATTTCTGTGGAATCTGAGAACAGATATTTCGGATCCCTTTGAAGACTATAGGGCCAAAGGAAATATCCTGCGATAACAAAGAGAAAGAAGCTTTCTGAGAAACTTCTTTGTGTTCTGTGAAATCATCTCACAGAGTTACAGCTTTCCCCTCAAGAAGCCTTTCGCTAAGACAGTTCTTGTGGATTTGGCAAAGTGATATTTGGAAGCCCATAGTGGGCTATGGTGAAAAAGGAAATATCCTCAGATGAAATCTGGAAAGAAGCTTTCTGAGAAACTGCTTAGGGTTCTGTAAATTCATCTCACAGAGTTACATCTGTATTTCGTGTATCTCTTTGCTAGCCTTATTTCTGTGGAATCTGAGAACAGATATTTCGGATCCCTTTGAAGACTATAGGGCCAAAGGAAATATCCTCCGATAACAAAGAGAAAGAAGCTTTCTGAGAAACTTCTTTGTGTTCTATGAAATCACCTCACAGAGTTACAGCTTTCCCCTCAAGAAGCCTTTCGCTAAGACAGTTCTTGTGGAATTGGCAAAGTGATATTTGGAATCCCTTAGAGGGCTATGGTGAAAAAGGAAATATCCTCAGATGAAATCTGGAAAGAAGCTTTCTGAGAAACTGCTTAGAGTTCTGTTAATTCATCTCACAGAGTTACATCTGTATTTCGTGGATCTCTTTGCTAGCCTTATTTCTGTGGAATCTGAGAACAGATATTTCGGATCCCTTTGAGGACTATAGGGCCAAAGGAAATATCCTGCGATAACAAAGAGAAAGAAGCTTTCTGAGAAACTTCTTTGTGTTCTGTGAAATCATCTCACAGAGTTACAGCTTTCCCCTCAAGAAGCCTTTCGCTAATACAGTTCTTGTGGAATTGGCAAAGTGATATTTCGTAGCCCATAGAGGCCTATGGTGAAAAAGGAAATATCCTCAGATGAAATCTGGAAAGAAACTTTCTGAGAAACTGCTCTGTTATGTGTGACTTCCACTCACAGAGTTACATCTGTATTTCGTGGATCTCTTTGCTAGCCTTATTTCTGTGGAATCTGAGAACAGATATTTCGGATCCCTTTGAAGACTTTAGGGCCAAAGGAAATATCCTCCGATAACCAAGAGAAAGAAGCTTTCTGAGAAACTTCTTTCTGTTCTGTGAAATCACCTCAGAGAGTTACAGCTTTCCCCTCAAGAAGCCTTTCGCTAAGACAGTTCTTGTGGAATTGGCAAAGTGATATTTGGTAGCCCTTAGAGGGCAATGGTGAAAAAGGAAATATCCTCAGATGAAATCTGGAAAGAAGCTTTCTGAGAAACTGCTTAGTTTTCTGTTAATTCATCTCACAGTGTTACATGTGTATTTCGTGGATCTCTTTGCTAGCCTTATTTCTGTGTAATCTGAGAACAGATATTTCGGATCCCTTTGAAGACTATAGGGCCAAAGGAAATATCCTCCGATAACAAAGAGAAAGAAGATTTCTGAGAAACTTCTTTGTGTTCTGTGAAATCATCTCACAGAGTTATAGCTTTCCCCTCAAGAAGCCTTTCGCTAAGACAGTTCTTGTGTAATTGGCAAAGTGATATTTGGAAGCCCATAGAGGGCTATGGTGAAAAAGGAAATATCCTCAGATGAAATCTGGAAAGAAGCTTTCTGAGAAACTGCTTAGTGTTCTGTAAATTCATCTCACAGAGTTACATCTGTATTTCGTGAAACTCTTTGCTAGCCTTATTTCTGTGGAATCTGAGAACAGATATTTCGGATCCCTTTGAAGACTATAGGGCCAAAGGAACTATCCTCCGATAACAAAGAGAAAGAAGCTTTCTGAGAAACTTCTTTGTGTTCTGTGAAATCATCTCACAGAGTTACAGCTTTCCCCTCAAGAAGCCTTTCGCTAAGACAGTCTTGTGGAATTGGCAAAGTGATATTTGGTAGCCCATAGAGGGCTATGGTGAAAAAGGAAATATCCTCAGAAGAAATCTGGAAAGAAGCTTTCTGAGAAACTGCTCTGTGATGTGTGACTTCCACTCACAGAGTTACATCTGTATTTCGTGGATCTATTTGCTAGCATGATTTCGTGGAATCTGAGAACAGATATTTCGGATCCCTTTGAAGACTATAGGGCCAAAGGAAATATCCTGCGATAACAAGGAGAAAGAAGCTTTCTGAGAAAGTTCTTTGTGTTCTGTGAAATCATCTCACAGAGTTACAGCTTTCCCCTCAAGAAGCCTTTCGCTAAGACAGTTCTTGTGGAATTGGCAAAGTGATATTTGGAAGCCCATAGAGGGCTATGGTGAAAAAGGAAATATCCTCAGAAGAAAGCTGGAAAGAAGCTTTCTGAGAAACTGCTTGGTGTTCTGTTAATTCATCTCACAGAGTTACATCAGTATTTCGTGGATCTCTTTGCTAGCCTTATTTCTGTGGAATCTGAGAACAGATATTTCGGATCCCTTTGAAGACTATAGGGCCAAAGGAAATATCCTCCGATAACAAAGAGAAAGAAGCTTTCTGAGAAACTTCTTTGTGTTCTGTGAAATCATCTCACAAAGTTACAGCTTTCCCCTCAAGAAGCCTTTCGCTAAGACAGTTCTTGTGGAATTGGCAAAGTGATATTTGGAAGCCCATAGAGGGCTATGGTGAAAAAGGAAATATCCTCAGATCAAATCTGGAAAGAAGCTTTCTGAGAAACTGCTCTGTGATGTGTGACTTCCACTCACAGAGTTACATCTGTATTTCGTGGATCTCTTTGCTAGCCTTATTTCTGTGGAATCTGAGAACAGATATTTCGGATCCCTTTGAAGACTATAGGGCCAAAGGAAATATCCTGCGATAACAAAGAGAAAGAAGCTTTCTGAGAAACTTCTTTGTGTTCTGTGAAATCATCTCACAGAGTTACAGCTTTCCCCTCAAGAAGCCTTTCGCTAAGACTGTTCTTCTGGAATTGGAAAAGTGATATTTCGTAGCCCATAGAGGGCTATGGTGAAAAAGGAAATATCCTCAGATGAAATCTGGAAAGAAACTTTCTGAGAAACTGCTCTGTTATGTGTGACTTCCACTCTCAGAGTTACATCTGTATTTCGTGGATCTCTTTGCTAGCCTTATTTCTGTGGAATCTGAGAACAGATATTTCGGATCCCTTTGAAGACTTTAGGGCCAAAGGAAATATCCTCCGATAACCAAGAGAAAGAAGCTTTCTGAGAAACTTCTTTCTGTTCTGTGAAATCATCTCAGAGAGTTACAGCTTTCCCCTCAAGAAGCCTTTCGCTAAGACAGTTCTTGTGGAATTGGCAAAGTGATATTTGGTAGCCCTTAGTGGGCAACGGTGAAAAAGGAAATATCCTCAGATGAAATCTGGAAAGAAGCTTTCTGAGAAACTGCTTAGTTTTCTGTTAATTCATCTCACAGAGTTACATGTGTATTTCGTGGATCTCTTTGCTAGCCTTATTTCTGTGTAATCTGAGAACAGATATTTCGGATCCCTTTGAAGACTATAGGGCCAAAGGAAATATCCTCCGATAACAAAGAGAAAGAAGATTTCTGAGAAACTTCTTTGTGTTCTGTGAAATCATCTCACAGAGTTATAGCTTTCCCCTCAAGAAGCCTTTCGCTAAGACAGTTCTTGTGTAATTGGCAAAGTGATATTTGGAAGCCCATAGAGGGCTATGGTGAAAAAGGAAATATCCTCAGATGAAATCTGGAAAGAAGCTTTCTGAGAAACTGCTTAGTGTTCTGTAAATTCATCTCACAGAGTTACATCTGTATTTCGTGAATCTCTTTGCTAGCCTTATTTCTGTGGAATCTGAGAACAGATATTTCGGATCCCTTTGAAGACTATAGGGCCAAAGGAAATATCCTCCGATAACAAAGAGAAAGAAGCTTTCTGAGAAACTTCTTTGTGTTCTGTGAAAACATCTCACAGAGTTACAGCTATCCCCTCAAGAAGCCTTTCGCTAAGACAGTCTTGTGGAATTGGCAAAGTGATATTTGGAAGCCCATGGAGGGCTATGGTGAAAAAGGAAATATCCTCAGAAGAAATCTGGAAAGAAGCTTTCTGAGAAACTGCTCTGTGATGTGTGACTTCCACTCACAGAGTTACATCTGTATTTCGTGGATCTATTTGCTAGCATGATTTCGTGGAATCTGAGAACAGATATTTCGGATCCCTTTGAAGACTATAGGGCCAAAGGAAATATCCTGCGATAACAAGGAGAAAGAAGCTTTCTGAGAAACTTCTTTGTGTTCTGTGAAATCATCTCACAGAGTTACAGCTTTCCCCTCAAGAAGCCTTTCGCTAAGACAGTTCTTGTGGAATTGGCAAAGTGATATTTGGAAGCCCATAGAGGGCTATGGTGAAAAAGGAAATATCCTCAGAAGAAATCTGGAAAGAAGCTTTCTGAGAAACTGCTTGGTGTTCTGTTAATTCATCTCACAGAGTTACATCAGTATTTCGTGGATCTCTTTGCTAGCCTTATTTCTGTGGAATCTGAGAACAGATATTTCGGATCCCTTTGAAGACTATAGGGCCAAAGGAAATATCCTCCGATAACAAAGAGAAAGAAGCTTTCTGAGAAAGTTCTTTGTGTTCTGTGAAATCATCTCACAGAGTTACAGCTTTCCCCTCAAGAAGCCTTTCGCTAAGACAGTTCTTGTGGAATTGGCAATGTAATATTTGGAAGCCCATAGAGGGCTATGGTGAAAAAGGAAATATCCTCAGATCAAATCTGGAAAGAAGCTTTCTGAGAAACTGCTCTGTGATGTGTGACTTCCACTCACAGAGTTACATCTGTATTTCGTGGATCTCTTTGCTAGCCTTATTTATGTGGAATCTGAGAACAGATATTTCGGATCCCTTTGAAGACTATAGGGCCAAAGGAAATATCCTTCGATAACAAAGAGAAAGAAGCTTTCTGAGAAACTTCTTTGTGTTCTGTGAAATCATCTCACAGAGTTACAGCTTTCCCCTCAAGAAGCCTTTCGCTAAGACAGTCTTGTGGAATTGGCAAAGTGATATTTGGTAGCCCCTAGAGGGCTATGGTGAAAAAGGAAATATCCTCAGAAGAAATCTGGAAAGAAGCTTTCTGAGAAACTGCTCTATGATGTGTGACTTCCACTCACAGAGTTACATCGGTATTTCGTGGATCTCTTTGCTAGCCTTATTTCTGTGGAATCTGAGAACAGATATTTCGGATCCCTTTGAAGACTATACGGCCGAAGGAAATATCCTCAGATAACAAAGGGAAAGTAGCTTTCTGAGAAAGTTCTTTGTGTTAATCTGAAATCATCTCACAGAGTTACAGCTTTCCCCTCAAGAAGCCTTTCGCTAAGACAGTTCTTGTGGAATTGGCAAAGTGATATTTGGAAGCCCATAGAGGGCTATGGTGAAGAAGGAAATATCCTCAGATGAAATCTGGAAAGAAGCTTTCTGAGAAACTGCTTATTGTTCTCTAAATTCATCTCACAGAGTTACATCTGTATTTCGTGGATCTCTTTGCTAGCCTTATTTCTGTGGAATCTGAGAACAGATATTTCGGATCCCTTTGAAGACTATAGGGCCAAAGGAAATATCCTCCGATAACAAAGAGAAAGAAGATTTCTGAGAAACTTCTTTGTGTTCTGTGAAATCATCTCACAGAGTTATAGATTTCCCCTCAAGTAGATTTCGCTAAGACAGTTCTTGTGGAATTGGCAAAGTGATATTTGGAAGCCCTTAGAGGGCTATGGTGAAAAAGGAAATATCCTCAGATGAAATCTGGAAAGAAGCTTTCTGAGAAACTGCTTAGTGTTCTGTAAATTCATCTCACAGAGTTACATCTATATTTCGTGGATCTCTTTGCTAGCCTTATTTATGTGGAATCTGAGAACAGATATTTCGGATCCCTTTGAAGACTATAGGGCCAAAGGAAATATCCTCCGATAACAAAAAGAAAGAAGCTTTCTGAGAAACTTCTTTGTGTTCTGTGAAATCACCTCACAGAGTTACAGCTTTCCCCTCAAGAAGCCTTTCGCTAAGACAGTTCTTGTGGAATTGGCAAAGTGATATTTGGAATCCCTTAGAGGGCTATGGTGAAAAAGGAAATATCCTGAGATGAAATCTGGAAAGAAGCTTTCTGAGAAACTGCTTAGTGTTCTGTTAATTCATCTCACAGAGTTACATCTGTATTTCGTGGATCTCTTTGCTAGCCTTATTTCTGTGGAATCTGAGAACAGATATTTCGGATCCCTTTGAAGACTATAGGGCCAAAGGAAATATCCTCCGATAACAAAGAGAAAGAAGCTTTCTGAGAAACTTCTTTGTGTTCTGTGAAATCATCTCACAGAGTTACAGCTTTCCCCTCAAGAAGCCTTTCGCTAAGACAGTTCTTGTGGAATTGGCAAAGTGATATTTGGAAGCCCATAGAGGGCTATGGTGAAAAAGGAAATATCCTCAGAAGAAATCTGGAAAGAAGCTTTCTGAGAAACTGCTCTGTGATGTGTGACTTCCACTCACAGAGTTACATCTGTATTTCGTGGATCTCTTTGCTAGCCTTATTTCTGTGGAATCTGAGAACAGATATTTCGGATCCCTTTGAAGACTATAGGGCCAAAGGAAATATCCTCCGATAACAAAGAGAAAGAAGCTTTCTGAGAAACTTCTTTGTGTTCTGTGAAATCATCTCACAGAGTTACAGCTTTCCCCTCACGAAGCCTTTCGCTAAGACAGTTCTTGTGGAATTGGCAAAGTGATATTTGGAAGACCATAGAGGGCTACGGTGAAAAAGGAAATATCCTCAGAAGAAATCTGGAAAGAAGCTTTCTGAGAAACTGCTCTGTGATGTGTGACTTCCACTCACAGAGTTACATCTGTATTTCGTGGATCTCTTTGCTAGCCTTATTTCTGTGGAATCTGAGAACAGATATTTCGGATCCCTTTGAAGACTATAGGGCCAAAGGAAATATCCTCCGATAACAAAGAGAAAGAAGCTTTCTGAGAAACTTCTTTGTGTTCTGTGAAATCATCTCACAGAGTTACAGCTTTCCCCTCAAGAAGCCTTTCGCTAAGACAGTCTTGTGGAATTGGCAAAGTGATATTTGGTAGCCCATAGAGGGCTATGGTGAAAAAGGAAATATCCTCAGAAGAAATCTGGAAAGAAGCTTTCTGAGAAACTGCTCTATGATGTGTGACTTCCACTCACAGAGTTACATCTGTATTTCGTGGATCTCTTTGCTAGCCTTATTTCTGTGGAATCTGAGAACAGATATTTCGGATCACTTTGAAGACTTTACGGCCGAAGGAAATATCCTCCGATAACAAAGAGAAAGAAGCTTTCTGAGAAAGTTCTTTGTGTTATCTGAAATCATCTCACAGAGTTACAGCTTTCCCCTCAAGAAGCCTTTCGCTAAGACAGTTCTTGTGGAATTGGCAAAGTGATATTTGGAAGCCCATAGAGGGCTATGGTGAAGAAGGAAATATCCTCAGATGAAATCTGGAAAGAAGCTTTCTGAGAAACTGCTTAGTGTTCTGTTAATTCATCTCACAGAGTTACATCTGTATTTCGTGGATCTCTTTGCTAGCCTTATATCTGTGGAATCTGAGAACAGATATTTCGGATCCCTTTGAAGACTATAGGGCCAAAGGAAATATCCTCCAATAACAAAGAGATAGAAGCTTTCTGAGAAACTTCTTTGTGTTCTGTGAAATCATCTCACAGAGTTACAGCTTTCCCCTCAAGAAGCCTTTCGCTAAGACAGTTCTTGTGGAATTGGCAAAGTGATATTTGGAAGCCCATAGAGGGCTATGGTGAAAAAGGAAATATCCTCAGATGAAATCTGGAAAGAAACTTTCTGAGAAACTGCTCTGTTATGTGTGACTTCCACTCACAGAGTTACATCTGTATTTCGTGGATCTCTTTGCTAGCCTTATTTCTGTGGAATCTGAGAACAGATATTTCGGATCCCTTTGAAGACTTTAGGGCCAAAGGAAATATCCTCCGATAACCAAGAGAAAGAAGCTTTCTGAGAAACTTCTTTCTGTTCTGTGAAATCACCTCAGAGAGTTACAGCTTTCCCCTCAAGAAGCCTTTCGCTAAGACAGTTCTTGTGGAATTGGCAAAGTGATATTTGGTAGCCCTTAGAGGGCAATGGTGAAAAAGGAAATATCCTCAGATGAAATCTGGAAAGAAGCTTTCTGAGAAACTGCTTAGTTTTCTGTTAATTCATCTCACAGTGTTACATGTGTATTTCGTGGATCTCTTTGCTAGCCTTATTTCTGTGTAATCTGAGAACAGATATTTCGGATCCCTTTGAAGACTATAGGGCCAAAGGAAATATCCTCCGATAACAAAGAGAAAGAAGATTTCTGAGAAACTTCTTTGTGTTCTGTGAAATCATCTCACAGAGTTATAGCTTTCCCCTCAAGAAGCCTTTCGCTAAGACAGTTCTTGTGTAATTGGCAAAGTGATATTTGGAAGCCCATAGAGGGCTATGGTGAAAAAGGAAATATCCTCAGATGAAATCTGGAAAGAAGCTTTCTGAGAAACTGCTTAGTGTTCTGTAAATTCATCTCACAGAGTTACATCTGTATTTCGTGAAACTCTTTGCTAGCCTTATTTCTGTGGAATCTGAGAACAGATATTTCGGATCCCTTTGAAGACTATAGGGCCAAAGGAACTATCCTCCGATAACAAAGAGAAAGAAGCTTTCTGAGAAACTTCTTTGTGTTCTGTGAAATCATCTCACAGAGTTACAGCTTTCCCCTCAAGAAGCCTTTCGCTAAGACAGTCTTGTGGAATTGGCAAAGTGATATTTGGTAGCCCATAGAGGGCTATGGTGAAAAAGGAAATATCCTCAGAAGAAATCTGGAAAGAAGCTTTCTGAGAAACTGCTCTGTGATGTGTGACTTCCACTCACAGAGTTACATCTGTATTTCGTGGATCTATTTGCTAGCATGATTTCGTGGAATCTGAGAACAGATAT
Organism: Macaca mulatta; assembly: GCF_049350105.2. Lineage (NCBI taxonomy): Eukaryota > Metazoa > Chordata > Mammalia > Primates > Cercopithecidae > Macaca > Macaca mulatta. Next base: position 99,784,478 of record NC_133406.1, on the reverse strand, counting down.
TTCGGATCCCTTTGAAGACTATAGGGCCAAAGGAAATATCCTGCGATAACAAGGAGAAAGAAGCTTTCTGAGAAAGTTCTTTGTGTTCTGTGAAATCATCTCACAGAGTTACAGCTTTCCCCTCAAGAAGCCTTTCGCTAAGACAGTTCTTGTGGAATTGGCAAAGTGATATTTGGAAGCCCATAGAGGGCTATGGTGAAAAAGGAAATATCCTCAGAAGAAAGCTGGAAAGAAGCTTTCTGAGAAACTGCTTGGTGTTCTGTTAATTCATCTCACAGAGTTACATCAGTATTTCGTGGATCTCTTTGCTAGCCTTATTTCTGTGGAATCTGAGAACAGATATTTCGGATCCCTTTGAAGACTATAGGGCCAAAGGAAATATCCTCCGATAACAAAGAGAAAGAAGCTTTCTGAGAAACTTCTTTGTGTTCTGTGAAATCATCTCACAAAGTTACAGCTTTCCCCTCAAGAAGCCTTTCGCTAAGACAGTTCTTGTGGAATTGGCAAAGTGATATTTGGAAGCCCATAGAGGGCTATGGTGAAAAAGGAAATATCCTCAGATCAAATCTGGAAAGAAGCTTTCTGAGAAACTGCTCTGTGATGTGTGACTTCCACTCACAGAGTTACATCTGTATTTCGTGGATCTCTTTGCTAGCCTTATTTCTGTGGAATCTGAGAACAGATATTTCGGATCCCTTTGAAGACTATAGGGCCAAAGGAAATATCCTGCGATAACAAAGAGAAAGAAGCTTTCTGAGAAACTTCTTTGTGTTCTGTGAAATCATCTCACAGAGTTACAGCTTTCCCCTCAAGAAGCCTTTCGCTAAGACAGTTCTTCTGGAATTGGAAAAGTGATATTTCGTAGCCCATAGAGGGCTATGGTGAAAAAGGAAATATCCTCAGATGAAATCTGGAAAGAAACTTTCTGAGAAACTGCTCTGTTATGTGTGACTTCCACTCTCAGAGTTACATCTGTATTTCGTGGATCTCTTTGCTAGCCTTATTTCTGTGGAATCTGAGAACAGATATTTCGGATCCCTTTGAAGACTTTAGGGCCAAAGGAAATATCCTCCGATAACCAAGAGAAAGAAGCTTTCTGAGAAACTTCTTTCTGTTCTGTGAAATCATCTCAGAGAGTTACAGCTTTCCCCTCAAGAAGCCTTTCGCTAAGACAGTTCTTGTGGAATTGGCAAAGTGATATTTGGTAGCCCTTAGTGGGCAATGGTGAAAAAGGAAATATCCTCAGATGAAATCTGGAAAGAAGCTTTCTGAGAAACTGCTTAGTTTTCTGTTAATTCATCTCACAGAGTTACATGTGTATTTCGTGGATCTCTTTGCTAGCCTTATTTCTGTGTAATCTGAGAACAGATATTTCGGATCCCTTTGAAGACTATAGGGCCAAAGGAAATATCCTCCGATAACAAAGAGAAAGAAGATTTCTGAGAAACTTCTTTGTGTTCTGTGAAATCATCTCACAGAGTTATAGCTTTCCCCTCAAGAAGCCTTTCGCTAAGACAGTTCTTGTGTAATTGGCAAAGTGATATTTGGAAGCCCATAGAGGGCTATGGTGAAAAAGGAAATATCCTCAGATGAAATCTGGAAAGAAGCTTTCTGAGAAACTGCTTAGTGTTCTGTAAATTCATCTCACAGAGTTACATCTGTATTTCGTGAATCTCTTTGCTAGCCTTATTTCTGTGGAATCTGAGAACAGATATTTCGGATCCCTTTGAAGACTATAGGGCCAAAGGAAATATCCTCCGATAACAAAGAGAAAGAAGCTTTCTGAGAAACTTCTTTGTGTTCTGTGAAAACATCTCACAGAGTTACAGCTATCCCCTCAAGAAGCCTTTCGCTAAGACAGTCTTGTGGAATTGGCAAAGTGATATTTGGAAGCCCATGGAGGGCTATGGTGAAAAAGGAAATATCCTCAGAAGAAATCTGGAAAGAAGCTTTCTGAGAAACTGCTCTGTGATGTGTGACTTCCACTCACAGAGTTACATCTGTATTTCGTGGATCTATTTGCTAGCATGATTTCGTGGAATCTGAGAACAGATATTTCGGATCCCTTTGAAGACTATAGGGCCAAAGGAAATATCCTGCGATAACAAGGAGAAAGAAGCTTTCTGAGAAACTTCTTTGTGTTCTGTGAAATCATCTCACAGAGTTACAGCTTTCCCCTCAAGAAGCCTTTCGCTAAGACAGTTCTTGTGGAATTGGCAAAGTGATATTTGGAAGCCCATAGAGGGCTATGGTGAAAAAGGAAATATCCTCAGAAGAAATCTGGAAAGAAGCTTTCTGAGAAACTGCTTGGTGTTCTGTTAATTCATCTCACAGAGTTACATCAGTATTTCGTGGATCTCTTTGCTAGCCTTATTTCTGTGGAATCTGAGAACAGATATTTCGGATCCCTTTGAAGACTATAGGGCCAAAGGAAATATCCTCCGATAACAAAGAGAAAGAAGCTTTCTGAGAAAGTTCTTTGTGTTCTGTGAAATCATCTCACAGAGTTACAGCTTTCCCCTCAAGAAGCCTTTCGCTAAGACAGTTCTTGTGGAATTGGCAATGTAATATTTGGAAGCCCATAGAGGGCTATGGTGAAAAAGGAAATATCCTCAGATCAAATCTGGAAAGAAGCTTTCTGAGAAACTGCTCTGTGATGTGTGACTTCCACTCACAGAGTTACATCTGTATTTCGTGGATCTCTTTGCTAGCCTTATTTATGTGGAATCTGAGAACAGATATTTCGGATCCCTTTGAAGACTATAGGGCCAAAGGAAATATCCTTCGATAACAAAGAGAAAGAAGCTTTCTGAGAAACTTCTTTGTGTTCTGTGAAATCATCTCACAGAGTTACAGCTTTCCCCTCAAGAAGCCTTTCGCTAAGACAGTCTTGTGGAATTGGCAAAGTGATATTTGGTAGCCCCTAGAGGGCTATGGTGAAAAAGGAAATATCCTCAGAAGAAATCTGGAAAGAAGCTTTCTGAGAAACTGCTCTATGATGTGTGACTTCCACTCACAGAGTTACATCGGTATTTCGTGGATCTCTTTGCTAGCCTTATTTCTGTGGAATCTGAGAACAGATATTTCGGATCCCTTTGAAGACTATACGGCCGAAGGAAATATCCTCAGATAACAAAGGGAAAGTAGCTTTCTGAGAAAGTTCTTTGTGTTAATCTGAAATCATCTCACAGAGTTACAGCTTTCCCCTCAAGAAGCCTTTCGCTAAGACAGTTCTTGTGGAATTGGCAAAGTGATATTTGGAAGCCCATAGAGGGCTATGGTGAAGAAGGAAATATCCTCAGATGAAATCTGGAAAGAAGCTTTCTGAGAAACTGCTTATTGTTCTCTAAATTCATCTCACAGAGTTACATCTGTATTTCGTGGATCTCTTTGCTAGCCTTATTTCTGTGGAATCTGAGAACAGATATTTCGGATCCCTTTGAAGACTATAGGGCCAAAGGAAATATCCTCCGATAACAAAGAGAAAGAAGATTTCTGAGAAACTTCTTTGTGTTCTGTGAAATCATCTCACAGAGTTATAGATTTCCCCTCAAGTAGATTTCGCTAAGACAGTTCTTGTGGAATTGGCAAAGTGATATTTGGAAGCCCTTAGAGGGCTATGGTGAAAAAGGAAATATCCTCAGATGAAATCTGGAAAGAAGCTTTCTGAGAAACTGCTTAGTGTTCTGTAAATTCATCTCACAGAGTTACATCTGTATTTCGTGGATCTCTTTGCTAGCCTTATTTATGTGGAATCTGAGAACAGATATTTCGGATCCCTTTGAAGACTATAGGGCCAAAGGAAATATCCTCCGATAACAAAAAGAAAGAAGCTTTCTGAGAAACTTCTTTGTGTTCTGTGAAATCACCTCACAGAGTTACAGCTTTCCCCTCAAGAAGCCTTTCGCTAAGACAGTTCTTGTGGAATTGGCAAAGTGATATTTGGAATCCCTTAGAGGGCTATGGTGAAAAAGGAAATATCCTGAGATGAAATCTGGAAAGAAGCTTTCTGAGAAACTGCTTAGTGTTCTGTTAATTCATCTCACAGAGTTACATCTGTATTTCGTGGATCTCTTTGCTAGCCTTATTTCTGTGGAATCTGAGAACAGATATTTCGGATCCCTTTGAAGACTATAGGGCCAAAGGAAATATCCTCCGATAACAAAGAGAAAGAAGCTTTCTGAGAAACTTCTTTGTGTTCTGTGAAATCATCTCACAGAGTTACAGCTTTCCCCTCAAGAAGCCTTTCGCTAAGACAGTTCTTGTGGAATTGGCAAAGTGATATTTGGAAGCCCATAGAGGGCTATGGTGAAAAAGGAAATATCCTCAGAAGAAATCTGGAAAGAAGCTTTCTGAGAAACTGCTCTGTGATGTGTGACTTCCACTCACAGAGTTACATCTGTATTTCGTGGATCTCTTTGCTAGCCTTATTTCTGTGGAATCTGAGAACAGATATTTCGGATCCCTTTGAAGACTATAGGGCCAAAGGAAATATCCTCCGATAACAAAGAGAAAGAAGCTTTCTGAGAAACTTCTTTGTGTTCTGTGAAATCATCTCACAGAGTTACAGCTTTCCCCTCACGAAGCCTTTCGCTAAGACAGTTCTTGTGGAATTGGCAAAGTGATATTTGGAAGACCATAGAGGGCTACGGTGAAAAAGGAAATATCCTCAGAAGAAATCTGGAAAGAAGCTTTCTGAGAAACTGCTCTGTGATGTGTGACTTCCACTCACAGAGTTACATCTGTATTTCGTGGATCTCTTTGCTAGCCTTATTTCTGTGGAATCTGAGAACAGATATTTCGGATCCCTTTGAAGACTATAGGGCCAAAGGAAATATCCTCCGATAACAAAGAGAAAGAAGCTTTCTGAGAAACTTCTTTGTGTTCTGTGAAATCATCTCACAGAGTTACAGCTTTCCCCTCAAGAAGCCTTTCGCTAAGACAGTCTTGTGGAATTGGCAAAGTGATATTTGGTAGCCCATAGAGGGCTATGGTGAAAAAGGAAATATCCTCAGAAGAAATCTGGAAAGAAGCTTTCTGAGAAACTGCTCTATGATGTGTGACTTCCACTCACAGAGTTACATCTGTATTTCGTGGATCTCTTTGCTAGCCTTATTTCTGTGGAATCTGAGAACAGATATTTCGGATCACTTTGAAGACTTTACGGCCGAAGGAAATATCCTCCGATAACAAAGAGAAAGAAGCTTTCTGAGAAAGTTCTTTGTGTTATCTGAAATCATCTCACAGAGTTACAGCTTTCCCCTCAAGAAGCCTTTCGCTAAGACAGTTCTTGTGGAATTGGCAAAGTGATATTTGGAAGCCCATAGAGGGCTATGGTGAAGAAGGAAATATCCTCAGATGAAATCTGGAAAGAAGCTTTCTGAGAAACTGCTTAGTGTTCTGTTAATTCATCTCACAGAGTTACATCTGTATTTCGTGGATCTCTTTGCTAGCCTTATATCTGTGGAATCTGAGAACAGATATTTCGGATCCCTTTGAAGACTATAGGGCCAAAGGAAATATCCTCCAATAACAAAGAGATAGAAGCTTTCTGAGAAACTTCTTTGTGTTCTGTGAAATCATCTCACAGAGTTACAGCTTTCCCCTCAAGAAGCCTTTCGCTAAGACAGTTCTTGTGGAATTGGCAAAGTGATATTTGGAAGCCCATAGAGGGCTATGGTGAAAAAGGAAATATCCTCAGATGAAATCTGGAAAGAAGCTTTGTGAGAAACTGCTCTGTGATGTGTGACTTCCACTCAGAGAGTTACATCTGTATTTCGTGGATCTCTTTGCTAGCCTTATTTCTGTGGAATCTGAGAACAGATATTTCGGATCCCATTGAAGACTATAGGGCCAAAGGAAATATCCTCCGATAACAAAGAGAAAGAAGCTTTCTGAGAAACTTCTTTGTGTTCTGTGAAATCATCTCACAGAGTTACAGCTTTACCCTCAAGAAGCCTTTCGCTAAGACAGTCTTCTGGAATTGGCAAAGTGATATTTGGTAGCCCCTAGAGGGCTATGGTGAAAAAGGAAATATCCTCAGAAGAAATCTGGAAAGAAGCTTTCTGAGAAACTGCTCTATGATGTGTGACTTCAACTCACAGAGTTACATCTGTATTTCGTGGATCTCTTTGCTAGCCTTATTTCTGTGGAATCTGAGAACAGATATTTCGGATCACTTTGAAGACTATACGGCCGAAGGAAATATCCTCCGATAACAAAGAGAAAGAAGCTTTCTGAGAAAGTTCTTTGTGTTATCTGAAATCATCTCACAGAGTTACAGCTTTCCCCTCAAGAAGCCTTTCGCTAAGACAGTTCTTGTGGAATTGGCAAAGTGATATTTGGAAGCCCATAGAGGGCTATGGTGAAAAAGGAAATATCCTCAGGTGAAATCTGGAAAGAAGCCTTCTGAGAAACTGCTTAGTGTTCTGTTAATTCATCTCAAAGAGTTACATCTGTATTTCGTGGATCTCTTTGCTAGCCTTATTTCTGTGGAATCTGAGAACAGATATTTCGGATCCCTTTGAAGACTATAGGGCCAAAGGAAATATCCTCCGATAACAAAGAGAAAGAAGCTTTCTGAGAAACTTCTTTGTGTTCTGTGAAATCATCTCACAGAGTTACAGCTTTCCCCTCAAGAAGCCTTTCGCTAAGACAGTTCTTGTGGAATTGGCAAAGTGATATTTGGAAGCCCATAGAGGGCTATGGTGAAAAAGGAAATATCCTCAGATGAAATCTGGAAAGAAGCTTTCTGAGAAACTGCTTAGTGTTCTGTTAATTCATCTCACAGAGTTACATCTGTATTTCGTGGATCTCTTTGCTAGCCTTATTTCTGTGGAATCTGAGAACAGATATTTCGGATCCCTTTGAAGACTATAGGGCCAAAGGAAATATCCTCCGATAACAAAGAGAAAGAAGCTGTCTGAGAAACTTCTTTGTGTTCTGTGAAATCATCTCACAGAGTTACAGCTTTCCCCTCAAGAAGCCTTTCGCTAAGACAGTTCTTGTGGAATTGGCAAAGTGATATTTGGAAGCCCATAGAGGGCTATGGTGAAAAAGGAAATATCCTCAGAAGAAATCTGGAAAGAAGCTTTCTGAGAAACTGCTCTGTGATGTGTGACTTCCACTCACAGAGTTACATCTGTATTTCGTGGATCTCTTTGCTAGCCTTATTTCTGTGGAAACTGAGAACAGATATTTCGGATCCCTTTGAAGACTATACGGCCGAAGGAAATATCCTCCGATAACAAAGAGAAAGAAGCTTTCTGAGAAAGTTCTTTGTGTTCTGTGAAATCATCTCACAGAGTTACAGCTTTCCCCTCAAGCAGCCTTTCGCTAAGACAGTTCTTGTGGAATTGGCAAAGTGATATTTGGAAGCCCATAGAGCGCTATGGTGAAAAAGGAAATATCCTCAGATGAAATCTGGAAAGAAGCTTTCTGAGAAACTGCTTAGTGTTCTGTTAATTCATCTCACAAGTTACATCTGTATTTCGTGGATCTCTTTGCTATCCTTATTTCTGTGGAATCTGAGAACAGATATTTCGGATCCCTTTGAAGACTATAGGGACAAAGGAAATATCCTCCGATAACAAAGAGAAAGAAGCTTTCTGAGAAACTTCTTTGTGTTCTGTGAAATCATCTCACAGAGTTACAGCTATCCCCACAAGTAGCCTTTCGCTAAGACAGTCTTGTGGAATTGGCAAAGTGATATTTGGAAGCCCATACAGGGCTATGGTGAAAAACGAAATATCCTCAGAAGAAATCTGGAAAGAAGCTTTCTGAGAAACTGCTCTGTGATCTGTGACTTCCACTCACAGAGTTACATCTGCATTTCGTGGATCTCTTTGCTAGCCTTATTTCTGTGGAATCTGAGAACAGATATTTCGGACCCCTTTGAAGACTATAGGGCCAAAGGAAATATCCTCCGATAACAAAGAGAAAGAAGCTTTCTGAGAAACTTCTTTGTGTTCTGTGAAATCATCTCACAGAGTTACAGCTTTCCCCTCAAGAAGCCTTTCGCTAAGACAGTTCTTGTGGTATTGGCAAAGTGATATTTGGAAGCCCATAGAGGGCTATTGTGAAAAAGGAAATATCCTCTGATGAAATATGGAAAGAAGCTTTCTGAGAAACTGCTTAGTGTTCTGTTAATTCATCTAAATGGTTATATCTGTATTTCGTGGACCTCTTTGCTAGCCTTATTTCTGTGGAATGTGAGAACAGATATTTCGGATCCCTTTGAAGACTATAGGGCCAAAGGAAATATCCTGCGATAACAAAGAGAAAGAAGCTTTCTGAGAAACTTCTTAGTGTTCTGTGAAATTATCTTACAGAGTTACAGCTTTCCCCTCAAGAAGCCTTTCGCTAAGACAGTTCTTGTGGAATTGGCAAAGTGATATTTGGAAGCCCATAGAGGGCTATGGTGAAAAAGGAAATATCCTCAGATTAAATCTGGAAAGAAGCTTTCTGAGAAACTTCTCTGTGATGTGTGACTTCCACTCACAGAGTTACATCTGTATTTCGTGGATCTCTTTGCTAGCCTTATTTCTGTGGATTCTGAGAACAGATATTTCGGATCCCTTTGAAGACTATACGGCCGAAGGAAATATCCTCCGATAACAAAGAGAAAGAAGCTTTCAGAGAAAGTTCTTTTTGTTCTGTGAAATCATCTCACAGAGTTACAGCTTTCCCCTCAAGAAGCCTTTCACTAAGACAGTTCTTGTGGAATTGGCAAAGTGATATTTGGAAGACCATAGAGGGCTATGGTGGAAAAGGAAATATCCTCAGAAGAAATCTGGAAAGAAGCTTTCTGAGAAACTGCTCTGTGATGTGTGACTTCCACTCACAGAGTTACATCTGTATTTCGTGGATCTCTTTGCTAGCCTTATTTCTGTGGAATCTGAGAACAGATATTTCGGATCCCTTTGAAGACTATACAGCCGAAGGAAATATCCTCCGATAACAAAGAGAAAGAAGCTTTCTGAGAAAGTTCTTTGTGTTCTCTGAAATCATCTCACAGAGTTACAGCTTTCCCCTCAAGAAGCCTTTTGCTAAGACAGTTCTTGTGGAATTGGCAAAGTGATATTTGGAAGCCCATAGAGGGCTATGGTGAAGAAGGAAATATCGTCAGATGAAATCTGGAAAGAAGCTTTCTGAGAAACTGCTTAGTGTTCTCTAAATTCATCTCACAGAGTTACATCTGTATTTCGTGGATCTCTTTGCTAGCCTTATTTCTGTGTAATCTGAGAACAGATATTTCGGATCCCTTTGAAGACTATAGGGCCAAAGGAAATATCCTGCGATTACAAAGAGAAAGAAGCTTTCTGAGAAACTTCTTTGTGTTCTGTGAAATCATCTCACAGAGTTACAGCTATCCCCTCAAGAAGCCTTTCGCTAAGACAGTTCTTGTGGAATTGGCAAAGTGATATTTGGAAGCCCATAGAGGGCTATGGTGAAAAAGGAAATATCCTCAGATGAAATCTGGAAAGAAGCTTTCTGAGAAACTGCTTAGTGTTCTGTTAATTCATCTCACAGAGTTACATCTGTATTTCGTGGATCTCTTTGCTAGCCTTATTTCTGTGGAATCTGAGAACAGATATTTCGGATCCCTTTGAAGACTATAGGGCCAAAGGAAATATCCTCCGATAACAAAGAGAAAGAAGCTTTCTGAGAAACTTCTTTGTGTTCTGTGAAATCATCTCACAGAGTTACAGCTTTCCGCTCAAGAAACCTTTGGCTAAGACAGTCTTGTGGAATTGGCAAATGATATTTGGAAGCCCATAGAGGGCTATGGTGAAAAAGGAAATATCCTCAGAAGAAATATGGAAAGAAGCTTTCTGAGAAACTGCTCTGTGATGTGTGATTTTCACTCACAGAGTTACATCTGTATTTCGTGGATCTCTTTGCTAGCCTTATTTCTGTGGATTCTGAGAACAGATATTTCGGATCCCTTTGAAGACTATACGGCCGAAGGAAATATCCTCCGATAACAAAGAGAAAGAAGCTTTCAGAGAAAGTTCTTTTTGTTCTGTGAAATCATCTCACAGAGTTACAGCTTTCCCCTCAAGAAGCCTTTCGCTAAAACAGTTCTTGTGGAATTGGCAAAGTGATATTTGGAAGACCATAGAGGGCTATGGTGAAAAAGGAAATATCCTCAGATGAAATCTGGAAAGAAACTTTCTGAGAAACTGCTCTGTGATGAGTGACTTCCATCACAGAGTTACATCTGTATTTCGTGGATCTCTTTGCTAGCCTTATTTCTGTGGAATCTGAGAACAGGTATTTCGGATCCCTTTGAAGACTATAGGGCCAAAGGAAATATCCTCCGATAACAAAGAGAAAGAAGCTTTCTGAGAAACTTCTTTGTGTTCTGTGAAATCATCTCACAGAGTTACAGCTTTCCCCTCAAGAAGCCTTTCGCTAAGACAGTCTTGTGGAATTGGCAAAGTGATATTTGGAAGACCATAGAGGGCTATGGTGAAAAAGGAAATATCCTCAGAAGAAATCTGGAAAGAAGCTTTCTGAGAAACCGCTCTGTGATGTGTGACTTCCACTCACAGAGTTACATCTGTATTTCGTGGATCTCTTTGCTAGCCTTATTTCTGTGGAATCTGAGAACAGATATTTCGGATCCCTTTGAAGACTATACAGCCGAAGGAAATATCCTCCGATAACAAAGAGAAAGAAGCTTTCTGAGAAAGTTCTTTGTGTTCTCTGAAATCATCTCACAGAGTTACAGCTTTCCCCTCAAGAAGACTTTTGCTAAGACAGTTCTTGTGGAATTGTCAAAGTGATATTTGGAAGCCCATAGAGGGCTATGTTGAAGAAGGAAATATCCTCAGATGAAATCTGGAAAGAAGCTTTCTGAGAAACTGCTTAGTGTTCTCTAAATTCATCTCACAGTGTTACATCTGTATTTCGTGGATCTCTTTTCTAGCCTTATTTCTTTGGAATCTGAGAACAGATATTTCGGATCCCTTTGAAGACTATAGGGCCAAAGGAAATATCCTGCGATAACAAAGAGAAAGAAGCTTTCTGAGAAACTTCTTTGTGTTCTGTGAAATCATCTCACAGAGTTACAGCTTTCCCCTCAAGAAGCCTTTCGCTAAGACAGTTCTTGTGGAATTGGCAAAGTGATATTTGGAAGCCCATAGAGGGCTATGGTGAAAAAGGAAATATCCTCAGAAGAAATCTGGAAAGAAGCTTTCTGAGAAACTGCTCTATGATGTGTGACTTCCACTCACAGAGTTACATCTGTATTTCGTGGATCTCTTTGCTAGCCTTATTTCTGTGGAATCTGAGAACAGATATTTCGGATCACTTTGATGACTATACGGCCGAAGGAAATATCCTCCGATAACAAAGAGAAAGAAGCTTTCTGAGAAACTTCTTTGTGTTATCTGAAATCATCTCACAGAGTTACAGCTTTCCCCTCAAGAAGCCTTTCGCTAAGACAGTTCTTGTGGAATTGGCAAAGTGATATTTGGAAGCCCATAGAGGGCTATGGTGAAGAAGGAAATATCCTCAGATGAAATCTGGAAAGAAGCTTTCTGAGAAACTGCATAGTGTTGTCTAAATTCATCTCACAGAGTTACATCTGTATTTCGTGGATCTCTTTGCTAGCCTTATTTCTGTGGAATCTGAGAACAGATATTTCAGATCCCTTTGAAGACTATAGGGCCAAAGGAAATATCCTCCGATAAGAAAGAGAAAGAAGCTTTCTGAGAAACTTCTTTGTGTTCTGTGAAATCATCTCACAGAGTTACAGCTTTCCCCTCAAGAAGCCTTTCGCTAAGACAGTTCTTGTGGAATTGGCAAAGTGATATTTGGAAGCCCATAGAGGGCTATGGTGAAAAAGGAAATATCCTCAGAAGAAATCTGGAAAGAAGCTTTCTGAGAAACTGCTCTATGATGTGTGACTTCCACTCACAGAGTTACATCTGTATTTAGTGGATCTCTTTGCTAGCCTTATTTCTGTGGAATCTGAGAACAGATATTTCGGATCACTTTGATGACTATACGGCCGAAGGAAATATCCTCCGATAACAAAGAGAAAGAAGCTTTCTGAGAAAGTTCTTTGTGTTATCTGAAATCATCTCACAGAGTTACAGCTTTCCCCTCAAGAAGCCTTTCGCTAAGACAGTTCTTGTGGAATTGGCAAAGTGATATTTGGAAGCCCATAGAGGGCTATGGTGAAGAAGGAAATATCCTCAGATGAAATCTGGAAAGAAGCTTTCTGAGAAACTGCTTAGTGTTGTCTAAATTCATCTCACAGAGTTACATCTGTATTTCGTGGATCTCTTTGCTAGCCTTATTTCTGTGGAATCTGAGAACAGATATTTCAGATCCCTTTGAAGACTATAGGGCCAAAGGAAATATCCTCCGATAAGAAAGAGAAAGAAGCTTTCTGAGAAACTTCTTTGTGTTCTGTGAAATCATCTCACAGAGTTACAGCTTTCCCCTCAAGAAGCCTTTCGCTAAGACAGTTCTTGTGGAATTGGCAAAGTGATATTTGGAAGCCCATAGAGGGCTATGGTGAAAAAGGAAATATCCTCAGGTGAAATCTGGAAAGAAGCCTTCTGAGAAACTGCTTAGTGTTCTGTTAATTCATCTCAAAGAGTTACATCTGTATTTCGTGGATCTCTTTGCTAGCCTTATTTCTGTGGAATCTGAGAACAGATATTTCGGATCCCTTTGAAGACTATAGGGCCAAAGGAAATATCCTCCGATAACAAAGAGAAAGAAGCTTTCTGAGAAACTTCTTTGTGTTCTGTGAAATCATCTCACAGAGTTACAGCTTTCCCCTCAAGAAGCCTTTCGCTAAGACAGTTCTTGTGGAATTGGCAAAGTGATATTTGGAAGCCCATAGAGGGCTATGGTGAAAAAGGAAATATCCTCAGATGAAATCTGGAAAGAAGCTTTCTGAGAAACTGCTTAGTGTTCTGTTAATTCATCTCACAGAGTTACATCTGTATTTCGTGGATCTCTTTGCTAGCCTTATTTCTGTGGAATCTGAGAACAGATATTTCGGATCCCTTTGAAGACTATAGGGCCAAAGGAAATATCCTCCGATAACAAAGAGAAAGAAGCTTTCTGAGAAACTTCTTTGTGTTCTGTGAAATCATCTCACAGAGTTACAGCTTTCCCCTCAAGAAGCCTTTCGCTAAGACAGTTCTTGTGGAATTGGCAAAGTGATATTTGGAAGCCCATACAGGGCTATGGTGAAAAAGGAAATATCCTCAGAAGAAATCTGGAAAGAAGATTTCTGAGAAACTGCTCTGTGATGTGTGACTTCCACTCACAGAGTTACATCTGTATTTCGTGGATCTCTTTGCTAGCCTTATTTCTGTGGAAACTGAGAACAGATATTTCGGATCCCTTTGAAGACTATACGGCCGAAGGAAATATCCTCCGATAACAAAGAGAAAGAAGCTTTCTGAGAAAGTTCTTTGTGTTCTGTGAAATCATCTCACAGAGTTACAGCTTTCCCCTCAAGAAGCCTTTCGCTAAGACAGTTCTTGTGGAATTGGCAAAGTGATATTTGGAAGCCCATAGAGCGCTATGGTGAAAAAGGAAATATCCTCAGATGAAATCTGGAAAGAAGCTTTCTGAGAAACTGCTTAGTGTTCTGTTAATTCATCTCACAAGTTACATCTGTATTTCGTGGATCTCTTTGCTATCCTTATTTCTGTGGAATCTGAGAACAGATATTTCGGATCCCTTTGAAGACTATAGGGCCAAAGGAAATATCCTCCGATAACAAAGAGAAAGAAGCTTTCTGAGAAACTTCTTTGTGTTCTGTGAAATCATCTCACAGAGTTACAGCTATCCCCACAAGTAGCCTTTCGCTAAGACAGTCTTGTGGAATTGGCAAAGTGATATTTGGAAGCCCATACAGGGCTATGGTGAAAAACGAAATATCCTCAGAAGAAATCTGGAAAGAAGCTTTCTGAGAAACTGCTCTGTGATCTGTGACTTCCACTCACAGAGTTACATCTGCATTTCGTGGATCTCTTTGCTAGCCTTATTTCTGTGGAATCTGAGAACAGATATTTCGGATCCCTTTGAAGACTATAGGGCCAAAGGAAATATCCTCCGATAACAAAGAGAAAGAAGCTTTCTGAGAAACTTCTTTGTGTTCTGTGAAATCATCTCACAGAGTTACAGCTTTCCCCTCAAGAAGCCTTTCGCTAAGACAGTTCTTGTGGAATTGGCAAAGTGATATTTGGAAGCCCATAGAGGGCTATTGTGAAAAAGGAAATATCCTCTGATGAAATCTGGAAAGAAGCTTTCTGAGAAACTGCTTAGTGTTCTGTTAATTCATCTCACAGAGTTACATCTGTATTTCGTGGATCTCTTTGCTAGCCTTATTTCTGTGGAATGTGAGAACAGATATTTCGGATCCCTTTGAAGACTACAGGGCCAAAGGAAATATCCTGCGATAACAAAGAGAAAGAAGCTTTCTGAGAAACTTCTTAGTGTTCTGTGAAATTATCTTACAGAGTTACAGCTTTCCCCTCAAGAAGCCTTTCGCTAAGACAGTTCTTGTGGAATTGGCAAAGTGATATTTGGAAGCCCATAGAGGGCTATGGTGAAAAAGGAAATATCCTCAGATTCAATCTGGAAAGAAGCTTTCTGAGAAACTTCTCTGTGATGTGTGACTTCCACTCACAGAGTTACATCTGTATTTCGTGGATCTCTTTGCTAGCCTTATTTCTGTGGAATCTGAGAACAGATATTTCGGATCCCTTTGAAGACTATAGGGCCAAAGGAAATATCCTCCGATAACAAAGAGAAAGAAGCTTTCTGAGAAACTTTTTTGTGTTCTGTGAAATCATCTCACAGAGTTACAGCTTTCCCCTCAAGAAGCCTTTCGCTAAGACAGTTCTTGTGGAAATGGCAAAGTGATATTTGGAAGACCATAGAGGGCTATGGTGGAAAAGGAAATATCCTCAGAAGAAATCTGGAAAGAAGCTTTCTGAGAAACTGCTCTGTGATGTGTGACTTCCACTCACAGAGTTACATCTGTATTTCGTGGATCTCTTTGCTAGCCTTATTTCTGTGGAATCTGAGAACAGATATTTCGGATCCCTTTGAAGACTATACAGCCGAAGGAAATATCCTCCGATAACAAAGAGAAAGAAGCTTTCTGAGAAAGTTCTTTGTGTTCTCTGAAATCATCTCACAGAGTTACAGCTTTCCCCTCAAGAAGCCTTTTGCTAAGACAGTTCTTGTGGAATTGGCAAAGTGATATTTGGAAGCCCATAGAGGGCTATGGTGAAGAAGGAAATATCGTCAGATGAAATCTGGAAAGAAGCTTTCTGAGAAACTGCTTAGTGTTCTCTAAATTCATCTCACAGAGTTACATCTGTATTTCGTGGATCTCTTTGCTAGCCTTATTTCTGTGTAATCTGAGAACAGATATTTCGGATCCCTTTGAAGACTATAGGGCCAAAGGAAATATCCTGCGATTACAAAGAGAAAGAAGCTTTCTGAGAAACTTCTTTGTGTTCTGTGAAATCATCTCACAGAGTTACAGCTATCCCCTCAAGAAGCCTTTCGCTAAGACAGTTCTTGTGGAATTGGCAAAGTGATATTTGGAAGCCCATAGAGGGCTATGGTGAAAAAGGAAATATCCTCAGATGAAATCTGGAAAGAAGCTTTCTGAGAAACTGCTTAGTGTTCTGTTAATTCATCTCACAGAGTTACATCTGTATTTCGTGGATCTCTTTGCTAGCCTTATTTCTGTGGAATCTGAGAACAGATATTTCGGATGCCTTTGAAGACTATAGGGCCAAAGGAAATATCCTCCGATAACAAAGAGAAAGAAGCTTTCTGAGAAACTTCTTTGTGTTCTGTGAAATCATCTCACAGAGTTACAGCTTTCCGCTCAAGAAACCTTTCGCTAAGACAGTCTTGTGGAATTGGCAAAGTGATATTTGGAAGCCCATAGAGGGCTATGGTGAAAAAGGAAATATCCTCAGAAGAAATATGGAAAGAAGCTTTCTGAGAAACTGCTCTGTGATGTGTGATTTTCACTCACAGAGTTACATCTGTATTTCGTGGATCTCTTTGCTAGCCTTATTTCTGTGGATTCTGAGAACAGATATTTCGGATCCCTTTGAAGACTATACGGCCGAAGGAAATATCCTCCGATAACAAAGAGAAAGAAGCTTTCAGAGAAAGTTCTTTTTGTTCTGTGAAATCATCTCACAGAGTTACAGCTTTCCCCTCAAGAATCCTTTCGCTAAGACAGTTCTTGTGGAATTGGCAAAGTGATATTTGGAACCCCAAAGTAGGCTACGGTGAAAAAGGAAATATCCTCACATTAAATCTGGAATGAAGCTTTCTGAGAAACTTCTCTGTGATGTGTGACTTCCACTCACAGAGTTACATCTGTATTTCGTGGATCTCTTTGCTAGCCTTATTTCTGTGGAATCTGAGAACAGATATTTCGGATCCCTTTGAAGACTATAGGGCCAAAGGAAATATCCTCCGATAACAAAGAGAAAGAAGCTTTCTGAGAAACTTCTTTGTGTTCTGTGAAATCATCTCACAGAGTTACAGCTTTCCCCTCAAGAAGCCTTTCGCTAAGACAGTTCTTGTGGAATTGGCAAAGTGATATTTGGAAGACCATAGAGGGCTATGGTGAAAAAGGAAATATCCTCAGATGAAATCTGGAAAGAAACTTTCTGAGAAACTGCTCTGTGATGTGTGACTTCCATCACAGAGTTACATCTGTATTTCGTGGATCTCTTTGCTAGCCTTATTTCTGTGGAATCTGAGAACAGGTATTTCGGATCCCTTTGAAGACTATAGGGCCAAAGGAAATATCCTCCGATAACAAAGAGAAAGAAGCTTTCTGAGAAACTTCTTTGTTTTCTGTGAAATCATCTCACAGAGTTACAGCTTTCCCCTCAGGAAGCCTTTCGCTAAGACAGTCTTGTGGAATTGGCAAAGTGATATTTGGAAGACCATAGAGGGCTATGGTGAAAAAGGAAATATCCTCAGAAGAAATCTGGAAAGAAGCTTTCTGAGAAACCGCTCTGTGATGTGTGACTTCCACTCACAGAGTTACATCTGTATTTCGTGGATCTCTTTGCTAGCCTTATTTCTGTGGAATCTGAGAACAGATATTTCGGATCCCTTTGAAGACTATACAGCCGAAGGAAATATCCTCCGATAACAAAGAGAAAGAAGCTTTCTGAGAAAGTTCTTTGTGTTCTCTGAAATCATCTCACAGAGTTACAGCTTTCCCCTCAAGAAGACTTTTGCTAAGACAGTTCTTGTGGAATTGTCAAAGTGATATTTGGAAGCCCATAGAGGGCTATGTTGAAGAAGGAAATATCCTCAGATGAAATCTGGAAAGAAGCTTTCTGAGAAACTGCTTAGTGTTCTCTAAATTCATCTCACAGTGTTACATCTGTATTTCGTGGATCTCTTTGCTAGCCTTATTTCTGTGGAATCTGAGAACAGATATTTCGGATCCCTTTGAAGACTATAGGGCCAAAGGAAATATCCTGCGATAACAAAGAGAAAGAAGCTTTCTGAGAAACTTCTTTGTGTTCTGTGAAATCATCTCACAGAGTTACAGCTTTCCCCTCAAGAAGCCTTTCGCTAAGACAGTTCTTGTGGAATTGGCAAAGTGATATTTGGAAGCCCATAGAGGGCTATGGTGAAAAAGGAAATATCCTCAGAAGAAATCTGGAAAGAAGCTTTCTGAGAAACTGCTCTATGATGTGTGACTTCCACTCACAGAGTTACATCTGTATTTCGTGGATCTCTTTGCTAGCCTTATTTCTGTGGAATCTGAGAACAGATATTTCGGATCACTTTGATGACTATACGGCCGAAGGAAATATCCTCCGATAACAAAGAGAAAGAAGCTTTCTGAGAAAGTTCTTTGTGTTATCTGAAATCATCTCACAGAGTTACAGCTTTCCCCTCAAGAAGCCTTTCGCTAAGACAGTTCTTGTGGAATTGGCAAAGTGATATTTGGAAGCCCATAGAGGGCTATGGTGAAGAAGGAAATATCCTCAGATGAAATCTGGAAAGAAGCTTTCTGAGAAACTGCTTAGTGTTGTCTAAATTCATCTCACAGAGTTACATCTGTATTTCGTGGATCTCTTTGCTAGCCTTATTTCTGTGGAATCTGAGAACAGATATTTCAGATCCCTTTGAAGACTATAGGGCCAAAGGAAATATCCTCCGATAAGAAAGAGAAAGAAGCTTTCTGAGAAACTTCTTTGTGTTCTGTGAAATCATCTCACAGAGTTACAGCTTTCCCCTCAAGAAGCCTTTCGCTAAGACAGTTCTTGTGGAATTGGCAAAGTGATATTTGGAAGCCCATAGAGGGCTATGGTGAAAAAGGAAATATCCTCAGGTGAAATCTGGAAAGAAGCCTTCTGAGAAACAGCTTAGTGTTCTGTTAATTCATCTCACAGAGTTACATCTGTATTTCGTGGATCTCTTTGCTAGCCTTATTTCTGTGGAATGTGAGAACAGAGATTTCGGATCCCTTTGAAGACTATTGGGCCAAAGGAAATATCCTCCTATAACAAAGACAAAGAAGCTTTCTGAGAAACTTCTTTGTGTTCTGTGAAATCATCTCACAGAGTTACAGCTTTCCCCTCAAGAAGCCTTTCGCTAAGACAGTTCTTGTGGAATTGGCAAAGTGATATTTGGAAGCCCATAGAGGGCTATGGTGAAAAAGGAAATATCCTCAGATGAAATCTGGAAAGAAGCTTTGTGAGAAACTGCTCTGTGATGTGTGACTTCCACTCAGAGAGTTACATCTGTATTTCGTGGATCTCTTTGCTAGCCTTATTTCTGTGGAATCTGAGAACAGATATTTCGGATCCCTTTGAAGACTATAGGGCCAAAGGAAATATCCTCCGATAACAAAGAGAAAGAAGCTTTCTGAGAAACTTCTTTGTGTTCTGTGAAATCATCTCACAGAGTTACAGCTTTCCCCTCAAGAAGCCTTTCGCTAAGACAGTTCTTGTGGAATTGGCAAAGTGATATTTGGAAGCCCATAGAGGGCTATGGTGAAAAAGGAAATATCCTCAGATGAAATCTGGAAAGAAGCTTTCTGAGAAACTGCTTAGTGTTCTGTTAATTCATCTCACAGAGTTACATCTGTATTTCGTGGATCTCTTTGCTAGCCTTATTTCTGTGGAATCTGAGAACAGATATTTCGGATCCCTTTGAAGACTATAGGGCCAAAGCAAATATCCTCCGATAACAAAGAGAAAGAAGCTTTCTGAGAAACTTCTTCGTGTTCTGTGAAATCATCTCACAGAGTTACAGCTTTCCCCTCAAG
Source organism: Macaca mulatta (assembly GCF_049350105.2). NCBI lineage: Eukaryota > Metazoa > Chordata > Mammalia > Primates > Cercopithecidae > Macaca > Macaca mulatta. The sequence continues at coordinate 99,765,160 of NC_133406.1, read as the reverse complement.
AAGCCTTTCGCTAAGACAGTTTTTGTGGAATTGGCAAAGTGATATTTGGAAGCCCCTACAGGGCTATGGTGAAAAAGGAAATATCCTCAGAAGAAATCTGGAAAGAAGCTTTCTGAGAAACTGCTCTGTGATGTGTGACTTCCACTCACAGAGTTACATCTGTATTTCGTGGATCTCTTTGCTAGCCTTATTTCTGTGGAAACTGAGAACAGATATTTCGGATCCCTTTGAAGACTATACGGCCGAAGGAAATATCCTCAGATAACAAAGAGAAAGAAGCTTTCTGAGAAAGTTCTTTGTGTTCTGTGAAATCATCTCACAGAGTTACAGCTTTCCCCTCAAGAAGCCTTTCGCTAAGACAGTTCTTGTGGAATTGGCAAAGTGATATTTGGAAGCCCATAGAGCGCTATGGTGAAAAAGGAAATATCCTCAGATGAAATCTGGAAAGAAGCTTTCTGAGAAACTGCTTAGTGTTCTGTTAATTCATCTCACAAGTTACATCTGTATTTCGTGGATCTCTTTGCTATCCTTATTTCTTTGGAATCTGAGAACAGATATTTCGGATCCCTTTGAAGACTATAGGGCCAAAGGAAATATCCTCCGATAACAAAGAGAAAGAAGCTTTCTGAGAAACTTCTTTGTGTTCTGTGAAATCATCTCACAGAGTTACAGCTATCCCCACAAGAAGCCTTTCGCTAAGACAGTCTTGTGGAATTGGCAAAGTGATATTTGGAAGCCCATACAGGGCTATGGTGAAAAACGAAATATCCTCAGAAGAAATCTGGAAAGAAGCTTTCTGAGAAACTGCTCTGTGATGTGTGACTTCCACTCACAGAGTTACAACTGCATTTCGTGGATCTCTTTGCTAGCCTTATTTCTGTGGAATCTGAGAACAGATATTTCGGATCCCTTTGAAGACTATAGGGCCAAAGGAAATATCCTCCGATAACAAAGAGAAAGAAGCTTTCTGAGAAACTTCTTTGTGTTCTCTGAAATCATCTCACAGAGTTACAGCTTTCCCCTCAAGAAGCCTTTCGCTAAGACAGTTCTTGTGGAATTGGCAAAGTGATATTTGGAAGCCCATAGAGGGCTATTGTGAAAAAGGAAATATCCTCTGATGAAATATGGAAAGAAGCTTTCTGAGAAACTGCTTAGTGTTCTGTTAATTCATCTAAATGGTTATATCTGTATTTCGTGGACCTCTTTGCTAGCCTTATTTCTGTGGAATGTGAGAACAGATATTTCGGATCCCTTTGAAGACTATAGGGCCAAAGGAAATATCCTGCGATAACAAAGAGAAAGAAGCTTTCTGAGAAACTTCTTAGTGTTCTGTGAAATTATCTTACAGAGTTACAACTTTCCCCTCAAGAAGCCTTTCGCTAAGACAGTTCTTGTGGAATTGGCAAAGTGATATTTGGAAGCCCATAGAGGGCTATGGTGAAAAAGGAAATATCCTCAGATTAAATCTGGAAAGAAGCTTTCTGAGAAACTTCTCTGTGATGTGTGACTTCCACTCACAGAGTTACATCTGTATTTCGTGGATCTCTTTGCTAGCCTTATTTCTGTGGAATCTGAGAACAGATATTTCGGATCCCTTTGAAGACTATAGGGCCAAAGGAAATATCCTCCGATAACAAAGAGAAAGAAGCTTTCTGAGAAACTTTTTTGTGTTCTGTGAAATCATCTCACAGAGTTACAGCTTTCCCCTCAAGAAGCCTTTCGGTAAGACAGTTCTTGTGGAATTGGCAAAGTGATATTTGGAAGACCATAGAGGGCTATGGTGGAAAAGGAAATATCCTCAGAAGAAATCTGGAAAGAAGCTTTCTGAGAAACTGCTCTGTGATGTGTGACTTCCACTCACAGAGTTACATCTGTATTTCGTGGATCTCTTTGCTAGCCTTATTTCTGTGGAATCTGAGAACAGATATTTCGGATCCCTTTGAAGACTATACAGCCGAAGGAAATATCCTCCGATAACAAAGAGAAAGAAGCTTTCTGAGAAAGTTCTTTGTGTTCTCTGAAATCATCTCACAGAGTTACAGCTTTCCTCTCAAGAAGCCTTTTGCTAAGACAGTTCTTGTGGAATTGGCAAAGTGATATTTGGAAGCCCATAGAGGGCTATGGTGAAGAAGGAAATATCCTCAGATGAAATCTGGAAAGAAGCTTTCTGAGAAACTGCTTAGTGTTCTCTAAATTCATCTCACAGAGTTACATCTGTATTTCGTGGATCTCTTTGCTAGCCTTATTTCTGTGTAATCTGAGAACAGATATTTCCGATCCCTTTGAAGACTATAGGGCCAAAGGAAATATCCTGTGATAACAAAGAGAAAGAAGCTTTCTGAGAAACTTCTTTGTGTCCTGTGAAATCATCTCACAGAGTTACAGCTTTCCCCTCAAGAAGCCTTTCGCAAAGACAGTTCTTGTGGAATTGGCAAAGTGATATTTGGAAGCCCATAGAGGGCTATGGTGAAAAAGGAAATATCCTCAGATGAAATCTGGAAAGAAGCTTTCTGAGAAACTGCTTAGTGTTCTGTTAATTCATCTCACAGAGTTACATCTGTATTTCGTGGATCTCTTTGCTAGCCTTATTTCTGTGGAATCTGAGAACAGATATTTCGGATCCCTTTGAAGACTATAGGGCCAAAGGAAATATCCTCCGATAACAAAGAGAAAGAAGCTTTCTGAGAAACTTCTTTGTGTTCTGTGAAATCATCTCACAGAGTTACAGCTTTCCGCTCAAGAAACCTTTCGCTAAGCCAGTCTTGTGGAATTGGCAAAGTGATATTTGGAAGCCCATAGAGGGCTATGGTGAAAAAGGAAATATCCTCAGAAGAAATATGGAAAGAAGCTTTCTGAGAAACTGCTCTGTGATGTGTGATTTTCACTCACAGAGTTACATCTGTATTTCGTGGATCTCTTTGCTAGCCTTATTTCTGTGGATTCTGAGAACAGATATTTCGGATCCCTTTGAAGACTATACGGCCGAAGGAAATATCCTCCGATAACAAAGAGAAAGAAGCTTTCAGAGAAAGTTCTTTTTGTTCTGTGAAATCATCTCACAGAGTTACAGCTTTCCCCTCAAGAAGCCTTTCGCTAAGACAGTTCTTGTGGAATTGGCAAAGTGATATTTGGAACCCCAAAGTGGGCTACGGTGAAAAAGGAAATATCCTCAGATTAAATCTGGAAAGAAGCTTTCTGAGAAACTTCTCTGTGATGTGTGACTTCCACTCACAGAGTTACATCTGTATTTCGTGGATCTCTTTGCTAGCCTTATTTCTGTGGAATCTGAGAACAGATATTTCGGATCCCTTTGAAGACTATAGGGCCAAAGGAAATATCCTCCGATAACAAAGAGAAAGAAGCTTTCTGAGAAACTTCTTTGTGTTCTGTGAAATCATCTCACAGAGTTACAGCTTTCCCCTCAAGAAGCCTTTCGCTAAGACAGTTCTTGTGGAATTGGCAAAGTGATATTTGGAAGCCCATAGAGGGCTATTGTGAAAAAGGAAATATCCTCTGATGAAATATGGAAAGAAGCTTTCTGAGAAACTGCTTAGTGTTCTGTTAATTCATCTAAATGGTTATATCTGTATTTCGTGGACCTCTTTGCTAGCCTTATTTCTGTGGAATGTGAGAACAGATATTTCGGATCCCTTTGAAGACTATAGGGCCAAAGGAAATATCCTGCGATAACAAAGAGAAAGAAGCTTTCTGAGAAACTTCTTAGTGTTCTGTGAAATTATCTTACAGAGTTACAGCTTTCCCCTCAAGAAGCCTTTCGCTAAGACAGTTCTTGTGGAATTGGCAAAGTGATATTTGGAAGCCCATAGAGGGCTATGGTGAAAAAGGAAATATCCTCAGATTAAATCTGGAAAGAAGCTTTCTGAGAAACTTCTCTGTGATGTGTGACTTCCACTCACAGAGTTACATCTGTATTTCGTGGATCTCTTTGCTAGCCTTATTTCTGTGGAATCTGAGAACAGATATTTCGGATCCCTTTGAAGACTATAGGGCCAAAGGAAATATCCTCCGATAACAAAGAGAAAGAAGCTTTCTGAGAAACTTTTTTGTGTTCTGTGAAATCATCTCACAGAGTTACAGCTTTCCCCTCAAGAAGCTTTTCGGTAAGACAGTTCTTGTGGAATTGTCAAAGTGATATTTGGAAGACCATAGAGGGCTATGGTGGAAAAGGAAATATCCTCAGAAGAAATCTGGAAAGAAGCTTTCTGAGAAACTGCTCTGTGATGTGTGACTTCCACTCACAGAGTTACATCTGTATTTCGTGGATCTCTTTGCTAGCCTTATTTCTGTGGAATCTGAGAACAGATATTTCGGATCCCTTTGAAGACTATACAGCCGAAGGAAATATCCTCCGATAACAAAGAGAAAGAAGCTTTCTGAGAAAGTTCTTTGTGTTCTCTGAAATCATCTCACAGAGTTACAGCTTTCCTCTCAAGAAGCCTTTTGCTAAGACAGTTCTTGTGGAATTGGCAAAGTGATATTTGGAAGCCCATAGAGGGCTATGGTGAAGAAGGAAATATCCTCAGATGAAATCTGGAAAGAAGCTTTCTGAGAAACTGCTTAGTGTTCTCTAAATTCATCTCACAGAGTTACATCTGTATTTCGTGGATCTCTTTGCTAGCCTTATTTCTGTGTAATCTGAGAACAGATATTTCGGATCCCTTTGAAGACTATAGGGCCAAAGGAAATATCCTGCGATAACAAAGAGAAAGAAGCTTTCTGAGAAACTTCTTTGTGTTCTGTGAAATCATCTCACAGAGTTACAGCTTTCCCCTCAAGAAGCCTTTCGCTAAGACAATTCTTGTGGAATTGGCAAATTGATATTTGGAAGCCCATAGAGGGCTATGGTGAAGAAGGAAATATCCTCAGATGAAATCTGGAAAGAAGCTTTCTGAGAAACTGCTTAGTGTTCTGTTAATTCATCTCACAGAGTTACATCTGTATTTCGTGGATCTCTTTGCTAGCCTTATTTCTGTGGAATCTGAGAACAGATATTTCGGATCCCTTTGAAGACTATAGGGCCAAAGGAAATATCCTCCGATAACAAAGAGAAAGAAGCTTTCTGAGAAACTTCTTTGTGTTCTGTGAAATCATCTCACAGAGTTACAGCTTTCCGCTCAAGAAACCTTTCGCTAAGACAGTCTTGTGGAATTGGCAAAGTGATATTTGGAAGCCCATAGAGGGCTATGCTGAAAAAGGAAATATCCTCAGAAGAAATATGGAAAGAAGCTTTCTGAGAAACTGCTCTGTGATGTGTGATTTTCACTCACAGAGTTACATCTGTATTTCGTGGATCTCTTTGCTAGCCTTATTTCTGTGGATTCTGGGAACAGATATTTCGGATCCCTTTGAAGACTATACGGCCAAAGGAAATATCCTCCGGTAACAAAGAGAAAGAAGCTTTCAGAGAAAGTTCTTTTTGTTCTGTGAAATCATCTCACAGAGTTACAGCTTTCCCCTCAAGAAGCCTTTCGCTAAGACAGTTCTTGTGGAATTGGCAAAGTGATATTTGGAACCCCAAAGTGGGCTACGGTGAAAAAGGAAATATCCTCAGATTAAATCTGGAAAGAAGCTTTCTGAGAAACTTCTCTGTGATGTGTGACTTCCACTCACAGAGTTACATCTGTATTTCGTGGATCTCTTTGCTAGCCTTATTTCTGTGGAATCTGAGAACAGATATTTCGGATCCCTTTGAAGACTATAGGGCCAAAGGAAATATCCTGCGATAACAAAGAGAAAGAAGCTTTCTGAGAAACTTCTTTGTGTTCTGTGAAATCATCTCACAGAGTTACAGCTTTCCCCTCAAGAAGCCTTTCGCTAAGACAGTTCTTGTGGAATTGGCAAAGTGATATTTGGAAGCCCATAGAGGGCTATGGTGAAAAAGGAAATATCCTCAGATGAAATCTGGAAAGAAGCTTTCTGAGAAACTGCTTAGTGTTCTGTTAATTCATCTCACAGAGTTACATCTGTATTTCGTGGATCTCTTTGCTAGCCTTATTTCTGTGGAATCTGAGAACAGATATTTCGGATCCCTTTGAAGACTATAGGGCCAAAGGAAATATCCTGCGATAACAAAGAGAAAGAAGCTTTCTGAGAAACTTCTTTGTGTTCTGTGAAATCATCTCACAGAGTTACAGCTTTCCACTCAAGAAGCCTTTCGTTAAGACAGTCTTGTGGAATTGGCAAAGTGATATTTGGTAGCCCATAGAGGGCTATGGTGAAAAAGGAAATATCCTCAGAAGAAATCTGGAAAGAAGCTTTCTGAGAAACTGCTCTATGATGTGTGACTTCCACTCACAGAGTTACATCTGTATTTCGTGGATCTCTTTGCTAGCCTTATTTCTGTGGAATCTGAGAACAGATATTTCGGATCACTTTGATGACTATACGGCCGAAGGAAATATCCTCCGATAACAAAGAGAAAGAAGCTTTCTGAGAAAGTTCTTTGTGTTATCTGAAATCATCTCACAGAGTTACAGCTTTCCCCTCAAGAAGCCTTTCGCTAAGACAGTTCTTGTGGAATTGGCAAAGTGATATTTGGAAGCCCATAGAGGGCTATGGTGAAGAAGGAAATATCCTCAGATGAAATCTGGAAAGAAGCTTTCTGAGAAACTGCTTAGTGTTGTCTAAATTCATCTCACAGAGTTACATCTGTATTTCGTGGATCTCTTTGCTAGCCTTATTTCTGTGGAATCTGAGAACAGATATTTCGGATCCCTTTGAAGACTATAGGGCCAAAGGAAATATCCTCCGATAAGAAAGAGAAAGAAGCTTTCTGAGAAACTTCTTTGTGTTCTGTGAAATCATCTCACAGAGTTACAGCTTTCCCCTCAAGAAGCCTTTCGCTAAGACAGTTCTTGTGGAATTGGCAAAGTGATATTTGGAAGCCCATAGAGGGCTATGGTGAAAAAGTAAATATCCTCAGGTGAAATCTGGAAAGAAGCCTTCTGAGAAACTGCTTAGTGTTCTGTTAATTCATCTCACAGAGTTACATCTGTATTTCGTGGATCTCTTTGCTAGCCTTATTTCTGTGGAATCTGAGAACAGATATTTCGCATCCCTTTGAAGACTATAGGGCCAAAGGAAATATCCTCCGAGAACAAAGAGAAAGAAGCTTTCTGAGAAACTTCTTTGTGTTCTGTGAAATCATCTCACAGAGTTACAGCTTTCCCCTCAAGAAGCCTTTCGCTAAGACAGTTCTTGTGGAATTGGCAAAGTGATATTTGGAAGCCCATAGAGGGCTATGGTGAAAAAGGAAATATCCTCAGATGAAATCTGGAAAGAAGCTTTCTGAGAAACTGCTTAGTGTTCCGTTAATTCATCTCACAGAGTTAAATGTTTATTTCGTGGATATCTTTGCTAGCCTTATTTCTGTGGAATCTGAGAACAGATATTTCGGATCCCTTTGAAGACTATAGGGCCAAAGGAAATATCCTGCGATAACAAAGAGAAAGAAGCTTTCTGAGAAACTTCTTTGTGTTCTGTGAAATCATCTCACAGAGTTACAGCTTTCCCCTCAAGAAGCCTTTCGCTAAGACAGTTCTTGTGGAATGGCAAAGGGATATTTGGAAGCCCATAGAGGGCTATGGTGAAAAAGGAAATATCCTCAGATGAAATCTGGAAAGAAGCTTTCTGAGAAACTGCTTAGTGTTCTGTTAATTCATCTCACAGAGTTACATCTGTATTTCGTGGATCTCTTTGCTAGCCTTATTTCTGTGGAATCTGAGAACAGATATTTCGGATCCCTTTGAAGACTATAGGGCCAAAGGAAATATCCTAAGATAACAAAGAGAAAGAAGCTTTCTGAGAAACTTCTTTGTGTTCTGTGAAATCATCTCACAGAGTTACAGCTTTCCCCTCAAGAAGCCTTTCGCTAAGACAGTTCTTGTGGAATTTGCAAAGTAATATCTGGAAGCCCATAGAGGGCTATGGTGAAAAAGGAAATATCCTCAGATGAAATCTGGATAGAAGCTTTGTGAGAAACTGCTTAGTGTTCTGTTAATTCATCTCACAGAGTTACATCTGTATTTCGTGCATCTCTTTGCTAGTCTTATTTCTGAGGAATCTGAGAACAGATATTACGGATCCCTTTGAAGACTATAGGGCCAAAGGAAATATCCTCCGATAACAAAGAGAAAGAAGCTTTCTGAGAAACTTCTTTGTGTTCTGTGACATCATCTCACAGGGTTACAGCTTTCCCCTCAAGAAGCCTTTCGCTAAGACAGTTCTTGTGGAATTGGCAAAGTGATATTTGGAAGCCCATAGAGGGCTATGGTGAAAAAGGAAATATCCTCAGATGAAATCTGGAAACACGCTTTCTGAGAAACTGCTTAGTGTTCTGTGAATTCATCCCACAGAGTTACATCTGTATTTCGTGGATCTCTTTGCTAGCCTTATTTCTGTGGAATGTGAGAACAGATATTTCGGATCCCTTTGAAGACTATAGGGCCAAAGGAAATATCCTCCGATAACAAAGAGAAAGAAGCTTTCTGAGAAACTTCTTTGTGTTCTGTGAAATCATCTCACAGAGTTACAGCTTTCCGCTCAAGAAGCCTTTCGCTAGGACAGTTCTTGTGGAATTGGCAAAGTGATATTTGGAAGCCCGTAGAGGGCTATGGTGAAAAAGGAAATATCCTCAGAAGAAATCTGGAAAGAAGCTTTCTGAGAAACTGCTCTGTGATGTGTGACTTCCACTCAGAGAGTTACATCTGTATTTCGTTGATCTCTTTGCTAGCCTTATTTCTGTGGAATCTGAGAACAGATATTTCGGATCCCTCTGAAGACTATAGTGCCAAAGGAAATATCCTCCGATAACAAAGAGAAAGAAGCTTTCTGAGAAACTTCTTTGGGTTCTGTGAAATCATCTCACAGAGTTACAGCTTTCCCCTCAAGAAGCCTTTCGCTAAGACAGTTTTTGTGGAATTGGCAAAGTGATATTTGGAAGCCCATAGAGGGCTATGGTGAAAAAGGAAATATCCTCAGATGAAATCTGGAAAGAACCTTTCTGAGAAACTGCTTAGTGTTCTGTTAATTCATCTCACAGAGTTACATCTGTATTTCGTGGATCTCTTTGCTAGCCTTATTTCTGTGGAATCTGAGAACAGATATTTCGGATCCCTTTGAAGACTGTAGGGCCAAAGGAAATATCCTCCGATAACAAAGAGAAAGAAGCTTTCTGAGAAACTTCTTTGTGTTCTGTGAAATCATCTCACAGAGTTACAGCTTTCCCCTCAAGAAGCCTTTCGCTAAGACAGTTCTTTTGGAATTGGCAAAGTGATATTTGGAAGCCCATAGAGGGCTATGGTGAAAAAGGAAATATCCTCAGATGAAATCTGGAAAGAAGCTTTCTGAGAAACTGCTTAGTGTTCTGTTAATTCATCTCAAAGAATTACATCTGTATTTCGTGGATCTCTTTGCTAGCCTTATTTCTGTGGAATCTGAGAACAGATATTTCGGATCCCTTTGAAGACTATAGGGCAAAAGGAAATATTCTGCGATAACAAAGAGAAAGAAGCTTTCTGAGAAACTTCTTTGTGTTCTGTGAAATCATCTCACAGAGTTACAGCTTTCCCCTCAAGAAGCCTTTCGCTAAGACAGTTCTTGTGGAATGGCAAAGTGATATTTGGAAGCCCATAGAGGGCTATGTTGAAAAAGGAAATATCCTCAGATGAAATCGGGAAAGAAGCTTTCTGAGAAACTGCTTAGTGTTCTGTTAATTCATCTCACAGAGTTACATCTGTATTTCGTGGATCTCTTTGCTAGCCTTATTTCTGTGGAATCAGAGAACAGATATTTCGGATCCCTTTGAAGACTATAGGGCCAAAGGAAATATCCTCCGATAACAAAGAGAAAGAAGCTTTCTGAGAAACTTCTTTGTGTTCTGTGAAATCATCTCACAGGGTTACAGCTTTCCCCTCAAGAAGGCTTTCGCTAAGACAGTTCTTGTGGAATTGGCAAAGTGATATTTGGAAGCCCATAGAGGGCTATGGTGAAAAAGGAAATATCCTCAGATGAAATCTGGAAAGAAGCTTTCTGAGAAACTGCTTAGTGTTCTGTTAATTCATCTCACAGAGTTACATCTGTATTTCGTGGATCTCTTTGCTAGCCTTATTTCTGCGGAATCTGAGAACAGATATTTCGGATCCCTTTGAAGACTATAGGGCCAAAGGAAATATCCTCCGATAACAAAGAGAAAGAAGCTTTCTGAGAAACTTCTTTGTGTTCCGTGAAATCATCTCACAGAGTTACAGCTTTCCCCTCAAGAAGCCTTTCGCTAAGACAGTTCTTGTGGAATTGGCAAAGTGATATCTGGAAGCCCATAGAGGGCTATGGTGAAAAAGGAAATATCCTCAGATGAAATCTGGAAAGAAGCTTTCTGAGAAACTGCTTAGTGTTCTGTTAATTCATCTCAAAGAATTACATCTGTATTTCGTGGATCTCTTTGCTAGCCTTATTTCTGTGGAATCTGAGAACAGATATTTCGGATCCCTTTGAAGACTATAGGGCAAAAGGAAATATTCTGCGATAACAAAGAGAAAGAAGCTTTCTGAGAAACTTCTTTGTGTTCTGTGAAATCATCTCACAGAGTTACAGCTTTCCCCTCAAGAAGCCTTTCGCTAAGACAGTTCTTGTGGAATGGCAAAGTGATATTTGGAAGCCCATAGAGGGCTATGGTGAAAAAGGAAATATCCTCAGATGAAATCTGGAAAGAAGCTTTCTGAGAAACTGCTTAGTGTTCTGTTAATTCATCTCACAGAGTTACATCTGTGTTTCGTGGATCTCCTTGGTAGCCTTATTTCTGTGGAATCTGAGAACAGATATTTCGGATCCCTTTGAAGACTATAGGGCCAAAGGAAATATCCTCCGATAACAAAGAGAAAGAAGCTTTCTGAGAAACTTCTTTGTGTTCTGTGAAATCATCTCACAGGGTTACAGCTTTCCCCTCAAGAAGCCTTTCGCTAAGACAGTTCTTGTGGAATTGACAAAGTGATATTTGGAAGCCCATAGAGGGCTATGGTGAAAAAGGAAATATCCTCAGATGAAATCTGGAAAGAAGCTTTCTGAGAAACTGCTTAGTGTTCTGTTAATTCATCTCACAGAGTTACATCTGTATTTCGTAGATCTCTTTGCTAGCCTTATTTCTGTGGAATCTGAGAACAGATATTTCGGATCCCTTTGAAGACTATAGGGCCAAAGGAAATATCCTCCGATAACAAAGAGAAAGAAGCTTTCTGAGAAACTTCTTTGGGTTCTGTGAAATCATCTCACAGAGTTACAGCTTTCCCCTCAAGAAGCCTTTCGCTAAGACAGTTTTTGTGGAATTGGCAAAGTGATATTTGGAAGCCCATAGAGGGCTATGGTGAAAAAGGAAATATCCTCAGATGAAATCTGGAAAGAACCTTTCTGAGAAACTGCTTAGTGTTCTGTTAATTCATCTCACAGAGTTACATCTGTATTTCGTGGATCTCTTTGCTAGCCTTATTTCTGTGGAATCTGAGAACAGATATTTCGGATCCCTTTGAAGACTGTAGGGCCAAAGGAAATATCCTCCGATAACAAAGAGAAAGAAGCTTTCTGAGAAACTTCTTTGTGTTCTGTGAAATCATCTCACAGAGTTACAGCTTTCCCCTCAAGAAGCCTTTCGCTAAGACAGTTCTTTTGGAATTGGCAAAGTGATATTTGGAAGCCCATAGAGGGCTATGGTGAAAAAGGAAATATCCTCAGATGAAATCTGGAAAGAAGCTTTCTGAGAAACTGCTTAGTGTTCTGTTAATTCATCTCAAAGAATTACATCTGTATTTCGTGGATCTCTTTGCTAGCCTTATTTCTGTGGAATCTGAGAACAGATATTTCGGATCCCTTTGAAGACTATAGGGCAAAAGGAAATATTCTGCGATAACAAAGAGAAAGAAGCTTTCTGAGAAACTTCTTTGTGTTCTGTGAAATCATCTCACAGAGTTACAGCTTTCCCCTCAAGAAGCCTTTCGCTAAGACAGTTCTTGTGGAATGGCAAAGTGATATTTGGAAGCCCATAGAGGGCTATGTTGAAAAAGGAAATATCCTCAGATGAAATCGGGAAAGAAGCTTTCTGAGAAACTGCTTAGTGTTCTGTTAATTCATCTCACAGAGTTACATCTGTATTTCGTGGATCTCTTTGCTAGCCTTATTTCTGTGGAATCAGAGAACAGATATTTCGGATCCCTTTGAAGACTATAGGGCCAAAGGAAATATCCTCCGATAACAAAGAGAAAGAAGCTTTCTGAGAAACTTCTTTGTGTTCTGTGAAATCATCTCACAGGGTTACAGCTTTCCCCTCAAGAAGGCTTTCGCTAAGACAGTTCTTGTGGAATTGGCAAAGTGATATTTGGAAGCCCATAGAGGGCTATGGTGAAAAAGGAAATATCCTCAGATGAAATCTGGAAAGAAGCTTTCTGAGAAACTGCTTAGTGTTCTGTTAATTCATCTCACAGAGTTACATCTGTATTTCGTGGATCTCTTTGCTAGCCTTATTTCTGCGGAATCTGAGAACAGATATTTCGGATCCCTTTGAAGACTATAGGGCCAAAGGAAATATCCTCCGATAACAAAGAGAAAGAAGCTTTCTGAGAAACTTCTTTGTGTTCCGTGAAATCATCTCACAGAGTTACAGCTTTCCCCTCAAGAAGCCTTTCGCTAAGACAGTTCTTGTGGAATTGGCAAAGTGATATCTGGAAGCCCATAGAGGGCTATGGTGAAAAAGGAAATATCCTCAGATGAAATCTGGAAAGAAGCTTTCTGAGAAACTGCTTAGTGTTCTGTTAATTCATCTCAAAGAATTACATCTGTATTTCGTGGATCTCTTTGCTAGCCTTATTTCTGTGGAATCTGAGAACAGATATTTCGGATCCCTTTGAAGACTATAGGGCAAAAGGAAATATTCTGCGATAACAAAGAGAAAGAAGCTTTCTGAGAAACTTCTTTGTGTTCTGTGAAATCATCTCACAGAGTTACAGCTTTCCCCTCAAGAAGCCTTTCGCTAAGACAGTTCTTGTGGAATGGCAAAGTGATATTTGGAAGCCCATAGAGGGCTATGGTGAAAAAGGAAATATCCTCAGATGAAATCTGGAAAGAAGCTTTCTGAGAAACTGCTTAGTGTTCTGTTAATTCATCTCACAGAGTTACATCTGTGTTTCGTGGATCTCCTTGGTAGCCTTATTTCTGTGGAATCTGAGAACAGATATTTCGGATCCCTTTGAAGACTATAGGGCCAAAGGAAATATCCTCCGATAACAAAGAGAAAGAAGCTTTCTGAGAAACTTCTTTGTGTTCTGTGAAATCATCTCACAGGGTTACAGCTTTCCCCTCAAGAAGCCTTTCGCTAAGACAGTTCTTGTGGAATTGACAAAGTGATATTTGGAAGCCCATAGAGGGCTATGGTGAAAAAGGAAATATCCTCAGATGAAATCTGGAAAGAAGCTTTCTGAGAAACTGCTTAGTGTTCTGTTAATTCATCTCACAGAGTTACATCTGTATTTCGTAGATCTCTTTGCTAGCCTTATTTCTGTGGAATCTGAGAACAGATATTTCGGATCCCTTTGAAGACTATAGGGCCAAAGGAAATATCCTCCGATAACAAAGAGAAAGAAGCTTTCTGAGAAACTTCTTTGCGTTCTGTGAAATCATCTCACAGAGTTACAGCTTTCCCCTCAAGAAGCCTTTCGCTAAGACAGTTCTTGTGGAATTGGCAAAGTGATATTTGGAAGCCCATAGAGGGCTATGGTGAAAAAGGAAATATCCTCAGATGAAATCAGGAAAGAAGCTTTCTGAGAAACTGCTTAGTGTTCTGTTAATTCATCTCACAGAGTTACATCTGTATTTCGTGGATCTCTTTGTTAGCCTTATTTCTGTGGAATCTGAGAACAGATATTTCGGATCCATTTGAAGACTATAGGGCCAAAGGAAATATCCTCCGATAACAAAGAGAAAGAAGCTTTCTGAGAAAGTTCTTTGTGTTCTGTGAAATCATCTCACAGAGTTACAGCTTTCCCCTAAAGAAGCCTTTCGCTAAGACAGTTCTTGTGGAATTGACAAAGTGATATTTGGAAGCCCATAGAGGGCTATGGTGAAAAAGGAAATATCCTCAGATGAAATCTGGAAAGAAGCTTTCTGAGAAACTGCTTAGTGTTCTGTTAATTCATCTCACAGAGTTACATCTGTGTTTCGTGGGTCTCTTTGGTAGCCTTATTTCTGTGGAATCTGAGAACAGATATTTCGGATCCCTTTGAAGACTATAGGGCCAAAGGAAATATCCTCCGATAACAAAGAGAAAGAAGCTTTCTGAGAAACTTCTTTGTGTTCTGTGAAATCATCTCACAGGGTTACAGCTTTCCCCTCAGAAAGCCTTTCGCTAAGACAGTTTTTGTGGAATTGGCAAAGTGATATTTGGAAGCCCATAGAGGGCTATGGTGAAAAAGGAAATATCCTCAGATGAAATCTGGAAAGAACCTTTCTGAGAAACTGCTTAGTGTTCTGTTAATTCATCTCACAGAGTTACATCTGTATTTCGTGGATCACTTTGCTAGCCTTATTTCTGTGGAATCTGAGAACAGATATTTCGGATCCCTTTGAAGACTGTAGGGCCAAAGGAAATATCCTCCGATAACAAAGAGAAAGAAGCTTTCTGAGAAACTTCTTTGTGTTCTGTGAAATCATCTCACAGAGTTACAGCTTTCCCCTCAAGAAGCCTTTCGCTAAGACAGTTCTTTTGGAATTGGCAAAGTGATATTTGGAAGCCCATAGAGGGCTATGGTGAAAAAGGAAATATCCTCAGATGAAATCTGGAAAGAAGCTTTCTGAGAAACTGCTTAGTGTTCTGTTAATTCATCTCAAAGAATTACATCTGTATTTCGTGGATCTCTTTGCTAGCCTTATTTCTGTGGAATCTGAGAACAGATATTTCGGATCCCTTTGAAGACTATAGGGCAAAAGGAAATATTCTGCGATAACAAAGAGAAAGAAGCTTTCTGAGAAACTTCTTTGTGTTCTGTGAAATCATCTCACAGAGTTACAGCTTTCCCCTCAAGAAGCCTTTCGCTAAGACAGTTCTTGTGGAATGGCAAAGTGATATTTGGAAGCCCATAGAGGGCTATGGTGAAAAAGGAAATATCCTCAGATGAAATCTTGAAAGAAGCTTTCTGAGAAACTGCTTAGTGTTCTGTTAATTCATCTCACAGAGTTACATCTGTGTTTCGTGGATCTCCTTGGTAGCCTTATTTCTGTGGAATCTGAGAACAGATATTTCGGATCCCTTTGAAGACTATAGGGCCAAAGGAAATATCCTCCGATAACAAAGAGAAAGAAGCTTTCTGAGAAACTTCTTTGTGTTCTGTGAAATCATCTCACAGGGTTACAGCTTTCCCCTCAAGAAGCCTTTCGCTAAGACAGTTCTTGTGGAATTGACAAAGTGATATTTGGAAGCCCATAGAGGGCTATGGTGAAAAAGGAAATATCCTCAGATGAAATCTGGAAAGAAGCTTTCTGAGAAACTGCTTAGTGTTCTGTTAATTCATCTCACAGAGTTACATCTGTATTTCGTAGATCTCTTTGCTAGCCTTATTTCTGTGGAATCTGAGAACAGATATTTCGGATCCCTTTGAAGACTATAGGGCCAAAGGAAATATCCTCCGATAACAAAGAGAAAGAAGCTTTCTGAGAAACTTCTTTGCGTTCTGTGAAATCATCTCACAGAGTTACAGCTTTCCCCTCAAGAAGCCTTTCGCTAAGACAGTTCTTGTGGAATTGGCAAAGTGATATTTGGAAGCCCATAGAGGGCTATGGTGAAAAAGGAAATATCCTCAGATGAAATCAGGAAAGAAGCTTTCTGAGAAACTGCTTAGTGTTCTGTTAATTCATCTCACAGAGTTACATCTGTATTTCGTGGATCTCTTTGTTAGCCTTATTTCTGTGGAATCTGAGAACAGATATTTCGGATCCATTTGAAGACTATAGGGCCAAAGGAAATATCCTCCGATAACAAAGAGAAAGAAGCTTTCTGAGAAAGTTCTTTGTGTTCTGTGAAATCATCTCACAGAGTTACAGCTTTCCCCTCAAGAAGCCTTTCGCTAAGACAGTTCTTGTGGAATTGGCAAAGTGATATTTGGAAGCCCTTAGAGGGCTATGGTGAAAAAGGAAATATCCTCTGATGAAATCTGGAAAGAAGCTTTCTGAGAAACTGCTTAGTGTTCCGGTAATTCATCTCACAGAGTTACATCTGTATTTCGTGGATCTCTTTGCTAGCCTTATTTCTGTGGAATCTGAGAACAGATATTTCGGATCCCTTTGAAGACTATAGGGCCAAAGGAAATATCCTCCGATAACAAAGAGAAAGAAGCTTTCTGAGAAACTTCTTTGTGTTCTGTGAAATCATCTCACAGAGTTACAGCTTTCCCCTCAAGAAGCCTTTCGCTAAGACAGTTCTTGTGGTATTGGCAAAGTGATATTTGGAAGCCCATAGAGGGCTGTGATGAAAAAGGAAATATCCTCAGATGAAATCTGGAAAGAAGCTTTCTGAGAAACTGCTTAGTGTTCTGTTAATTCATCTCACAGAGTTACAACTGTATTTCGTGGATCTCTTTGCTAGCCTTATTTCTGTGGAATCTGAGAACAGATATTTCGGATCCCTTTGAAGACTATAGTGCCAAAGGAAATATCCTCCGATAACAAAGAGAAAGAAGCTTTCTGAGAAACTTCTTTGTGTTCTGTGAAATCATCTCACAGAGTTACAGCTTTCATCTCAAGAAGCCTTTCGCTAAGACAGTTCTTGTGGAATGGCAAAGTGATATTTGGAAGCCCATAGAGGGCTATGGTGAAAAAGGAAATATCCTCAGATGAAATCTGGAAAGAAGCTTTCTGAGAAACTGCTTAGTGTTCTGTTAATTCATCTCACAGAGTTACATCTGTATTTCGTGGATCTCTTTGCTAGCCTTATTTCTGCGGAATCTGAGAACAGATATTTCGGATCCCTTTGAAGACTATACGGCCAAAGGAAATATCCTCCGATAACAAAGAGAAAGAAGCTTTCTGAGAAACTTCTTTGTGTTCCGTGAAATCATCTCACAGAGTTACAGCTTTCCCCTCAAGAAGCCTTTCGCTAAGACAGTTCTTGTGGAATTGGCAAAGTGATATCTGGAAGCCCATAGAGGGCTATGGTGAAAAAGGAAATATCCTCAGATGAAATCTGGATAGAAGCTTTGTGAGAAACTGCTTAGTGTTCTGTTAATTCATCTCACAGAGTTACATCTGTGTTTCGTGGGTCTCTTTGGTAGCCTTATTTCTGTGGAATCTGAGAACAGATATTTCGGATCCCTTTGAAGACTATAGGGCCAAAGGAAATATCCTCCGATAACAAAGAGAAAGAAGCTTTCTGAGAAACTTCTTTGTGTTCTGTGAAATCATCTCACAGGGTTACAGCTTTCCCCTCAGAAAGCCTTTCGCTAAGACAGGTCTTGTGGAATTGGCAAAGTGATATTTGGAAGCCCCTAGAGGGCTATGGTGAAAAAGGAAATATCCTCAGATGAAATCTGGAAAGAAGCTTTCTGAGAAACTGCTTAGTGTTCTGTTAATTCATCTCACAGAGTTACATCTGTATTTCGTGGATCTCTTTGCTAGCCTTATTTCTGTGGAAACTGAGAACAGATATTTCGGATCCCTTTGAAGACTATAGGGCCAAAGGAAATATCCTCCGATAACAAAGAGAAAGAAGCTTTCTGAGAAACTTCTTAGGGTTCTGTGAAATCATCTCACAGAGTTACAGCTTTCCCCTCAAGAAGCCTTTCGCTAAGACAGTTTTTGTGGAATTGGCAAAGTGATATTTGGAAGCCCATAGAGGGCTATGGTGAAAAAGGAAATATCCTCAGATGAAATCTGGAAAGAAGCTTTCTGAGAAACTGCTTAGTGTTCTGTTAATTCATCTCAAAGAATTACATCTGTATTTCGTGGATCTCTTTGCTAGCCTTATTTCTGTGGAATCTGAGAACAGATATTTCGGATCCCTTTGAAGACTATAGGGCAAAAGGAAATATTCTGCGATAACAAAGAGAAAGAAGCTTTCTGAGAAACTTCTTTGTGTTCTGTGAAATCATCTCACAGAGTTACAGCTTTCCCCTCAAGAAGCCTTTCGCTAAGACAGTTCTTGTGGAATGGCAAAGTGATATCTGGAAGCCCATAGAGGGCTATGGTGAAAAAGGAAATATCCTCAGATGAAATCTGGATAGAAGCTTTGTGAGAAACTGCTTAGTGTTCTGTTAATTCATCTCACAGAGTTACATCTGTGTGTCGTGGGTCTCTTTGGTAGCCTTATTTCTGTGGAATCTGAGAACAGATATTTCGGATCCCTTTGAAGACTATAGGGCCAAAGGAAATATCCTCCGATAACAAAGAGAAAGAAGCTTTCTGAGAAACTTCTTTGTGTTCTGTGAAATCATCTCTCAGGGTTACAGCTTTCCCCTCAGAAAGCCTTTCGCTAAGACAGGTCTTGTGGAATTGGCAAAGTGATATTTGGAAGCCCATAGAGGGCTATGGTGAAAAAGGAAATATCCTCAGATGAAATCTGGAAAGAAGCTTTCTGAGAAACTGCTTAGTGTTCTGTTAATTCATCTCACAGAGTTACATCTGTATTTCGTGGATCTCTTTGCTAGCCTTATTTCTGTGGAAACTGAGAACAGATATTTCGGATCCCTTTGAAGACTATAGGGCCAAAGGAAATATCCTCCGATAACAAAGAGAAAGAAGCTTTCTGAGAAACTTCTTTGGGTTCTGTGAAATCATCTCACAGAGTTACAGCTTTCCCCTCAAGAAGCCTTTCGCTAAGACAGTTTTTGTGGAATTGGCAAAGTGATATTTGGAAGCCCATAGAGGGCTATGGTGAAAAAGGAAATATCCTCAGATGAAATCTGGAAAGAAGCTTTCTGAGAAACTGCTTAGTGTTCTGTTAATTCATCTCACAGAGTTACATCTGTATTTCGTGGATCTCTTTGCTAGCCTTATTTCTGTGGAATCTGAGAACAGATATTTCGGATCCCTTTGAAGACTATAGGGCCAAAGGAAATATCCTCCGATAACAAAGAGAAAGAAGCTTTCTGAGAAACTTCTTTGTGTTCTGTGAAATCATCTCACAGAGTTACAGCTTTCCACTGAAGAAGCCTTTCGTTAAGACAGTCTTGTGGAATTGGCAAAGTGATATTTGGTAGCCCATAGAGGGCTATGGTGAAAAAGGAAATATCCTCAGAAGAAATCTGGAAAGAAGCTTTCTGAGAAACTGCTCTATGATGTGTGACTTCCACTCACAGAGTTACATCTGTATTTCGTGGATCTCTTTGCTAGCCTTATTTCTGTGGAATCTGAGAACAGATATTTCGGATCACTTTGATGACTATACGGCCGAAGGAAATATCCTCCGATAACAAAGAGAAAGAAGCTTTCTGAGAAAGTTCTTTGTGTTATCTGAAATCATCTCACAGAGTTACAGCTTTCCCCTCAAGAAGCCTTTCGCTAAGAGAGTTCTTGTGGAATTGGCAAAGTGATATTTGGAAGCCCATAGAGGGCTATGGTGAAGAAGGAAATATCCTCAGATGAAATCTGGAAAGAAGCTTTCTGAGAAACTGCTTAGTGTTGTCTAAATTCATCTCACAGAGTTACATCTGTATTTCGTGGATCTCTTTGCTAGCCTTATTTCTGTGGAATCTGAGAACAGATATTTCGGATCCCTTTGAAGACTATAGGGCCAAAGGAAATATCCTCCGATAAGAAAGAGAAAGAAGCTTTCTGAGAAACTTCTTTGTGTTCTGTGAAATCACCTCACAGAGTTACAGCTTTCCCCTCAAGAAGCCTTTCGCTAAGACAGTTCTTGTGGAATTGGCAAAGTGATATTTGGAAGCCCATAGAGGGCTATGGTGAAAAAGTAAATATCCTCAGGTGAAATCTGGAAAGAAGCCTTCTGAGAAACTGCTTAGTGTTCTGTTAATTCATCTCACAGAGTTACATCTGTATTTCGTGGATCTCTTTGCTAGCCTTATTTCTGTGGAATCTGAGAACAGATATTTCGCATCCCTTTGAAGACTATAGGGCCAAAGGAAATATCCTCCGAGAACAAAGAGAAAGAAGCTTTCTGAGAAACTTCTTTGTGTTCTGTGAAATCATCTCACAGAGTTACAGCTTTCCCCTCAAGAAGCCTTTCGCTAAGACAGTTCTTGTGGAATTGGCAAAGTGATATTTGGAAGCCCATAGAGGGCTATGGTGAAAAAGGAAATATCCTCAGATGAAATCTGGAAAGAAGCTTTCTGAGAAACTGCTTAGTGTTCCGTTAATTCATCTCACAGAGTTAAATGTTTATTTCGTGGATATCTTTGCTAGCCTTATTTCTGTGGAATCTGAGAACAGATATTTCGGATCCCTTTGAAGACTATAGGGCCAAAGGAAATATCCTGCGATAACAAAGAGAAAGAAGCTTTCTGAGAAACTTCTTTGTGTTCTGTGAAATCATCTCACAGAGTTACAGCTTTCCCCTCAAGAAGCCTTTCGCTAAGACAGTTCTTGTGGAATGGCAAAGGGATATTTGGAAGCCCATAGAGGGCTATGGTGAAAAAGGAAATATCCTCAGATGAAATCTGGAAAGAAGCTTTCTGAGAAATTGCTTAGTGTTCTGTTAATTCATCTCACAGAGTTACATCTGTATTTCGTGGATCTCTTTGCTAGCCTTATTTCTGTGGAATCTGAGAACAGATATTTCGGATCCCTTTGAAGACTATAGGGCCAAAGGAAATATCCTAAGATAACAAAGAGAAAGAAGCTTTCTGAGAAACTTCTTTGTGTTCTGTGAAATCATCTCACAGAGTTACAGCTGTCCCCTCAAGAAGCCTTTCGCTAAGACAGTTCTTGTGGAATTTGCAAAGTAATATCTGGAAGCCCATAGAGGGCTATGGTGAAAAAGGAAATATCCTCAGATGAAATCTGGATAGAAGCTTTGTGAGAAACTGCTTAGTGTTCTGTTAATTCATCTCACAGAGTTACATCTGCATTTCGTGCATCTCTTTGCTAGTCTTATTTCTGAGGAATCTGAGAACAGATATTTCGGATCCCTTTGAAGACTATAGGGCCAAAGGAAATATCCTCCGATAACAAAGAGAAAGAAGCTTTCTGAGAAACTTCTTTGTGTTCTGTGACATCATCTCACAGGGTTACAGCTTTCCCCTCAAGAAGCCTTTCGCTAAGACAGTTCTTGTGGAATTGGCAAAGTGATATTTGGAAGCCCATAGAGGGCTATGGTGAAAAAGGAAATATCCTCAGATGAAATCTGGAAACACGCTTTCTGAGAAACTGCTTAGTGTTCTGTGAATTCATCCCACAGAGTTACATCTGTATTTCGTGGATCTCTTTGCTAGCCTTATTTCTGTGGAATGTGAGAACAGATATTTCGGATCCCTTTGAAGACTATAGGGCCAAAGGAAATATCCTCCGATAACAAAGAGAAAGAAGCTTTCTGAGAAACTTCTTTGTGTTCTGTGAAATCATCTCACAGAGTTACAGCTTTCCCCTCAAGAAGCCTTTCGCTAAGACAGTTCTTGTGGAATTGGCAAAGTGATATTTGGAAGCCCGTAGAGGGCTATGGTGAAAAAGGAAACATCCTCAGAAGAAATCTGGAAAGAAGCTTTCTGAGAAACTGCTCTGTGATGTGTGACTTCCACTCAGAGAGTTACATCTGTATTTCGTGGATCTCTTTGCTAGCCTTATTTCTGTGGAATCTGAGAACAGATATTTCGGATCCCTCTGAAGACTATAGTGCCAAAGGAAATATCCTCCGATAACAAAGAGAAAGAAGCTTTCTGAGAAACTTCTTTGTGTTCTGTGAAATCATCTCACAGAGTTACAGCTTTCCTCTCAAGAAGCCTTTCGCTAAGACAGTTCTTGTGGAATGGCAAAGTGATATTTGGAAGCCCATAGAGGGCTATGGTGAAAAAGGAAATATCCTCAGATGAAATCTGGAAAGAAGCTTTCTGAGAAACTGCTTAGTGTTCTGTGAATTCATCTCACAGAGTTACATCTGTATTTCGTGGATCTCTTTGCTAGATTTATTTCTGTGGAATCTGAGAACAGATATTTCAGATCCCTTTAAAAACTATAGGGCCAAAGGAAATATCCTCCGATAACAAAGAGAAAGAAGCTTTCTGAGAAACTTCTTTGTGTTCTGTGAAATCATCTCACAGAGTTACAGCTTCCCCCTCAAGAAGCCTTTCGCTAAGACAGTTCTTGTGGAATTGGCAAAGTGATATTTGGAAGCCCATAGAGGGCTATGGTGAAAAAGGAAATATCCTCAGATGAAATCTGGAAAGATGCTTTCTGCGAAACTGCTTAGTGTTCTGTTAATTCATCTCACAGAGTTACATGTGTATTTCGTGGATCTCTTTGCTAGCCTTATTTCTGTGGAATCTGAGAACAGATATTTCGGATCCCGTTGAAGACTATAGGGCCAAAGGAAATATCCTCCGATAACAAAGAGAAAGAAGCTTTCTGAGAAACTTCTTTGTGTTCTGTGAAATCATCTCACAGAGTTACAGCTTTCCCCTCAAGAAGCCTTTCGCTAAGACAGTTCTTGTGGAATTGGCAAAGTGATATGTGGAAGCCCATAGAGGGCTATGGTGAAAAAGGAAATATACTCAGATGAAATCTGGAAAGAAGCTTTCTGAGAAACTGCTTGTGTTCTGTTAATTCATCTCACAGAGTTACATCTGTATTTCGTGGATCTCTTTGCTAGCCTTATTTCTGTGGAATCAGAGAACAGATATTTCGGATCCCTTTGAAGACTATAGGGCCAAAGGAAATATCCTCCGATAACAAAGAGAAAGAAGCTTTCTGAGAAACTTCTTTGTGTTCTGTGAAATCATCTCACAGGGTTACAGCTTTCCCCTCAAGAAGGCTTTCGCGAAGACAGTTCTTGTGGAATTGGCAAAGTGATATTTGGAAGCCCATAGAGAGCTATGGTGAAAAAGGAAATATCCTCAGATGAAATCTGGAAAGAAGCTTTCTGAGAAACTGCTTAGTGTTCTGTTAATTCATCTCACAGAGTTACATCTGTATTTCGTGGATCTCCTTGCTAGCCTTATTTCTGCGGAATCTGAGAACAGATATTTCGGATCCCTTTGAAGACTATAGGGCCAAAGGAAATATCCTCCGATAACAAAGAGAAAGAAGCTTTCTGAGAAACTTCTTTGTGTTCCGTGAAATCATCTCACAGAGTTACAGCTTTCCCATCAAGAAGCCTTTCGCTAAGACAGTTCTTGTGGAATTGGCAAAGTGATATCTGGAAGCCCATAGAGGGCTATGGTGAAAAAGGAAATATCCTCAGATGAAATCTGGATAGAAGCTTTGTGAGAAACTGCTTAGTGTTCTGTTAATTCATCTCACAGAGTTACATCTGTGTTTCGTGGGTCTCTTTGGTAGCCTTATTTCTGTGGAATCTGAGAACAGATATTTCGGATCCCTTTGAAGACTATAGGGCCAAAGGAAATATCCTCCGATAACAAAGAGAAAGAAGCTTTCTGAGAAACTTCTTTGTGTTCTGTGAAATCATCTCACAGGGTTACAGCTTTCCCCTCAGAAAGCCTTTCGCTAAGACAGGTCTTGTGGAATTGGCAAAGTGATATTTGGAAGCCCATAGAGGGCTATGGTGAAAAAGGAAATATCCTCAGAAGAAATCTGGAAAGAAGCTTTCTGAGAAACTGCTTAGTGTTCTGTTAATTCATCTCAGAGAGTTACATCTGTATTTCGTGGATCTCTTTGCTAGCCTTATTTCTGTGGAAACTGAGAAGAGATATTTCGGATCCCTTTGAAGACTATAGGGCCAAAGGAAATATCCTCCGATAAGAAAGAGAAAGAAGCTTTCTGAGAAACTTCTTTGTGTTCTGTGAAATCATCTCACAGAGTTACAGCTTTCCCCTCAGGAAGCCTTTCGCTAAGACAGTTTTTGTGGAATTGGCAAAGTGATATTTGGAAGCCCATAGAGGGCTATGGTGAAAAAGGAAATATCCTCAGATGAAATCTGGAAAGAACCTTTCTGAGAAACTGCTTAGTGTTCTGTTAATTCATCTCACAGAGTTACATCTGTATTTCGTGGATCTCTTTGCTAGCCTTATTTCTGTGGAATCTGAGAACAGATATTTCGGATCCCTTTGAAGACTGTAGGGCCAAAGGAAATATCCTCCGATAACAAAGAGAAAGAAGCTTTCTGAGAAACTTCTTTGTGTTCTGTGAAATCATCTCACAGAGTTACAGCTTTCCCCTCAAGAAGCCTTTCGCTAAGACAGTTCTTTTGGAATTGGCAAAGTGATATTTGGAAGCCCATAGAGGGCTATGGTGAAAAAGGAAATATCCTCAGATGAAATCTGGAAAGAAGCTTTCTGAGAAACTGCTTAGTGTTCTGTTAATTCATCTCAAAGAATTACATCTGTATTTCGTGGATCTCTTTGCTAGCCTTATTTCTGTGGAATCTGAGAACAGATATTTCGGATCCCTTTGAAGACTATAGGGCAAAAGGAAATATTCTGCGATAACAAAGAGAAAGAAGCTTTCTGAGAAACTTCTTTGTGTTCTGTGAAATCATCTCACAGAGTTACAGCTTTCCCCTCAAGAAGCCTTTCGCTAAGACAGTTCTTGTGGAATGGCAAAGTGATATTTGGAAGCCCATAGAGGGCTATGTTGAAAAAGGAAATATCCTCAGATGAAATCGGGAAAGAAGCTTTCTGAGAAACTGCTTAGTGTTCTGTTAATTCATCTCACAGAGTTACATCTGTATTTCGTGGATCTCTTTGCTAGCCTTATTTCTGTGGAATCAGAGAACAGATATTTCGGATCCCTTTGAAGACTATAGGGCCAAAGGAAATATCCTCCGATAACAAAGAGAAAGAAGCTTTCTGAGAAACTTCTTTGTGTTCTGTGAAATCATCTCACAGGGTTACAGCTTTCCCCTCAAGAAGGCTTTCGCTAAGACAGTTCTTGTGGAATTGGCAAAGTGATATTTGGAAGCCCATAGAGGGCTATGGTGAAAAAGGAAATATCCTCAGATGAAATCTGGAAAGAAGCTTTCTGAGAAACTGCTTAGTGTTCTGTTAATTCATCTCACAGAGTTACATCTGTATTTCGTGGATCTCTTTGCTAGCCTTATTTCTGCGGAATCTGAGAACAGATATTTCGGATCCCGTTGAAGACTATAGGGCCAAAGGAAATATCCTCCGATAACAAAGAGAAAGAAGCTTTCTGAGAAACTTCTTTGTGTTCCGTGAAATCATCTCACAGAGTTACAGCTTTCCCCTCAAGAAGCCTTTCGCTAAGACAGTTCTTGTGGAATTGGCAAAGTGATATCTGGAAGCCCATAGAGGGCTATGGTGAAAAAGGAAATATCCTCAGATGAAATCTGGAAAGAAGCTTTCTGAGAAACTGCTTAGTGTTCTGTTAATTCATCTCAAAGAATTACATCTGTATTTCGTGGATCTCTTTGCTAGCCTTATTTCTGTGGAATCTGAGAACAGATATTTCGGATCCCTTTGAAGACTATAGGGCAAAAGGAAATATTCTGCGATAACAAAGAGAAAGAAGCTTTCTGAGAAACTTCTTTGTGTTCTGTGAAATCATCTCACAGAGTTACAGCTTTCCCCTCAAGAAGCCTTTCGCTAAGACAGTTCTTGTGGAATGGCAAAGTGATATTTGGAAGCCCATAGAGGGCTATGGTGAAAAAGGAAATATCCTCAGATGAAATCTGGAAAGAAGCTTTCTGAGAAACTGCTCTGTGATGTGTGACTTCCACTCAGAGAGTTACATCTGTATTTCGTGGATCTCTTTGCTAGCCTTATTTCTGTGGAATCTGAGAACAGATATTTCGGATCCCTCTGAAGACTATAGTGCCAAAGGAAATATCCTCCGATAACAAAGAGAAAGAAGCTTTCTGAGAAACTTCTTTGTGTTCTGTGAAATCATCTCACAGAGTTACAGCTTTCCTCTCAAGAAGCCTTTCGCTAAGACAGTTCTTGTGGAATGGCAAAGTGATATTTGGAAGCCCATAGAGGGCTATGGTGAAAAAGGAAATATCCTCAGATGAAATCTGGAAAGAAGCTTTCTGAGAAACTGCTTAGTGTTCTGTGAATTCATCTCACAGAGTTACATCTGTATTTCGTGGATCTCTTTGCTAGATTTATTTCTGTGGAATCTGAGAACAGATATTTCAGATCCCTTTAAAAACTATAGGGCCAAAGGAAATATCCTCCGATAACAAAGAGAAAGAAGCTTTCTGAGAAACTTCTTTGTGTTCTGTGAAATCATCTCACAGAGTTACAGCTTCCCCCTCAAGAAGCCTTTCGCTAAGACAGTTCTTGTGGAATTGGCAAAGTGATATTTGGAAGCCCATAGAGGGCTATGGTGAAAAAGGAAATATCCTCAGATGAAATCTGGAAAGATGCTTTCTGCGAAACTGCTTAGTGTTCTGTTAATTCATCTCACAGAGTTACATGTGTATTTCGTGGATCTCTTTGCTAGCCTTATTTCTGTGGAATCTGAGAACAGATATTTCGGATCCCGTTGAAGACTATAGGGCCAAAGGAAATATCCTCCGATAACAAAGAGAAAGAAGCTTTCTGAGAAACTTCTTTGTGTTCTGTGAAATCATCTCACAGAGTTACAGCTTTCCCCTCAAGAAGCCTTTCGCTAAGACAGTTCTTGTGGAATTGGCAAAGTGATATGTGGAAGCCCATAGAGGGCTATGGTGAAAAAGGAAATATACTCAGATGAAATCTGGAAAGAAGCTTTCTGAGAAACTGCTTGTGTTCTGTTAATTCATCTCACAGAGTTACATCTGTATTTCGTGGATCTCTTTGCTAGCCTTATTTCTGTGGAATCAGAGAACAGATATTTCGGATCCCTTTGAAGACTATAGGGCCAAAGGAAATATCCTCCGATAACAAAGAGAAAGAAGCTTTCTGAGAAACTTCTTTGTGTTCTGTGAAATCAACTCACAGGGTTACAGCTTTCCCCTCAAGAAGGCTTTCGCGAAGACAGTTCTTGTGGAATTGGCAAAGTGATATTTGGAAGCCCATAGAGAGCTATGGTGAAAAAGGAAATATCCTCAGATGAAATCTGGAAAGAAGCTTTCTGAGAAACTGCTTAGTGTTCTCTTAATTCATCTCACAGAGTTACATCTGTATTTCGTGGATCTCCTTGCTAGCCTTATTTCTGCGGAATCTGAGAACAGATATTTCGGATCCCTTTGAAGACTATAGGGCCAAAGGAAATATCCTCCGATAACAAAGAGAAAGAAGCTTTCTGAGAAACTTCTTTGTGTTCCGTGAAATCATCTCACAGAGTTACAGCTTTCCCATCAAGAAGCCTTTCGCTAAGACAGTTCTTGTGGAATTGGCAAAGTGATATCTGGAAGCCCATAGAGGGCTATGGTGAAAAAGGAAATATCCTCAGATGAAATCTGGATAGAAGCTTTGTGAGAAACTGCTTAGTGTTCTGTTAATTCATCTCACAGAGTTACATCTGTGTTTCGTGGGTCTCTTTGGTAGCCTTATTTCTGTGGAATCTGAGAACAGATATTTCGGATCCCTTTGAAGACTATAGGGCCAAAGGAAATATCCTCCGATAACAAAGAGAAAGAAGCTTTCTGAGAAACTTCTTTGTGTTCTGTGAAATCATCTCACAGGGTTACAGCTTTCCCCTCAGAAAGCCTTTCGCTAAGACAGGTCTTGTGGAATTGGCAAAGTGATATTTGGAAGCCCATAGAGGGCTATGGTGAAAAAGGAAATATCCTCAGAAGAAATCTGGAAAGAAGCTTTCTGAGAAACTGCTTAGTGTTCTGTTAATTCATCTCAGAGAGTTACATCTGTATTTCGTGGATCTCTTTGCTAGCCTTATTTCTGTGGAAACTGAGAAGAGATATTTCGGATCCCTTTGAAGACTATAGGGCCAAAGGAAATATCCTCCGATAACAAAGAGAAAGAAGCTTTCTGAGAAACTTCTTTGGGTTCTGTGAAATCATCTCACAGAGTTACAGCTTTCCCCTCAAGAAGCCTTTCGCTAAGACAGTTTTTGTGGAATTGGCAAAGTGATATTTGGAAGCCCATAGAGGGCTATGGTGAAAAAGGAAATATCCTCAGATGAAATCTGGAAAGAACCTTTCTGAGAAACTGCTTAGTGTTCTGTTAATTCATCTCACAGAGTTACATCTGTATTTCGTGGATCTCTTTGCTAGCCTTATTTCTGTGGAATCTGAGAACAGATATTTCGGATCCCTTTGAAGACTGTAGGGCCAAAGGAAATATCCTCCGATAACAAAGAGAAAGAAGCTTTCTGAGAAACTTCTTTGTGTTCTGTGAAATCATCTCACAGAGTTACAGCTTTCCCCTCAAGAAGCCTTTCGCTAAGACAGTTCTTTTGGAATTGGCAAAGTGATATTTGGAAGCCCATAGAGGGCTATGGTGAAAAAGGAAATATCCTCAGATGAAATCTGGAAAGAAGCTTTCTGAGAAACTGCTTAGTGTTCTGTTAATTCATCTCAAAGAATTACATCTGTATTTCGTGGATCTCTTTGCTAGCCTTATTTCTGTGGAATCTGAGAACAGATATTTCGGATCCCTTTGAAGACTATAGGGCAAAAGGAAATATTCTGCGATAACAAAGAGAAAGAAGCTTTCTGAGAAACTTCTTTGTGTTCTGTGAAATCATCTCACAGAGTTACAGCTTTCCCCTCAAGAAGCCTTTCGCTAAGACAGTTCTTGTGGAATGGCAAAGTGATATTTGGAAGCCCATAGAGGGCTATGTTGAAAAAGGAAATATCCTCAGATGAAATCGGGAAAGAAGCTTTCTGAGAAACTGCTTAGTGTTCTGTTAATTCATCTCACAGAGTTACATCTGTATTTCGTGGATCTCTTTGCTAGCCTTATTTCTGTGGAATCAGAGAACAGATATTTCGGATCCCTTTGAAGACTATAGGGCCAAAGGAAATATCCTCCGATAACAAAGAGAAAGAAGCTTTCTGAGAAACTTCTTTGTGTTCTGTGAAATCATCTCACAGGGTTACAGCTTTCCCCTCAAGAAGGCTTTCGCTAAGACAGTTCTTGTGGAATTGGCAAAGTGATATTTGGAAGCCCTTAGAGGGCTATGGTGAAAAAGGAAATATCCTCAGATGAAATCTGGAAAGAAGCTTTCTGAGAAACTGCTTAGTGTTCTGTTAATTCATCTCACAGAGTTACATCTGTATTTCGTGGATCTCTTTGCTAGCCTTATTTCTGCGGAATCTGAGAACAGATATTTCGGATCCCGTTGAAGACTATAGGGCCAAAGGAAATATCCTCCGATAACAAAGAGAAAGAAGCTTTCTGAGAAACTTCTTTGTGTTCCGTGAAATCATCTCACAGAGTTACAGCTTTCCCCTCAAGAAGCCTTTCGCTAAGACAGTTCTTGTGGAATTGGCAAAGTGATATCTGGAAGCCCCTAGAGGGCTATGGTGAAAAAGGAAATATCCTCAGATGAAATCTGGAAAGAAGCTTTCTGAGAAACTGCTTAGTGTTCTGTTAATTCATCTCAAAGAATTACATCTGTATTTCGTGGATCTCTTTGCTAGCCTTATTTCTGTGGAATCTGAGAACAGATATTTCGGATCCCTTTGAAGACTATAGGGCAAAAGGAAATATTCTGCGATAACAAAGAGAAAGAAGCTTTCTGAGAAACTTCTTTGTGTTCTGTGAAATCATCTCACAGAGTTACAGCTTTCCCCTCAAGAAGCCTTTCGCTAAGACAGTTCTTGTGGAATGGCAAAGTGATATTTGGAAGCCCATAGAGGGCTATGGTGAAAAAGGAAATATCCTCAGATGAAATCTGGAAAGAAGCTTTCTGAGAAACTGCTTAGTGTTCTGTTAATTCATCTCACAGAGTTACATCTGTGTTTCGTGGATCTCCTTGGTAGCCTTATTTCTGTGGAATCTGAGAACAGATATTTCGGATCCCTTTGAAGACTATAGGGCCAAAGGAAATATCCTCCGATAACAAAGAGAAAGAAGCTTTCTGAGAAACTTCTTTGTGTTCTGTGAAATCATCTCACAGGGTTACAGCTTTCCCCTCAAGAAGCCTTTCGCTAAGACAGTTCTTGTGGAATTGACAAAGTGATATTTGGAAGCCCATAGAGGGCTATGGTGAAAAAGGAAATATCCTCAGATGAAATCTGGAAAGAAGCTTTCTGAGAAACTGCTTAGTGTTCTGTTAATTCATCTCACAGAGTTACATCTGTATTTCGTGGATCTCTTTGCTAGCCTTATTTCTGTGGAATCTGAGAACAGATATTTCGGATCCCTTTGAAGACTATAGGGCCAAAGGAAATATCCTCCGATAACAAAGAGAAAGAAGCTTTCTGAGAAACTTCTTTGCGTTCTGTGAAATCATCTCACAGAGTTACAGCTTTCCCCTCAAGAAGCCTTTCGCTAAGACAGTTCTTGTGGAATTGGCAAAGTGATATTTGGAAGCCCATAGAGGGCTATGGTGAAAAAGGAAATATCCTCAGATGAAATCAGGAAAGAAGCTTTCTGAGAAACTGCTTAGTGTTCTGTTAATTCATCTCACAGAGTTACATCTGTATTTCGTGGATCTCTTTGTTAGCCTTATTTCTGTGGAATCTGAGAACAGATATTTCGGATCCATTTGAAGACTATAGGGCCAAAGGAAATATCCTCCGATAACAAAGAGAAAGAAGCTTTCTGAGAAAGTTCTTTGTGTTCTGTGAAATCATCTCACAGAGTTACAGCTTTCCCCTCAAGGAGCCTTTCGCTAAGACAGTTCTTGTGGAATTGACAAAGTGATATTTGGAAGCCCATAGAGGGCTATGGTGAAAAAGGAAATATCCTCAGATGAAATCTGGAAAGAAGCTTTCTGAGAAACTGCTTAGTGTTCTGTTAATTCATCTCACAGAGTTACATCTGTATTTCGTAGATCTCTTTGCTAGCCTTATTTCTGTGGAATCTGAGAACAGATATTTCGGATCCCTTTGAAGACTATAGGGCCAAAGGAAATATCCTCCGATAACAAAGAGAAAGAAGCTTTCTGAGAAACTTCTTTGCGTTCTGTGAAATCATCTCACAGAGTTACAGCTTTCCCCTCAAGAAGCCTTTCGCTAAGACAGTTCTTGTGGAATTGGCAAAGTGATATTTGGAAGCCCATAGAGGGCTATGGTGAAAAAGGAAATATCCTCAGATGAAATCAGGAAAGAAGCTTTCTGAGAAACTGCTTAGTGTTCTGTTAATTCATCTCACAGAGTTACATCTGTATTTCGTGGATCTCTTTGTTAGCCTTATTTCTGTGGAATCTGAGAACAGATATTTCGGATCCATTTGAAGACTATAGGGCCAAAGGAAATATCCTCCGATAACAAAGAGAAAGAAGCTTTCTGAGAAAGTTCTTTGTGTTCTGTGAAATCATCTCACAGAGTTACAGCTTTCCCCTCAAGAAGCCTTTCGCTAAGACAGTTCTTATGGAATTGGCAAAGTGATATTTGGAAGCCCTTAGAGGGCTATGGTGAAAAAGGAAATATCCTCTGATGAAATCTGGAAAGAAGCTTTCTGAGAAACTGCTTAGTGTTCCGTTAATTCATCTCACAGAGTTACATCTGTATTTCGTGGATCTCTTTGCTAGCCTTATTTCTGTGGAATCTGAGAACAGATATTTCGGATCCCTTTGAAGACTATAGGGCCAAAGGAAATATCCTCCGATAACAAAGAGAAAGAAGCTTTCTGAGAAACTTCTTTGTGTTCTGTGAAATCATCTCACAGAGTTACAGCTTTCCCCTCAAGAAGCCTTTCGCTAAGACAGTTCTTGTGGTATTGGCAAAGTGATATTTGGAAGCCCATAGAGGGCTGTGATGAAAAAGGAAATATCCTCAGATGAAATCTGGAAAGAAGCTTTCTGAGAAACTGCTTAGTGTTCTGTTAATTCATCTCACAGAGTTACAACTGTATTTCGTGGATCTCTTTGCTAGCCTTATTTCTGTGGAATCTGAGAACAGATATTTCGGATCCCTTTGAAGACTATAGTGCCAAAGGAAATATCCTCCGATAACAAAGAGAAAGAAGCTTTCTGAGAAAGTTCTTTGTGTTCTGTGAAATCATCTCACAGAGTTACAGCTTTCCTCTCAAGAAGCCTTTCGCTAAGACAGTTCTTGTGGAATGGCAAAGTGATATTTGGAAGCCCATAGAGGGCTATGGTGAAAAAGGAAATATCCTCAGATGAAATCTGGAAAGAAGCTTTCTGAGAAACTGCTTAGTGTTCTGTTAATTCATCTCACAGAGTTACATCTGTATTTCGTGGATCTCTTTGCTAGATTTATTTCTGTGGAATCTGAGAACAGATATTTCAGATCCCTTTGAAAACTATAGGGCCAAAGGAAATATCCTCCGATAACAAAGAGAAAGAAGCTTTCTGAGAAACTTCTTTGTGTTCTGTGAAATCATCTCACAGAGTTACAGCTTCCCCCTCAAGAAGCCTTTCGCTAAGACAGTTCTTGTGGAATTGGCAAAGTGATATTTGGAAGCCCATAGAGGGCTATGGTGAAAAAGGAAATATCCTCAGATGAAATCTGGAAAGATGCTTTCTGCGAAACTGCTTAGTGTTCTGTTAATTCATCTCACAGAGTTACATGTGTATTTCGTGGATCTCTTTGCTAGCCTTATTTCTGTGGAATCTGAGAACAGATATTTCGGATCCCGTTAAAGACTATAGGGCCAAAGGAAATATCCTCCGATAACAAAGAGAAAGAAGTTTTCTGAGAAACTTCTTTGTGTTCTGTGAAATCATCTCACAGAGTTACAGCTTTCCCCACAAGAAGCCTTTCGCTAAGACAGTTCTTGTGGAATTGGCAAAGTGATATGTGGAAGCCCATAGAGGGCTATGGTGAAAAAGGAAATATACTCAGATGAAATCTGGAAAGAAGCTTTCTGAGAAACTGCTTAGTGTTCTGTTAATTCATCTCACAGAGTTACATCTGTATTTCGTGGATCTCTTTGCTAGCCTTATTTCTGTGGAATCAGAGAACAGATATTTCGGATCCCTTTGAAGACTATAGGGCCAAAGGAAATATCCTCCGATAACAAAGAGAAAGAAGCTTTCTGAGAAACTTCTTTGTGTTCTGTGAAATCATCTCACAGGGTTACAGCTTTCCCCTCAAGAAGGCTTTCGCTAAGACAGTTCTTGTGGAATTGGCAAAGTGATATTTGGAAGCCCATAGAGAGCTATGGTGAAAAAGGAAATATCCTCAGATGAAATCTGGAAAGAAGCTTTCTGAGAAACTGCTTAGTGTTCTGTTAATTCATCTCACAGAGTTACATCTGTATTTCGTGGATCTCTTTGCTAGCCTTATTTCTGCGGAATCTGAGAACAGATATTTCGCATCCCTTTGAAGACTATAGGGCCAAAGGAAATATCCTCCGATAACAAAGAGAAAGAAGCTTTCTGAGAAACTTCTTTGTGTTCCGTGAAATCATCTCACAGAGTTACAGCTTTCCCCTCAAGAAGCCTTTCGCTAAGACAGTTCTTGTGGAATTGGCAAAGTGATATCTGGAAGCCCATAGAGGGCTATGGTGAAAAAGGAAATATCCTCAGATGAAATCTGGATAGAAGCTTTGTGAGAAACTGCTTAGTGTTCTGTTAATTCATCTCACAGAGTTACATCTGTGTTTCGTGGGTCTCTTTGGTAGCCTTATTTCTGTGGAATCTGAGAACAGATATTTCGGATCCCTTTGAAGACTATAGGGCCAAAGGAAATATCCTCCGATAACAAAGAGAAAGAAG
The DNA here is from genome assembly GCF_049350105.2 of Macaca mulatta. NCBI lineage: Eukaryota > Metazoa > Chordata > Mammalia > Primates > Cercopithecidae > Macaca > Macaca mulatta. The sequence continues at coordinate 99,731,293 of NC_133406.1, read as the reverse complement.
CTTTCTGAGAAACTTCTTTGTGTTCTGTGAAATCATCTCACAGGGTTACAGCTTTCCCCTCAGAAAGCCTTTCGCTAAGACAGGTCTTGTGGAATTGGCAAAGTGATATTTGGAAGCCCATAGAGGGCTATGGTGTTAAAGGAAATATCCTCAGATGAAATCTGGAAAGAAGCTTTCTGAGAAACTGCTTAGTGTTCTGTTAATTCATCTCACAGAGTTACATCTGTATTTCATGGATCTCTTTGCTAGCCTTATTTCTGTGGAAACTGAGAACAGATATTTCGGATCCCTTTGAAGACTATAGGGCCAAAGGAAATATCCTCCGATAACAAAGAGAAAGAAGCTTTCTGAGAAACTTCTTTGGGTTCTGTGAAATCATCTCACAGAGTTACAGCTTTCCCCTCAAGAAGCCTTTCGCTAAGACAGTTTTTGTGGAATTGGCAAAGTGATATTTGGAAGCCCATAGAGGGCTATGGTGAAAAAGGAAATATCCTCAGATGAAATCTGGAAAGAACCTTTCTGAGAAACTGCTTAGTGTTCTGTTAATTCATCTCACAGAGTTACATCTGTATTTCGTGGATCACTTTGCTAGCCTTATTTCTGTGGAATCTGAGAACAGATATTTCGGATCCCTTTGAAGACTGTAGGGCCAAAGGAAATATCCTCCGATAACAAAGAGAAAGAAGCTTTCTGAGAAACTTCTTTGTGTTCTGTGAAATCATCTCACAGAGTTACAGCTTTCCCCTCAAGAAGCCTTTCGCTAAGACAGTTCTTTTGGAATTGGCAAAGTGATATTTGGAAGCCCATAGAGGGCTATGGTGAAAAAGGAAATATCCTCAGATGAAATCTGGAAAGAAGCTTTCTGAGAAACTGCTTAGTGTTCTGTTAATTCATCTCAAAGAATTACATCTGTATTTCGTGGATCTCTTTGCTAGCCTTATTTCTGTGGAATCTGAGAACAGATATTTCGGATCCCTTTGAAGACTATAGGGCAAAAGGAAATATTCTGCGATAACAAAGAGAAAGAAGCTTTCTGAGAAACTTCTTTGTGTTCTGTGAAATCATCTCACAGAGTTACAGCTTTCCCCTCAAGAAGCCTTTCGCTAAGACAGTTCTTGTGGAATGGCAAAGTGATATTTGGAAGCCCATAGAGGGCTATGGTGAAAAAGGAAATATCCTCAGATGAAATCTGGAAAGAAGCTTTCTGAGAAACTGCTTAGTGTTCTGTTAATTCATCTCACAGAGTTACATCTGTGTTTCGTGGATCTCCTTGGTAGCCTTATTTCTGTGGAATCTGAGAACAGATATTTCGGATCCCTTTGAAGACTATAGGGCCAAAGGAAATATCCTCCGATAACAAAGAGAAAGAAGCTTTCTGAGAAACTTCTTTGTGTTCTGTGAAATCATCTCACAGGGTTACAGCTTTCCCCTCAAGAAGCCTTTCGCTAAGACAGTTCTTGTGGAATTGACAAAGTGATATTTGGAAGCCCATAGAGGGCTATGGTGAAAAAGGAAATATCCTCAGATGAAATCTGGAAAGAAGCTTTCTGAGAAACTGCTTAGTGTTCTGTTAATTCATCTCACAGAGTTACATCTGTATTTCGTAGATCTCTTTGCTAGCCTTATTTCTGTGGAATCTGAGAACAGATATTTCGGATCCCTTTGAAGACTATAGGGCCAAAGGAAATATCCTCCGATAACAAAGAGAAAGAAGCTTTCTGAGAAACTTCTTTGCGTTCTGTGAAATCATCTCACAGAGTTACAGCTTTCCCCTCAAGAAGCCTTTCGCTAAGACAGTTCTTGTGGAATTGGCAAAGTGATATTTGGAAGCCCATAGAGGGCTATGGTGAAAAAGGAAATATCCTCAGATGAAATCAGGAAAGAAGCTTTCTGAGAAACTGCTTAGTGTTCTGTTAATTCATCTCACAGAGTTACATCTGTATTTCGTGGATCTCTTTGTTAGCCTTATTTCTGTGGAATCTGAGAACAGATATTTCGGATCCATTTGAAGACTATAGGGCCAAAGGAAATATCCTCCGATAACAAAGAGAAAGAAGCTTTCTGAGAAAGTTCTTTGTGTTCTGTGAAATCATCTCACAGAGTTACAGCTTTCCCCTCAAGAAGCCTTTCGCTAAGACAGTTCTTGTGGAATTGGCAAAGTGATATTTGGAAGCCCTTAGAGGGCTATGGTGAAAAAGGAAATATCCTCTGATGAAATCTGGAAAGAAGCTTTCTGAGAAACTGCTTAGTGTTCCGGTAATTCATCTCACAGAGTTACATCTGTATTTCGTGGATCTCTTTGCTAGCCTTATTTCTGTGGAATCTGAGAACAGATATTTCGGATCCCTTTGAAGACTATAGGGCCAAAGGAAATATCCTCCGATAACAAAGAGAAAGAAGGTTTCTGAGAAACTTCTTTGTGTTCTGTGAAATCATCTCACAGAGTTACAGCTTTCCCCTCAAGAAGCCTTTCGCTAAGACAGTTCTTGTGGTATTGGCAAAGTGATATTTGGAAGCCCACAGAGGGCTGTGATGAAAAAGGAAATATCCTCAGATGAAATCTGGAAAGAAGCTTTCTGAGAAACTGCTTAGTGTTCTGTTAATTCATCTCACAGAGTTACAACTGTATTTCGTGGATCTCTTTGCTAGCCTTATTTCTGTGGAATCTGAGAACAGATATTTCGGATCCCTTTGAAGACTATAGTGCCAAAGGAAATATCCTCCGATAACAAAGAGAAAGAAGCTTTCTGAGAAACTTCTTTGTGTTCTGTGAAATCATCTCACAGAGTTACAGCTTTCCTCTCAAGAAGCCTTTCGCTAAGACAGTTCTTGTGGAATGGCAAAGTGATATTTGGAAGCCCATAGAGGGCTATGGTGAAAAAGGAAATATCCTCAGATGAAATCTGGAAAGAAGCTTTCTGAGAAACTGCTTAGTGTTCTGTTAATTCATCTCACAGAGTTACATCTGTATTTCGTGGATCTCTTTGCTAGCCTTATTTCTGCGGAATCTGAGAACAGATATTTCGGATCCCTTTGAAGACTATACGGCCAAAGGAAATATCCTCCGATAACAAAGAGAAAGAAGCTTTCTGAGAAACTTCTTTGTGTTCCGTGAAATCATCTCACAGAGTTACAGCTTTCCCCTCAAGAAGCCTTTCGCTAAGACAGTTCTTGTGGAATTGGCAAAGTGATATCTGGAAGCCCATAGAGGGCTATGGTGAAAAAGGAAATATCCTCAGATGAAATCTGGATAGAAGCTTTGTGAGAAACTGCTTAGTGTTCTGTTAATTCATCTCACAGAGTTACATCTGTGTTTCGTGGGTCTCTTTGCTAGCCTTATTTCTGTGGAATCTGAGAACAGATATTTCGGATCCCTTTGAAGACTATAGGGCCAAAGGAAATATCCTCCGATAACAAAGAGAAAGAAGCTTTCTGAGAAACTTCTTTGTGTTCTGTGAAATCATCTCACAGGGTTACAGCTTTCCCCTCAGAAAGCCTTTCGCTAAGACAGGTCTTGTGGAATTGGCAAAGTGATATTTGGAAGCCCATAGAGGGCTATGGTGAAAAAGGAAATATCCTCAGATGAAATCTGGAAAGAAGCTTTCTGAGAAACTGCTTAGTGTTCTGTTAATTCATCTCACAGAGTTACATCTGTATTTCGTGGATCTCTTTGCTAGCCTTATTTCTGTGGAAACTGAGAACAGATATTTCGGATCCCTTTGAAGACTATAGGGCCAAAGGAAATATCCTCCGATAACAAAGAGAAAGAAGCTTTCTGAGAAACTTCTTTGGGTTCTGTGAAATCATCTCACAGAGTTACAGCTTTCCCCTCAAGAAGCCTTTCGCTAAGACAGTTTTTGTGGAATTGGCAAAGTGATATTTGGAAGCCCATAGAGGGCTATGGTGAAAAAGGAAATATCCTCAGATGAAATCTGGAAAGAAGCTTTCTGAGAAACTGCTTAGTGTTCTGTTAATTCATCTCAAAGAATTACATCTGTATTTCCTGGATCTCTTTGCTAGCCTTATTTCTGTGGAATCTGAGAACAGATATTTCGGATCCCTTTGAAGACTATAGGGCAAAAGGAAATATTCTGCGATAACAAAGAGAAAGAAGCTTTCTGAGAAACTTCTTTGTGTTCTGTGAAATCATCTCACAGAGTTACAGCTTTCCCCTCAAGAAGCCTTTCGCTAAGACAGTTCTTGTGGAATGGCAAAGTGATATTTGGAAGCCCATAGAGGGCTATGGTGAAAAAGGAAATATCCTCAGATGAAATATGGAAAGAAGCTTTCTGAGAAACTGCTTAGTGTTCTGTTAATTCATCTCACAGAGTTACATCTGTGTTTCGTGGATCTCCTTGGTAGCCTTATTTCTGTGGAATCTGAGAACAGATATTTCGGATCCCTTTGAAGACTATAGGGCCAAAGGAAATATCCTCCGATAACAAAGAGAAAGAAGCTTTCTGAGAAACTTCTTTGTGTTCTGTGAAATCATCTCACAGGGTTACAGCTTTCCCCTCAAGAAGCCTTTCGCTAAGACAGTTCTTGTGGAATTGACAAAGTGATATTTGGAAGCCCATAGAGGGCTATGGTGAAAAAGGAAATATCCTCAGATGAAATCTGGAAAGAAGCTTTCTGAGAAACTGCTTAGTGTTCTGTTAATTCATCTCACAGAGTTACATCTGTATTTCGTAGATCTCTTTGCTAGCCTTATTTCTGTGGAATCTGAGAACAGATATTTCGGATCCCTTTGAAGACTATAGGGCCAAAGGAAATATCCTCCGATAACAAAGAGAAAGAAGCTTTCTGAGAAACTTCTTTGCGTTCTGTGAAATCATCTCACAGAGTTACAGCTTTCCCCTCAAGAAGCCTTTCGCTAAGACAGTTCTTGTGGAATTGGCAAAGTGATATTTGGAAGCCCATAGAGGGCTATGGTGAAAAAGGAAATATCCTCAGATGAAATCAGGAAAGAAGCTTTCTGAGAAACTGCTTAGTGTTCTGTTAATTCATCTCACAGAGTTACATCTGTATTTCGTGGATCTCTTTGTTAGCCTTATTTCTGTGGAATCTGAGAACAGATATTTCGGATCCATTTGAAGACTATAGGGCCAAAGGAAATATCCTCCGATAACAAAGAGAAAGAAGCTTTCTGAGAAAGTTCTTTGTGTTCTGTGAAATCATCTCACAGAGTTACAGCTTTCCCCTCAAGAAGCCTTTCGCTAAGACAGTTCTTGTGGAATTGGCAAAGTGATATTTGGAAGCCCATAGAGGGCTATGGTGAAAAAGGAAATATCCTCTGATGAAATCTGGAAAGAAGCTTTCTGAGAAACTGCTTAGTGTTCCGGTAATTCATCTCACAGAGTTACATCTGTATTTCGTGGATCTCTTTGCTAGCCTTATTTCTGTGGAATCTGAGAACAGATATTTCGGATCCCTTTGAAGACTATAGGGCCAAAGGAAATATCCTCCGATAACAAAGAGAAAGAAGCTTTCTGAGAAACTTCTTTGTGTTCTGTGAAATCATCTCACAGAGTTACAGCTTTCCCCTCAAGAAGCCTTTCGCTAAGACAGTTCTTGTGGTATTGGCAAAGTGATATTTGGAAGCCCATAGAGGGCTGTGATGAAAAAGGAAATATCCTCAGATGAAATCTGGAAAGAAGCTTTCTGAGAAACTGCTTAGTGTTCTGTTAATTCATCTCACAGAGTTACAACTGTATTTCGTGGATCTCTTTGCTAGCCTTATTTCTGTGGAATCTGAGAACAGATATTTCGGATCCCTTTGAAGACTATAGTGCCAAAGGAAATATCCTCCGATAACAAAGAGAAAGAAGCTTTCTGAGAAACTTCTTTGTGTTCTGTGAAATCATCTCACAGAGTTACAGCTTTCCTCTCAAGAAGCCTTTCGCTAAGACAGTTCTTGTGGAATGGCAAAGTGATATTTGGAAGCCCATAGAGGGCTATGGTGAAAAAGGAAATATCCTCAGATGAAATCTGGAAAGAAGCTTTCTGAGAAACTGCTTAGTGTTCTGTTAATTCATCTCACAGAGTTACATCTGTATTTCGTGGATCTCTTTGCTAGCCTTATTTCTGCGGAATCTGAGAACAGATATTTCGGATCCCTTTGAAGACTATACGGCCAAAGGAAATATCCTCCGATAACAAAGAGAAAGAAGCTTTCTGAGAAACTTCTTTGTGTTCCGTGAAATCATCTCACAGAGTTACAGCTTTCCCCTCAAGAAGCCTTTCGCTAAGACAGTTCTTGTGGAATTGGCAAAGTGATATCTGGAAGCCCATAGAGGGCTATGGTGAAAAAGGAAATATCCTCAGATGAAATCTGGATAGAAGCTTTGTGAGAAACTGCTTAGTGTTCTGTTAATTCATCTCACAGAGTTACATCTGTGTGTCGTGGGTCTCTTTGGTAGCCTTATTTCTGTGGAATCTGAGAACAGATATTTCGGATCCCTTTGAAGAGTATAGGGCCAAAGGAAATATCCTCCGATAACAAAGAGAAAGAAGCTTTCTGAGAAACTTCTTTGTGTTCTGTGAAATCATCTCACAGGGTTACAGCTTTCCCCTCAGAAAGCCTTTCGCTAAGACAGGTCTTGTGGAATTGGCAAAGTGATATTTGGAAGCCCATAGAGGGCTATGGTGAAAAAGGAAATATCCTCAGATGAAATCTGGAAAGAAGCTTTCTGAGAAACTGCTTAGTGTTCTGTTAATTCATCTCACAGAGTTACATCTGTATTTCGTGGATCTCTTTGCTAGCCTTATTTCTGTGGAAACTGAGAACAGATATTTCGGATCCCTTTGAAGACTATAGGGCCAAAGGAAATATCCTCCGATAACAAAGAGAAAGAAGCTTTCTGAGAAACTTCTTTGGGTTCTGTGAAATCATCTCACAGAGTTACAGCTTTCCCCTCAAGAAGCCTTTCGCTAAGACAGTTTTTGTGGAATTGGCAAAGTGATATTTGGAAGCCCATAGAGGGCTATGGTGAAAAAGGAAATATCCTCAGATGAAATCTGGAAAGAACCTTTCTGAGAAACTGCTTAGTGTTCTGTTAATTCATCTCACAGAGTTACATCTGTATTTCGTGGATCACTTTGCTAGCCTTATTTCTGTGGAATCTGAGAACAGATATTTCGGATCCCTTTGAAGACTGTAGGGCCAAAGGAAATATCCTCCGATAACAAAGAGAAAGAAGCTTTCTGAGAAACTTCTTTGTGTTCTGTGAAATCATCTCACAGAGTTACAGCTTTCCCCTCAAGAAGCCTTTCGCTAAGACAGTTCTTTTGGAATTGGCAAAGTGATATTTGGAAGCCCATAGAGGGCTATGGTGAAAAAGGAAATATCCTCAGATGAGATCTGGAAAGAAGCTTTCTGAGAAACTGCTTAGTGTTCTGTTAATTCATCTCAAAGAATTACATCTGTATTTCGTGGATCTCTTTGCTAGCCTTATTTCTGTGGAATCTGAGAACAGATATTTCGGATCCCTTTGAAGACTATAGGGCAAAAGGAAATATTCTGCGATAACAAAGAGAAAGAAGCTTTCTGAGAAACTTCTTTGTGTTCTGTGAAATCATCTCACAGAGTTACAGCTTTCCCCTCAAGAAGCCTTTCGCTAAGACAGTTCTTGTGGAATGGCAAAGTGATATTTGGAAGCCCATAGAGGGCTATGGTGAAAAAGGAAATATCCTCAGATGAAATCTGGAAAGAAGCTTTCTGAGAAACTGCTTAGTGTTCTGTTAATTCATCTCACAGAGTTACATCTGTATTTCGTGGATCTCTTTGCTAGCCTTATTTCTGTGGAATCAGAGAACAGATATTTCGGATCCCTTTGAAGACTATAGGGCCAAAGGAAATATCCTCCGATAACAAAGAGAAAGAAGCTTTCTGAGAAACTTCTTTGTGTTCTGTGAAATCATCTCACAGGGTTACAGCTTTCCCCTCAAGAAGGCTTTCGCTAAGACAGTTCTTGTGGAATTGGCAAAGTGATATTTGGAAGCCCTTAGAGGGCTATGGTGAAAAAGGAAATATCCTCAGATGAAATCTGGAAAGAAGCTTTCTGAGAAACTGCTTAGTGTTCTGTTAATTCATCTCACAGAGTTACATCTGTATTTCGTGGATCTCTTTGCTAGCCTTATTTCTGCGGAATCTGAGAACAGATATTTCGGATCCCTTTGAAGACTATAGGGCCAAAGGAAATATCCTCCGATAACAAAGAGAAAGAAGCTTTCTGAGAAACTTCTTTGTGTTCCGTGAAATCATCTCACAGAGTTACAGCTTTCCCCTCAAGAAGCCTTTCGCTAAGACAGTTCTTGTGGAATTGGCAAAGTGATATCTGGAAGCCCATAGAGGGCTATGGTGAAAAAGGAAATATCCTCAGATGAAATCTGGATAGAAGCTTTGTGAGAAACTGCTTAGTGTTCTGTTAATTCATCTCACAGAGTTACATCTGTATTTCGTGGATCTCTTTGCTAGCCTTATTTCTGTGGAATCTGAGAACAGATATTTCGGATCCCTTTGAAGACCATAGGGCCATAGGAAATATCCTCCGGTAACAAAGAGAAAGAAGCTTTCTGAGAAACTTCTTTGTGTTCTGTGAAATCATCTCACAGGGTTACAGCTTTCCCCTCAAGAAGCCTTTCCCTAAGACAGTTCTTGTGGAATTGGCAAAGTGATATTTGGAAGCCCATAGAGGGCTATGGTCAAAAAGGAAATATCCTCAGATGAAATCTGGAAAGAAGCTTTCTGAGAAACTGCTTAGTGTTCTGTTAATTCATCTCACAGAGTTACATCTGTGTTTCGTGGATCTCCTTGGTAGCCTTATTTCTGTGGAATCTGAGAACAGATATTTCGGATCCCTTTGAAGACTATAGGGCCAAAGGAAATATCCTCCGATAACAAAGAGAAAGAAGCTTTCTGAGAAACTTCTTTGTGTTCTGTGAAATCATCTCACAGGGTTACAGCTTTCCCCTCAAGAAGCCTTTCGCTAAGACAGTTCTTGTGGAATTGACAAAGTGATATTTGGAAGCCCATAGAGGGCTATGGTGAAAAAGGAAATATCCTCAGATGAAATCTGGAAAGAAGCTTTCTGAGAAACTGCTTAGTGTTCTGTTAATTCATCTCACAGAGTTACATCTGTATTTCGTGGATCTCTTTGCTAGCCTTATTTCTGTGGAATCTGAGAACAGATATTTCGGATCCCTTTGAAGACTATAGGGCCAAAGGAAATATCCTCCGATAACAAAGAGAAAGAAGCTTTCTGAGAAACTACTTTGCGTTCTGTGAAATCATCTCACAGAGTTACAGCTTTCCCCTCAAGAAGCCTTTCGCTAAGACAGTTCTTGTGGAATGGCAAAGTGATATTTGGAAGCCCATAGAGGGCTATGGTGAAAAAGGAAATATCCTCAGATGAAATCTGGAAAGAAGCTTTCTGAGAAACTGCTTAGTGTTCTGTTAATTCATCTCACAGAGTTACATCTGTGTTTCGTGGATCTCCTTGGTAGCCTTATTTCTGTGGAATCTGAGAACAGATATTTCGGATCCCTTTGAAGACTATTGGGCCAAAGGAAATATCCTCCGATAACAAAGAGAAAGAAGCTTTCTGAGAAACTTCTTTGTGTTCTGTGAAATCATCTCACAGGGTTACAGCTTTCCCCTCAAGAAGCCTTTGGCTAAGACAGTTCTTGTGGAATTGACAAAGTGATATTTGGAAGCCCATAGAGGGCTATGGTGAAAAAGGAAATATCCTCAGATGAAATCTGGAAAGAAGCTTTCTGAGAAACTGCTTAGTGTTCTGTTAATTCATCTCACAGAGTTACATCTGTATTTCGTAGATCTCTTTGCTAGCCTTATTTCTGTGGAATCTGAGAACAGATATTTCGGATCCCTTTGAAGACTATAGGGCCAAAGGAAATATCCTCCGATAACAAAGAGAAAGAAGCTTTCTGAGAAACTTCTTTGCGTTCTGTGAAATCATCTCACAGAGTTACAGCTTTCCCCTCAAGAAGCCTTTCGCTAAGACAGTTCTTGTGGAATTGGCAAAGTGATATTTGGAAGCCCATAGAGGGCTATGGTGAAAAAGGAAATATCCTCAGATGAAATCAGGAAAGAAGCTTTCTGAGAAACTGCTTAGTGTTCTGTTAATTCATCTCACAGAGTTACATCTGTATTTCGTGGATCTCTTTGTTAGCCTTATTTCTGTGGAATCTGAGAACAGATATTTCGGATCCATTTGAAGACTATAGGGCCAAAGGAAATATCCTCCGATAACAAAGAGAAAGAAGCTTTCTGAGAAAGTTCTTTGTGTTCTGTGAAATCATCTCACAGAGTTACAGCTTTCCCCTCAAGAAGCCTTTCGCTAAGACAGTTCTTGTGGAATTGGCAAAGTGATATTTGGAAGCCCTTAGAGGGCTATGGTGAAAAAGGAAATATCCTCTGATGAAATCTGGAAAGAAGCTTTCTGAGAAACTGCTTAGTGTTCCGGTAATTCATCTCACAGAGTTACATCTGTATTTCGTGGATCTCTTTGCTAGCCTTATTTCTGTGGAATCTGAGAACAGATATTTCGGATCCCTTTGAAGACTATAGGGCCAAAGGAAATATCCTCCGATAACAAAGAGAAAGAAGCTTTCTGAGAAACTTCTTTGTGTTCTGTGAAATCATCTCACAGAGTTACAGCTTTCCCCTCAAGAAGCCTTTCGCTAAGACAGTTCTTGTGGTATTGGCAAAGTGATATTTGGAAGCCCATAGAGGGCTGTGATGAAAAAGGAAATATCCTCAGATGAAATCTGGAAAGAAGCTTTCTGAGAAACTGCTTAGTGTTCTGTTAATTCATCTCACAGAGTTACAACTGTATTTCGTGGATCTCTTTGCTAGCCTTATTTCTGTGGAATCTGAGAACAGATATTTCGGATCCCTTTGAAGACTATAGTGCCAAAGGAAATATCCTCCGATAACAAAGAGAAAGAAGCTTTCTGAGAAACTTCTTTGTGTTCTGTGAAATCATCTCACAGAGTTACAGCTTTCCTCTCAAGAAGCCTTCGCTAAGACAGTTCTTGTGGAATGGCAAAGTGATATTTGGAAGCCCATAGAGGGCTATGGTGAAAAAGGAAATATCCTCAGATGAAATCTGGAAAGAAGCTTTCTGAGAAACTGCTTAGTGTTCTGTTAATTCATCTCACAGAGTTACATCTGTATTTCGTGGATCTCTTTGCTAGCCTTATTTCTGCGGAATCTGAGAACAGATATTTCGGATCCCTTTGAAGACTATACGGCCAAAGGAAATATCCTCCGATAACAAAGAGAAAGAAGCTTTCTGAGAAACTTCTTTGTGTTCCGTGAAATCATCTCACAGAGTTACAGCTTTCCCCTCAAGAAGCCTTTCGCTAAGACAGTTCTTGTGGAATTGGCAAAGTGATATCTGGAAGCCCATAGAGGGCTATGGTGAAAAAGGAAATATCCTCAGATGAAATCTGGATAGAAGCTTTGTGAGAAACTGCTTAGTGTTCTGTTAATTCATCTCACAGAGTTACATCTGTGTGTCGTGGGTCTCTTTGGTAGCCTTATTTCTGTGGAATCTGAGAACAGATATTTCGGATCCCTTTGAAGAGTATAGGGCCAAAGGAAATATCCTCCGATAACAAAGAGAAAGAAGCTTTCTGAGAAACTTCTTTGTGTTCTGTGAAATCATCTCACAGGGTTACAGCTTTCCCCTCAGAAAGCCTTTCGCTAAGACAGGTCTTGTGGAATTGGCAAAGTGATATTTGGAAGCCCATAGAGGGCTATGGTGAAAAAGGAAATATCCTCAGATGAAATCTGGAAAGAAGCTTTCTGAGAAACTGCTTAGTGTTCTGTTAATTCATCTCACAGAGTTACATCTGTATTTCGTGGATCTCTTTGCTAGCCTTATTTCTGTGGAAACTGAGAACAGATATTTCGGATCCCTTTGAAGACTATAGGGCCAAAGGAAATATCCTCCGATAACAAAGAGAAAGAAGCTTTCTGAGAAACTTCTTTGGGTTCTGTGAAATCATCTCACAGAGTTACAGCTTTCCCCTCAAGAAGCCTTTCGCTAAGACAGTTTTTGTGGAATTGGCAAAGTGATATTTGGAAGCCCATAGAGGGCTATGGTGAAAAAGGAAATATCCTCAGATGAAATCTGGAAAGAACCTTTCTGAGAAACTGCTTAGTGTTCTGTTAATTCATCTCACAGAGTTACATCTGTATTTCGTGGATCACTTTGCTAGCCTTATTTCTGTGGAATCTGAGAACAGATATTTCGGATCCCTTTGAAGACTGTAGGGCCAAAGGAAATATCCTCCGATAACAAAGAGAAAGAAGCTTTCTGAGAAACTTCTTTGTGTTCTGTGAAATCATCTCACAGAGTTACAGCTTTCCCCTCAAGAAGCCTTTCGCTAAGACAGTTCTTTTGGAATTGGCAAAGTGATATTTGGAAGCCCATAGAGGGCTATGGTGAAAAAGGAAATATCCTCAGATGAGATCTGGAAAGAAGCTTTCTGAGAAACTGCTTAGTGTTCTGTTAATTCATCTCAAAGAATTACATCTGTATTTCGTGGATCTCTTTGCTAGCCTTATTTCTGTGGAATCTGAGAACAGATATTTCGGATCCCTTTGAAGACTATAGGGCAAAAGGAAATATTCTGCGATAACAAAGAGAAAGAAGCTTTCTGAGAAACTTCTTTGTGTTCTGTGAAATCATCTCACAGAGTTACAGCTTTCCCCTCAAGAAGCCTTTCGCTAAGACAGTTCTTGTGGAATGGCAAAGTGATATTTGGAAGCCCATAGAGGGCTATGGTGAAAAAGGAAATATCCTCAGATGAAATCTGGAAAGAAGCTTTCTGAGAAACTGCTTAGTGTTCTGTTAATTCATCTCACAGAGTTACATCTGTATTTCGTGGATCTCTTTGCTAGCCTTATTTCTGTGGAATCAGAGAACAGATATTTCGGATCCCTTTGAAGACTATAGGGCCAAAGGAAATATCCTCCGATAACAAAGAGAAAGAAGCTTTCTGAGAAACTTCTTTGTGTTCTGTGAAATCATCTCACAGGGTTACAGCTTTCCCCTCAAGAAGGCTTTCGCTAAGACAGTTCTTGTGGAATTGGCAAAGTGATATTTGGAAGCCCTTAGAGGGCTATGGTGAAAAAGGAAATATCCTCAGATGAAATCTGGAAAGAAGCTTTCTGAGAAACTGCTTAGTGTTCTGTTAATTCATCTCACAGAGTTACATCTGTATTTCGTGGATCTCTTTGCTAGCCTTATTTCTGCGGAATCTGAGAACAGATATTTCGGATCCCTTTGAAGACTAGAGGGCCAAAGGAAATATCCTCCGATAACAAAGAGAAAGAAGCTTTCTGAGAAACTTCTTTGTGTTCCGTGAAATCATCTCACAGAGTTACAGCTTTCCCCTCAAGAAGCCTTTCGCTAAGACAGTTCTTGTGGAATTGGCAAAGTGATATCTGGAAGCCCATAGAGGGCTATGGTGAAAAAGGAAATATCCTCAGATGAAATCTGGATAGAAGCTTTGTGAGAAACTGCTTAGTGTTCTGTTAATTCATCTCACAGAGTTACATCTGTATTTCGTGGATCTCTTTGCTAGCCTTATTTCTGTGGAATCTGAGAACAGATATTTCGGATCCCTTTGAAGACCATAGGGCCATAGGAAATATCCTCCGGTAACAAAGAGAAAGAAGCTTTCTGAGAAACTTCTTTGTGTTCTGTGAAATCATCTCACAGGGTTACAGCTTTCCCCTCAAGAAGCCTTTCCCTAAGACAGTTCTTGTGGAATTGGCAAAGTGATATTTGGAAGCCCATAGAGGGCTATGGTCAAAAAGGAAATATCCTCAGATGAAATCTGGAAAGAAGCTTTCTGAGAAACTGCTTAGTGTTCTGTTAATTCATCTCACAGAGTTACATCTGTGTTTCGTGGATCTCCTTGGTAGCCTTATTTCTGTGGAATCTGAGAACAGATATTTCGGATCCCTTTGAAGACTATAGGGCCAAAGGAAATATCCTCCGATAACAAAGAGAAAGAAGCTTTCTGAGAAACTTCTTTGTGTTCTGTGAAATCATCTCACAGGGTTACAGCTTTCCCCTCAAGAAGCCTTTCGCTAAGACAGTTCTTGTGGAATTGACAAAGTGATATTTGGAAGCCCATAGAGGGCTATGGTGAAAAAGGAAATATCCTCAGATGAAATCTGGAAAGAAGCTTTCTGAGAAACTGCTTAGTGTTCTGTTAATTCATCTCACAGAGTTACATCTGTATTTCGTGGATCTCTTTGCTAGCCTTATTTCTGTGGAATCTGAGAACAGATATTTCGGATCCCTTTGAAGACTATAGGGCCAAAGGAAATATCCTCCGATAACAAAGAGAAAGAAGCTTTCTGAGAAACTTCTTTGCGTTCTGTGAAATCATCTCACAGAGTTACAGCTTTCCCCTCAAGAAGCCTTTCGCTAAGACAGTTCTTGTGGAATTGGCAAAGTGATATTTGGAAGCCCATAGAGGGCTATGGTGAAAAAGGAAATATCCTCAGATGAAATCAGGAAAGAAGCTTTCTGAGAAACTGCTTAGTGTTCTGTTAATTCATCTCACAGAGTTACATCTGTATTTCGTGGATCTCTTTGTTAGCCTTATTTCTGTGGAATCTGAGAACAGATATTTCGTATCCCTTTGAAGACTATAAGGCCAAGGGAAATATCCTCCGATAACAAAGAGAAAGAAGCTTTCAGAGAAAGTTCTTTGTGTTCTGTGAAATCATCTCACAGAGTTACAGCTTTCCCCTCAAGAAGCCTTTCGCTAAGACAGTTCTTGTGGAATTGGCAAAGTGATATTTGGAAGCCCTTAGAGGGCTATGGTGAAAAAGGAAATATCCTCTGATGAAATCTGGAAAGAAGCTTTCTGAGAAACTGCTTAGTGTTCCGTTAATTCATCTCACAGAGTTACATCTGTATTTCTTGGATCTCTTTGCTAGCCTTATTTCTGTGGAATCTGAGAACAGATATTTCGGATCCCTTTGAAGACTATAGGGCCAAAGGAAATATCCTCCGATAACAAAGAGAAAGAAGGTTTCTGAGAAACTTCTTTGTGTTCTGTGAAATCATCTCACAGAGTTACAGCTTTCCCCTCAAGAAGCCTTTCGCTAAGACGGTTCTTGTGGAATTGGCAAAGTGATATTTGGAAGCCCATAGAGGGCAATGGTGAAAAAGGAAATATCCTCAGATGAAATCTGGAAAGAAGCTTTCTGAGGAACTGCTTAGTGTTCTGTTAATTCATCTCACAGAGTTACATCTGTATTTCGTGGATCTCTTTGCTAGCCTTATTTCTGTGGAATCTGAGAAAGGATATTTCGGATCCCTTTGAAGACTATAGGGCCAAAGGAAATATCCTCCGATAACAAAGAGAAAGAAGCTTTCTGAGAAACTTCTTTGTGTTCTGTGAAATCATCTCACAGAGTTACAGCTTTCCCCTCAAGAAGCCTTACGCTAAGACAGTTCTTGTGGAATTTGCAAAGTGATATTTGGAAGCCCTTAGAGGGCTATGGTGAAAAAGGAAATATCCTCAGATGAAATCGGGAAAGAAGCTTTCTGAGAAACTGCTCAGTGTTCTGTTAATTCATCTCACAGAGTTACATCTGTGTTTCGAGGGTCTCTTTGGTAGCCTTATTTCTGTGGAATCTGAGAACAGATATTTCGGATCCCTTTGAAGACTATAGGGCCAAAGGAAATATCCTCCGATAACAAAGAGAAAGAAGCTTTCTGAGAAACTTCTTTGTGTTCTGTGAAATCATCTCACAGGGTTACAGCTTTCCCCTCAAGAAGCCTTTCGCTAAGACAGTTCTTGTGGAATTGGCAAAGTGATATTTGGAAGCCCATAGAGGGCTATGGTGAAAAAGGAAATATCCTCAGATGAAATCTGGAAAGAAGCTTTCTGAGAAACTGCTTAGTGTTCTGTTAATTCATCTCACAGAGTTACATCTGTATTTCGTGGATCTCTTTGCTAGCCTTATTTCTGTGGAATCTGAGAACAGATATTTCGGATCCCTTTGAAGACTATAGGGCCAAAGGAAATATCCTCCGATAACAAAGAGAAAGAAGCTTTCTGAGAAACTTCTTTGTGTTCTGTGAAATCATCTCACAGAGTTACAGCTTTCCCCTCAAGAAGCCTTTCGCTAAGACAGTTCTTGTGGAATTGGCAAAGTGATATTTGGAAGCCCATAGAGGGCTATGGTGAAAAAGGAAATATCCTCAGATGAAATCTGGAAAGAAGTTTTCTGAGAAACTGCTTAGTGTTCTGTTAATTCATCTCACAGAGTTACATCTGTATTTCGTGGATCTCTTTGCTACCTTATTTCTGTGGAATCTGAGAACAGATATTTCGGATCCCTTTGAAGACTACAGGGCCAAAGGAAATATCCTCCGATAACAAAGAGAAAGAAGCTTTCTGAGAAAGTTCTTTGTGTTCTGTGAAATCATCTCACAGAGTTACAGCTTTCCCCTCAAGAAGCCTTTCGCTAAGACAGTTCTTGTGGAATTGGCAAAGTGATATTTGGAAGCCCTTAGAGGGCTATGGAGAAAAAGGAAATATCCTCTGATGAAATCTGGAAAGAAGCTTTCTGAGAAACTGCTTAGTGTTCTGTTAATTCATCTCACAGAGTTACATCTGTATTTCGTGGATCTCTTTGCTAGCCTTATTTCTGTGAAATCTGAGAACAGATATTTCGGATCCCTTTGAAGACTATAGGGCCAAAGGAAATATCCTCCGATAACAAAGAGAAAGAAGCTTTCTGAGAAACTTCTTTGTGTTCTGTGAAATCATCTCACAGAGTTACAGCTTTCCCCTCAAGAAGCCTTTCGCTAAGACAGTTCTTGTGGAATGGCAAAGTGATATTTGGAAGCCCATAGAGGGCTATGGTGAAAAAGGAAATATCTTCAGATGAAATCTGGAAAGAAGCTTTCTGAGAAACTGCTTAGTGTTCTGTTAATTCATCTCACAGAGTTACATCTGTATTTCGTGGATCTCTTTGCTAGATTTATTTCTGTGGAATCTGAGAACAGATATTTCGGATCCCTTTGAAGACTATAGGGCCAAAGGAAATATCCTCCGATAAAAAAGAGAAAGAAGCTTTCTGAGAAACTTCTTTGTGTTCTGTGAAATCATCTCACAGGGTTACAGCTTTCCCCTCAAGAAGGCTTTCGCTAAGACAGTTCTTGTGGAATGGCAAAGTGATATTTGGAAGCCCATAGAGGGCTATGGTGAAAAAGGAAATATCCTCAGATGAAATCTGGAAAGATGCTTTCTGAGAAACTGCTTAGTGTTCTGTTAATTCATCTCACAGAGTTACATGTGTATTTCGTGGATCTCTTTGCTAGCCTTATTTCTGTGGAATCTGAGAACAGATATTTCGGATCCCTTTGAAGACTATAGTGCCAAAGGAAATATCCTCCGATAACAAAGAGAAAGAAGCTTTCTGAGAAACTTCTTTGTGTTCTGTGAAATCATCTCACAGAGTTACAGCGTTCCTCTCAAGAAGCCTTTCGCTAAGACAGTTCTTGTGGAATGGCAAAGTGATATTTGGAAGCCCATAGAGGGCTATTGTGAAAAAGGAAATATCTTCAGATGAAATCTGGAAAGAAGCTTTCTGAGAAACTGCTTAGTGTTCTGTTAATTCATCTCACAGAGTTACATCTGTATTTCGTGGATCTCTTTGCTAGATTTATTTCTGTGGAATCTGAGAACAGATATTTCGGATCCCTTTGAAAACTATAGGGCCAAAGGAAATATCCTCCGATAACAAAGAGAAAGAAGCTTTCTGAGAAACTTCTTTGTGTTCTGTGAAATCATCTCACAGAGTTACAGCTTTCCCCTCAAGAAGCCTTTCGCTAAGACAGTTCTTGTGGAATTGGCCAAGTGATATTTGGAAGCCCGTAGAGGGCTATGGTGAAAAAGGAAATATCCTCAGATGAAATCTGGAAAGATGCTTTCTGAGAAACTGCTTAGTGTTCTGTTAATTCATCTCACAGAGTTACATGGGTATTTCGTGGATCTCTTTGCTAGCCTTATTTCTGTGGAATCTGAGCACAGATATTTCGGATCCCTTTGAAGACTATAGGGCCAAAGGAAATATCCTCCGATAACAAAGAGAAAGAAGCTTTCTGAGAAACTTCTTTGTGTTCTGTGAAATCATCTCACAGAGTTACAGCTTTCCCCTCAAGAAGCCTTTCGCTAAGACAGTTCTTGTGGAATTGGCAAAGTGATATTTGGAAGCCCATAGAGGGCTATGGTGAAAAAGGAAATATCCTCAGATGAAATCTGGAAAGAAGCTTTCTGAGAAACTGCTTAGTGTTCTGTTAATTCATCTCACAGAGTTACATCTGTATTTCGTGTATCTCTTTGCTAGCCTTATTTCTGTGGAATCAGAGAACAGAGATTTCGGATCCCTTTGAAGACTATAGGGCCAAAGGAAATATCCTCCGATAAAAAAGAGAAAGAAGCTTTCTGAGAAACTTCTTTGTGTTCTGTGAAATCATCTCACAGGGTTACAGCTTTCCCCTCAAGAAGGCTTTCGCTAAGACAGTTCTTGTGGAATTGGCAAAGTGATATTTGGAAGCCCATAGAGAGCTATGGTGAAAAAGGAAATATCCTCAGATGAAATCTGGAAAGAAGCTTTCTGAGAAACTGCTTAGTGTTCTGTTAATTCATCTCACAGAGTTACATCTGTATTTCGTGGATCTCTTTGCTAGCCTTATTTCTGTGAAATCTGAGAACAGATATTTCGGATCCCTTTGAAGACTATAGTGCCAAAGGAAATATCCTCCGATAACAAAGAGAAAGAAGCTTTCTGAGAAACTTCTTTGTGTTCTGTGAAATCATCTCACAGATTTACAGCTTTCCCCTCAAGAAGCCTTTCGCTAAGACAGTTCTTGTGGTATTGGCAAAGTGATATTTGGAAGCCCATAGAGGGCTGTGATGAAAAAGGAAATATCATCAGATGAAATCTGGAAAGAAGCTTTCTGAGAAACTGCTTAGTGTTCTGTTAATTCATCTCACAGAGTTACATCTGTATTTCGTGGATCTCTTTGCTAGCCTTATTTCTGTGGAATCTGAGAACAGATATTTCAGATCCCTTTGAAGACTATAGTGCCAAAGGAAATATCCTCCGATAACAAAGAGAAAGAAGCTTTCTGAGAAACTTCTTTGTGTTCTGTGAAATCATCTCACAGAGTTACAGCTTTCCTCTCAAGAAGCCTTTCGCTAAGACAGTTCTTGTGGAATGGCAAAGTGATATTTGGAAGCCCATAGAGGGCTATGGTGAAAAAGGAAATATCTTCAGATGAAATCTGGAAAGAAGCTTTCTGAGAAACTGCTTAGTGTTCTGTTAATTCATCTCACAGAGTTACATCTGTATTTCGTGGATCTCTTTGCTAGATTTATTTCTGTGGAATCTGAGAACAGATATTTCGGATCCCTTTGAAAACTATAGGGCCAAAGGAAATATCCTCCGATAACAAAGAGAAAGAAGCTTTCTGAGAAACTTCTTTGTGTTCTGTGAAATCATCTCACAGAGTTACAGCTTTCCCCTCAAGAAGCCTTTCGCTAAGACAGTTCTTGTGGAATTGGCCAAGTGATATTTGGAAGCCCATAGAGGGCTATGGTGAAAAAGGAAATATCCTCAGATGAAATCTGGAAAGATGCTTTCTGAGAAACTGCTTAGTGTTCTGTTAATTCATCTCACAGAGTTACATGTGTATTTCGTGGATCTCTTTGCTAGCCTTATTTCTGTGGAATCTGAGAACAGATATTTCGGATCCCTTTGAAGACTATAGGGCCAAAGGAAATATCCTCCGATAACAAAGAGAAAGAAGCTTTCTGAGAAACTTCTTTGTGTTCTGTGAAATCATCTCACAGAGTTACAGCTTTCACCTCAAGAAGCCTTTCGCTAAGACAGTTCTTGTGGAATTGGCAAAGTGATATTTGGAAGCCCATAGAGGGCTATGGTGAAAAAGGAAATATCCTCAGATGAAATCTGGAAAGAAGCTTTCTGAGAAACTGCTTAGTGTTCTGTTAATTCATCTCACAGAGTTACATCTGTATTTCGTGGATCTCTTTGCTAGCCTTATTTCTGTGGAATCAGAGAACAGAGATTTCGGATCCCTTTGAAGACTATAGGGCCAAAGGAAATATCCTCCGATAACAAAGAGAAAGAAGCTTTCTGAGAAACTTCTTTGTGTTCTGTGAAATCATCTCACAGGGTTACAGCTTTCCCCTCAAGAAGGCTTTCGCTAAGACAATTCTTGTGGAATTGGCAAAGTGATATTTGGAAGCCCATAGAGAGCTATGGTGAAAAAGGAAATATCCTCAGATGAAATCTGGAAAGAAGCTTTCTGAGAAACTGCTTAGTGTTCTGTTAATTCATCTCACAGAGTTACATCTGTATTTCGTGGATCTCTTTGCTAGCCTTATTTCTGCGGAATCTGAGAACAGATATTTCGGATCCCTTTGAAGACTATAGGGCCAAAGGAAATATCCTCCGATAACAAAGAGAAAGAAGCTTTCTGAGAAACTTCTTTGTGTTCCGTGAAATCATCTCACAGAGTTACAGCTTTCCCCTCAAGAAGCCTTTCGCTAAGACAGTTCTTGTGGAATTGGCAAAGCGATATCTGGAAGCCCTTAGAGGGCTATGGTGAAAAAGGAAATATCCTCAGATGAAATCTGGATAGAAGCTTTGTGAGAAACTGCTTAGTGTTCTGTTAATTCATCTCACAGAGTTACATCTGTATTTCGTGGATCTCTTTGCTAGCCTTATTTCTGTGGAATCTGAGATCAGATATTTCGGATCCCTTTGAAGACCATAGGGCCAAAGGAAATATCCTCCGATAACAAAGAGAAAGAAGCTTTCTGAGAAACTTCTTTGTGTTCTGTGACATCATCTCACAGGGTTACAGGTTTCCCCTCAAGAAGCCTTTCGCTAAGACAGTTCTTGTGGAATTGGCAAAGTGATATTTGGAAGCCCATAGAGGGCTATAGTGAAAAAGGAAATATCCTCAGATGAAATCTGGAAAGAAGCTTTCTGAGAAACTGCTTAGTGTTCTGTTAATTCATCTCACAGAGTTACATCTGTGTTTCGTGGGTCTCTTTGGTAGCCTTATTTCTGTGGAACCTGAGAACAGATATTTCGGATCCCTTTGAAGACTATAGGGCCAAAGGAAATATCCTCCGATAACAAAGAGAAAGAAGCTTTCTGAGAAACTTCTTTGTGTTCGGTGAAATCATCTCACAGGGTTACAGCTTTCCTCTCAAGAAGCCTTTTGCTAAGACAGTTCTTGTGGAATTGGCAAAGTGATATTTGGAAGCCCATAGAGGGCTATGGTGAAAAAGGAAGTATCCTCAGATGAAATCTGGAAAGAAGCTTTCTGAGAAACTGCTTAGTGTTCTGTTAATTCATCTCACAGAGTTACATCTGTATTTCGTGGATCTCTTTGCTAGCCTTATTTCTGTGGAAACTGAGAACAGATATTTCGGATCCCTTTGAAGACTATAGGGCCAAAGGAAATATCCTCCGATAACAAAGAGAAAGAAGATTTCTGAGAAACTTCTTCGTGTTCTGTGAAATCATCTCACAGAGTTACAGCTTTCCCCTCAAGAAGCCTTTCGCTAAAACAGTTCTTGTGGAATTGGCAAAGTGATATTTGGAAGCCCATAGAGGGCTATGGTGAAAAAGGAAATATCCTCAGATGAAATCTGGAAAGAACCTTTCTGAGAAACTGCTTAGTGTTCTGTGAATTCATCTCACAGAGTTACATCTGTATTTCGTGGATCTCTTTGCTAGCCTTATTTCCGTGGAATCTGAGAACAGATATTTCGGATCCCTTTGAAGACTATAGGGCCAAAGGAAATATCCTCCGATAACAAAGAGAAAGAAGCTTTCTGAGAAACTTCTTTGTGTTCTGTGAAATCATCTCACAGAGTTACAGCTTTCCCCTCAAGAAGCCTTTCGCTAAGACAGTTCTTTTGGAATTGGCAAAGTGATATTTGGAAGCCCATAGAGGGCTATGGTGAAAAAGGAAATATCCTCAGATGAAATCTGGAAAGAAGCTTTCTGAGAAACTGCTTAGTGTTCTGTTAATTCATCTCAAAGAATTACATCTGTATTTCGTGGATCTCTTTGCTAGCCTTATTTCTGTGGAATCTGAGAACAGATATTTCGGATCCCTTTGAAGACTATAGGGCAAAAGGAAATATTCTGCGATAACAAAGAGAAAGAAGCTTTCTGAGAAACTTCTTTGTGTTCTGTGAAATCATCTCACAGAGTTGCAGCTTTCCCCTCAAGAAGCCTTTCGCTAAGACAGTTCTTGTGGAATGGCAAAGTGATATTTGGAAGCCCTTAGAGGGCTATGGTGAAAAAGGAAATATCCTCAGATGAAATCTGGAAAGAAGCTTTCTGAGAAACTGCTTAGTGTTCTGTTAATTCATCTCACAGAGTTACATCTGTGTTTCGTGGTTCTCTTTGGTAGCCTTATTTCTGTGGAACCTGAGAACAGATATTTCGGATCCCTTTGAAGACTATAGGGCCAAAGGAAATATCCTCCGATAACAAAGAGAAAGAAGCTTTCGGAGAAACTTCTTTGTGTTCTGTGAAATCATCTCACAGAGTTGCAGCTTTCCCCTCAAGAAGCCTTTCGCTAAGACAGTTCTTGTGGAATGGCAAAGTGATATTTGGAAGCCCATAGAGGGCTATGGTGAAAAAGGAAATATCCTCAGATGAAATCTGGAAAGAAGCTTTCTGAGAAACTGCTTAGTGTTCTGTTAATTCATCTCACAGAGTTACATCTGTATTTCGTGGATCTCTTTGCTAGTCTTATTTCTGTGGAATCAGAGAACAGATATTTCGGATCCCTTTGAAGACTATAGGGCCAAAGGAAATATCCTCCGATAACAAAGAGAAGGAAGCTTTCTGAGAAACTTCTTTGTGTTCTGTGAAATCATCTCACAGGGTTACAGCTTTCCCCTCAAGAAGGCTTTCGCTAAGACAGTTCTTGTGGAATTGGCAAAGTGATATTTGGAAGCCCATAGAGGGCTATGGTGAAAAAGGAAATATCCTCAGATGAAATCTGGAAGGAAGCTTTCTGAGAAACTGCTTAGTTTTCTGTTAATTCATCTCACAGAGTTACATCTGTATTTCGTGGATCTCTTTGCTAGCCTTATTTCTGCGGAATCTGAGAACAGATATTTCGGATCCCTTTGAAGACTATAGGGCCAAAGGAAATATCCTCCGATAACAAAGAGAAAGAAGCTTTCTGAGAAACTTCTTTGTGTTCCGTGAAATCATCTCACAGAGTTACAGCTTTCCCCTCAAGAAGCCTTTCGCTAAGACAGTTCTTGTGGAATTGGCAAAGTGATATCTGGAAGCCCATATAGGGCTATGGTGAAAAAGGAAATATCCTCAGATGAAATCTGGATAGAAGCTTTGTAAGAAACTGCTTAGTGTTCTGTTAATTCATCTCACAGAGTTACATCTGTATTTCGTGAATGTATTTGCTAGCCTTATTTCTGTGGAATCTGAGAACAGATATTTCGGATCCCTTTGAAGACCATAGGGCCAAAGGAAATATCCTCCGATAACAAAGAGAAAGAAGCTTTCTGAGAAACTTTTTTGTGTTCTGTGAAATCATCTCACAGGTTTACAGCTTTCCCCTCAAGAAGCCTTTCGCTAAGACAGTTCTTGTGGAATTGGCAAAGTGATATTTGGAAGCCCATAGAGGGCTATGGTGAAAAAGGAAATATCCTCAGATGAAATCTGGAAAGAAGCTTTCTGAGAAACTGCTTAGTGTTCTGTTAATTCATCTCACAGAGTTACATCTGTGTTTCGTGGATCTCCTTGGTAGCCTTATTTCTGTGGAATCTGAGAACAGATATTTCGGATCCCTTTGAAGACTATAGGGCCAAAGGAAATATCCTCCGATAACAAAGAGAAAGAAGCTTTCTGAGAAACTTCTTTGTGTTCTGTGAAATCATCTCACAGAGTTACAGCTTTCCCCCAAGAAGCCTTTCGCTAAGACAGTTCTTGTGGAATTGGCAAAGTGATATTTGGAAGCCCATAGAGGTCTATGGTGAAAAAGGAAATATCCTCAGATGAAATCAGGAAAGAAGCTTTCTGAGAAACTGCTTAGTGTTCTGTTAATTCATCTCACAGAGTTACATCTGTATTTCGTGGATCTCTTTGCTAGCCTTATTTCTGTGGAATCTGAGAACAGATATTTCGGATCCCTTTGAAGACTATAGGGCCAAAGGAAATATCCTCCGATAACAAAGAGAAAGAAGCTTTCTGAGAAAGTTCTTTGTGTTCTGTGAAATCATCTCACAGAGTTACAGCTTTCCCCTCAAGAAGCCTTTCGCTAAGACAGTTCTTGTGGAATTGGCAAAGTGATATTTGGAAGCCCTTAGAGGGCTATGGTGAAAAAGGAAATATCCTCTGATGAAATCTGGAAAGAAGCTTTCTGAGAAACTGCTTAGTGTTCTGTTAATTCATCTCACAGAGTTACATCTGTATTTCGTGGATCTCTTTGCTAGCCTTATTTCTGTGGAATCTGAGAACAGATATTTCGGATCCCTTTGAAGACTAGAGGGCCAAAGGAAATATCCTCCGATAACAAAGAGAAAGAAGCTTTCTGAGAAACTTCTTTGTGTTCTGTGAAATCATCTCACAGAGTTACAGCTTTCCCCTCAAGAAACCTTTCGCTAAGACAGTTCTTGTGGAATTGGCAAAGTGATATTTGGAAGCCCATAGAGGGCTATGGTGAAAAAGGAAATATCCTCAGATGAAACCTGGAAAGAAGCTTTCGGAGAAACTGCTTAGTGTTCTGTTAATTCATCTCACAGAGTTACATCTGTATTTCGTGGATCTCTTTGCTAGCCTTATTTCTGTGGAATCTGAGAACAGATATTTCGGATCCCTTTGAAGACTATAGGGCCAAAGGAAATATCCTCCGATAACAAAGAGAAAGAACCTTTCTGAGAAACTTCTTTGTGTTCTGTGAAATCATCTCACAGAGTTACAGCTTTCCCCTCAAGAAGCCTTTCGCTAAGACAGTTCTTTTGGAATTGGCAAAGTGATATTTGGAAGCCCATAGAGGGCTATGGTGAAAAAGGAAATATCCTCAGATGAAATCTGGAAAGAAGCTTTCTGAGAAACTGCTTAGTGTTCTGTTAATTCATCTCACAGAGTTACATCTGTATTTCGTGGATCTCTTTGCTAGCCTTATTTCTGTGGAATCTGAGAACAGATATTTCGGATCCCTTTAAAGACTATAGGGCCAAAGGAAATATCCTCCGATAACAAAGAGAAAGAAGCTTTCTGAGAAACTTCTTTGTGTTCTGTGAAATGATCTCACAGAGTTACAGCTTTCCCCTCAAGAAGCCTTTCGCTAAGACAGTTCTTGTGGAATTGGCAAAGTGATATCTGGAAGCCCATAGAGGGCTATGGTGAAAAAGGAAATATCCTCAGATGAAATCTGGATAGAAGCTTTGTGAGAAACTGCTTAGTGTTCTGTTAATTCATCTCACAGAGTTACATCTGTGTTTCGTGGGTCTCTTTGGTAGCCTTATTTCTGTGGAATCTGAGAACAGATATTTCGGATCCCTTTGAAGACTATAGGGCCAAAGGAAATATCCTCCGATAACAAAGAGAAAGAAGCTTTCTGAGAAACTTCTTTGTGTTCTGTGAAATCATCTCACAGGGTTACAGCTTTCCCCTCAGAAAGCCTTTCGCTAAGACAGGTCTTGTGGAATTGGCATAGTGATATTTGGAAGCCCATAGAGGGCTATGGTGAAAAAGGAAATATCCTCAGATGAAATCTGGAAAGAAGCTTTCTGAGAAACTGCTTAGTGTTCTGTTAATTCATCTCACAGAGTTACATCTGTATTTCGTGGATCTCTTTGCTAGCCTTATTTCTGTGGAAACTGAGAACAGATATTTCGGATCCCTTTGAAGACTATAGGGCCAAAGGAAATATCCTCCGATAACAAAGAGAAAGAAGCTTTCTGAGAAACTTCTTTGGGTTCTGTGAAATCATCTCACAGAGTTACAGCTTTCCCCTCAAGAAGCCTTTCGCTAAGACAGTTTTTGTGGAATTGGCAAAGTGATATTTGGAAGCCCATAGAGGGCTATGGTGAAAAAGGAAATATCCTCAGATGAAATCTGGAAAGAAGCTTTCTGAGAAACTGCTTAGTGTTCTGTTAATTCATCTCAAAGAATTACATCTGTATTTCGTGGATCTCTTTGCTAGCCTTATTTCTGTGGAATCTGAGAACAGATATTTCGGATCCCTTTGAAGACTATAGGGCAAAAGGAAATATTCTGCGATAACAAAGAGAAAGAAGCTTTCTGAGAAACTTCTTTGTGTTCTGTGAAAACATCTCACAGAGTTACAGCTTTCCCCTCAAGAAGCCTTTCGCTAAGACAGTTCTTGTGGAATGGCAAAGTGATATTTGGAAGCCCATAGAGGGCTATGGTGGAAAAGGAAATATCCTCAGATGAAATCTGGAAAGAAGCTTTCTGAGAAACTGCTTAGTGTTCTGTTAATTCATCTCACAGAGTTACATCTGTGTTTCGTGGATCTCCTTGGTAGCCTTATTTCTGTGGAATCTGAGAACAGATATTTCGGATCCCTTTGAAGACTATAGGGCCAAAGGAAATATCCTCCGATAACAAAGAGAAAGAAGCTTTCTGAGAAACTTCTTTGTGTTCTGTGAAATCATCTCACAGGGTTACAGCTTTCCCCTCAAGAAGCCTTTCGCTAAGACAGTTCTTGTGGAATTGACAAAGCGATATTTGGAAGCCCATAGAGGGCTATGGTGAAAAAGGAAATATCCTCAGATGAAATCTGGAAAGAAGCTTTCTGAGAAACTGCTTAGTGTTCTGTTAATTCATCTCACAGAGTTACATCTGTATTTCGTAGATCTCTTTGCTAGCCTTATTTCTGTGGAATCTGAGAACAGATATTTCGGATCCCTTTGAAGACTATAGGGCCAAAGGAAATATCCTCCGATAACAAAGAGAAAGAAGCTTTCTGAGAAACTTCTTTGCGTTCTGTGAAATCATCTCACAGAGTTACAGCTTTCCCCTCAAGAAGCCTTTCGCTAAGACAGTTCTTGTGGAATTGGCAAAGTGATATTTGGAAGCCCATAGAGGGCTATGGTGAAAAAGGAAATATCCTCAGATGAAATCAGGAAAGAAGCTTTCTGAGAAACTGCTTAGTGTTCTGTTAATTCATCTCACAGAGTTACATCTGTATTTCGTGGATCTCTTTGTTAGCCTTATTTCTCTGGAATCTGAGAACAGATATTTCGGATCCATTTGAAGACTATAGGGCCAAAGGAAATATCCTCCGATAACAAAGAGAAAGAAGCTTTCTGAGAAAGTTCTTTGTGTTCTGTGAAATCATCTCACAGAGTTACAGCTTTCCCCTCAAGAAGCCTTTCGCTAAGACAGTTCTTGTGGAATTGGCAAAGTGATATTTGGAAGCCCTTAGAGGGCTATGGTGAAAAAGGAAATATCCTCTGATGAAATCTGGAAAGAAGCTTTCTGAGAAACTGCTTAGTGTTCCGGTAATTCATCTCACAGAGTTACATCTGTATTTCGTGGATCTCTTTGCTAGCCTTATTTCTGTGGAATCTGAGAACAGATATTTCGGATCCCTTTGAAGACTATACGGCCAAAGGAAATATCCTCCGATAACAAAGAGAAAGAAGCTTTCTGAGAAACTTCTTTGTGTTCTGTGAAATCATCTCACAGAGTTACAGCTTTCCCCTCAAGAAGCCTTTCGCTAAGACAGTTCTTGTGGTATTGGCAAAGTGATATTTGGAAGCCCATAGAGGGCTGTGATGAAAAAGGAAATATCCTCAGATGAAATCTGGAAAGAAGCTTTCTGAGAAACTGCTTAGTGTTCTGTTAATTCATCTCACAGAGTTACAACTGTATTTCGTGGATCTCTTTGCTAGCCTTATTTCTGTGGAATCTGAGAACAGATATTTCGGATCCCTTTGAAGACTATAGTGCCAAAGGAAATATCCTCCGATAACAAAGAGAAAGAAGCTTTCTGAGAAACTTCTTTGTGTTCTGTGAAATCATCTCACAGAGTTACAGCTTTCCTCTCAAGAAGCCTTTCGCAAAGACAGTTCTTGTGGAATGGCAAAGTGATATTTGGAAGCCCATAGAGGGCTATGGTGAAAAAGGAAATATCCTCAGATGAAATCTGGAAAGAAGCTTTCTGAGAAACTGCTTAGTGTTCTGTTAATTCATCTCACAGAGTTACATCTGTATTTCGTGGATCTCTTTGCTAGCCTTATTTCTGCGGAATCTGAGAACAGATATTTCGGATCCCTTTGAAGACTATACGGCCAAAGGAAATATCCTCCGATAACAAAGAGAAAGAAGCTTTCTGAGAAACTTCTTTGTGTTCCGTGAAATCATCTCACAGAGTTACAGCTTTCCCCTCAAGAAGCCTTTCGCTAAGACAGTTCTTGTGGAATTGGCAAAGTGATATCTGGAAGCCCATAGAGGGCTATGGTGAAAAAGGAAATATCCTCAGATGAAATCTGGATAGAAGCTTTGTGAGAAACTGCTTAGTGTTCTGTTAATTCATCTCACAGAGTTACATCTGTGTGTCGTGGGTCTCTTTGGTAGCCTTATTTCTGTGGAATCTGAGAACAGATATTTCGGATCCCTTTGAAGACTATAGGGCCAAAGGAAATATCCTCCGATAACAAAGAGAAAGAAGCTTTCTGAGAAACTTCTTTGTGTTCTGTGAAATCATCTCACAGGGTTACAGCTTTCCCCTCAGAAAGCCTTTCGCTAAGACAGGTCTTGTGGAATTCGCAAAGTGATATTTGGAAGCCCATAGAGGGCTATGGTGAAAAAGGAAATATCCTCAGATGAAATCTGGAAAGAAGCTTTCTGAGAAACTGCTTAGTGTTCTGTTA
This sequence comes from Macaca mulatta, assembly GCF_049350105.2. NCBI lineage: Eukaryota > Metazoa > Chordata > Mammalia > Primates > Cercopithecidae > Macaca > Macaca mulatta. The sequence goes on along the minus strand of NC_133406.1, from coordinate 99,702,298 downwards.
ATTCATCTCACAGAGTTACATCTGTATTTCGTGGATCTCTTTGCTAGCCTTATTTCTGTGGAAACTGAGAACAGATATTTCGGATCCCTTTGAAGACTATAGGGCCAAAGGAAATATCCTCCGATAACAAAGAGAAAGAAGCTTTCTGAGAAACTTCTTTGGGTTCTGTGAAATCATCTCACAGAGTTACAGCTTTCCCCTCAAGAAGCCTTTCGCTAAGACAGTTTTTGTGGAATTGGCAAAGTGATATTTGGAAGCCCATAGAGGGCTATGGTGAAAAAGGAAATATCCTCAGATGAAATCTGGAAAGAACCTTTCTGAGAAACTGCTTAGTGTTCTGTTAATTCATCTCACAGAGTTACATCTGTATTTCGTGGATCACTTTGCTAGCCTTATTTCTGTGGAATCTGAGAACAGATATTTCAGATCCCTTTGAAGACTGTAGGGCCAAAGGAAATATCCTCCGATAACAAAGAGAAAGAAGCTTTCTGAGAAACTTCTTTGTGTTCTGTGAAATCATCTCACAGAGTTACAGCTTTCCACTCAAGAAGCCTTTCGCTAAGACAGTTCTTTTGGAATTGGCAAAGTGATATTTGGAAGCCCATAGAGGGCTATGGTGAAAAAGGAAATATCCTCAGATGAGATCTGGAAAGAAGCTTTCTGAGAAACTGCTTAGTGTTCTGTTAATTCATCTCAAAGAATTACATCTGTATTTCGTGGATCTCTTTGCTAGCCTTATTTCTGTGGAATCAGAGAACAGATATTTCGGATCCCTTTGAAGACTATAGGGCCAAAGGAAATATCCTCCGATAACAAAGAGAAAGAAGCTTTCTGAGAAACTTCTTTGTGTTCTGTGAAATCATCTCACAGGGTTACAGCTTTCCCCTCAAGAAGTCTTTCGCTAAGACAGGTCTTGTGGAATTGGCAAAGTGATATTTGGAAGCCCATAGAGGGCTATGGTGAAAAAGGAAATATCCTCAGATGAAATCTGGAAAGAAGCTTTCTGAGAAACTGCTTAGTGTTCTGTTAATTCATCTCACAGAGTTACATCTGTATTTCGTGGATCTCTTTGCTAGCCTTATTTCTGTGGAAACTGAGAACAGATATTTCGGATCCCTTTGAAGACTATAGGGCCAAAGGAAATATCCTCCGATAAAAAAGAGAAAGAAGCTTTCTGAGAAACTTCTTTGGGTTCTGTGAAATCATCTCACAGAGTTACAGCTTTCCCCTCAAGAAGCCTTTCGCTAAGACAGTTTTTGTGGAATTGGCAAAGTGATATTTGGAAGCCCATAGAGGGCTATGGTGAAAAAGGAAATATCCTCAGATGAAATCTGGAAAGAAGCTTTCTGAGAAACTGCTTAGTGTTCTGTTAATTCATCTCAAAGAATTACATCTGTATTTCGTGGATCTCTTTGCTAGCCTTATTTCTGTGGAATCTGAGAACAGATATTTCGGATCCCTTTGAAGACTATAGGGCAAAAGGAAATATTCTGCGATAACAAAGAGAAAGAAGCTTTCTGAGAAACTTCTTTGTGTTCTGTGAAAACATCTCACAGAGTTACAGCTTTCCCCTCAAGAAGCCTTTCGCTAAGACAGTTCTTGTGGAATGGCAAAGTGATATTTGGAAGCCCATAGAGGGCTATGGTGGAAAAGGAAATATCCTCAGATGAAATCTGGAAAGAAGCTTTCTGAGAAACTGCTTAGTGTTCTGTTAATTCATCTCACAGAGTTACATCTGTGTTTCGTGGATCTCCTTGGTAGCCTTATTTCTGTGGAATCTGAGAACAGATATTTCGGATCCCTTTGAAGACTATAGGGCCAAAGGAAATATCCTCCGATAACAAAGAGAAAGAAGCTTTCTGAGAAACTTCTTTGTGTTCTGTGAAATCATCTCACAGGGTTACAGCTTTCCCCTCAAGAAGCCTTTCGCTAAGACAGTTCTTGTGGAATTGACAAAGCGATATTTGGAAGCCCATAGAGGGCTATGGTGAAAAAGGAAATATCCTCAGATGAAATCTGGAAAGAAGCTTTCTGAGAAACTGCTTAGTGTTCTGTTAATTCATCTCACAGAGTTACATCTGTATTTCGTAGATCTCTTTGCTAGCCTTATTTCTGTGGAATCTGAGAACAGATATTTCGGATCCCTTTGAAGACTATAGGGCCAAAGGAAATATCCTCCGATAACAAAGAGAAAGAAGCTTTCTGAGAAACTTCTTTGCGTTCTGTGAAATCATCTCACAGAGTTACAGCTTTCCCCTCAAGAAGCCTTTCGCTAAGACAGTTCTTGTGGAATTGGCAAAGTGATATTTGGAAGCCCATAGAGGGCTATGGTGAAAAAGGAAATATCCTCAGATGAAATCAGGAAAGAAGCTTTCTGAGAAACTGCTTAGTGTTCTGTTAATTCATCTCACAGAGTTACATCTGTATTTCGTGGATCTCTTTGTTAGCCTTATTTCTCTGGAATCTGAGAACAGATATTTCGGATCCATTTGAAGACTATAGGGCCAAAGGAAATATCCTCCGATAACAAAGAGAAAGAAGCTTTCTGAGAAAGTTCTTTGTGTTCTGTGAAATCATCTCACAGAGTTACAGCTTTCCCCTCAAGAAGCCTTTCGCTAAGACAGTTCTTGTGGAATTGGCAAAGTGATATTTGGAAGCCCTTAGAGGGCTATGGTGAAAAAGGAAATATCCTCTGATGAAATCTGGAAAGAAGCTTTCTGAGAAACTGCTTAGTGTTCCGGTAATTCATCTCACAGAGTTACATCTGTATTTCGTGGATCTCTTTGCTAGCCTTATTTCTGTGGAATCTGAGAACAGATATTTCGGATCCCTTTGAAGACTATAGGGCCAAAGGAAATATCCTCCGATAACAAAGAGAAAGAAGCTTTCTGAGAAACTTCTTTGTGTTCTGTGAAATCATCTCACAGAGTTACAGCTTTCCCCTCAAGAAGCCTTTCGCTAAGACAGTTCTTGTGGTATTGGCAAAGTGATATTTGGAAGCCCATAGAGGGCTGTGATGAAAAAGGAAATATCCTCAGATGAAATCTGGAAAGAAGCTTTCTGAGAAACTGCTTAGTGTTCTGTTAATTCATCTCACAGAGTTACAACTGTATTTCGTGGATCTCTTTGCTAGCCTTATTTCTGTGGAATCTGAGAACAGATATTTCGGATCCCTTTGAAGACTATAGTGCCAAAGGAAATATCCTCCGATAACAAAGAGAAAGAAGCTTTCTGAGAAACTTCTTTGTGTTCTGTGAAATCATCTCACAGAGTTACAGCTTTCCTCTCAAGAAGCCTTTCGCAAAGACAGTTCTTGTGGAATGGCAAAGTGATATTTGGAAGCCCATAGAGGGCTATGGTGAAAAAGGAAATATCCTCAGATGAAATCTGGAAAGAAGCTTTCTGAGAAACTGCTTAGTGTTCTGTTAATTCATCTCACAGAGTTACATCTGTATTTCGTGGATCTCTTTGCTAGCCTTATTTCTGCGGAATCTGAGAACAGATATTTCGGATCCCTTTGAAGACTATACGGCCAAAGGAAATATCCTCCGATAACAAAGAGAAAGAAGCTTTCTGAGAAACTTCTTTGTGTTCCGTGAAATCATCTCACAGAGTTACAGCTTTCCCCTCAAGAAGCCTTTCGCTAAGACAGTTCTTGTGGAATTGGCAAAGTGATATCTGGAAGCCCATAGAGGGCTATGGTGAAAAAGGAAATATCCTCAGATGAAATCTGGGTAGAAGCTTTGTGAGAAACTGCTTAGTGTTCTGTTAATTCATCTCACAGAGTTACATCTGTGTGTCGTGGGTCTCTTTGGTAGCCTTATTTCTGTGGAATCTGAGAACAGATGTTTCGGATCCCTTTGAAGACTATAGGGCCAAAGGAAATATCCTCCGATAACAAAGAGAAAGAAGCTTTCTGAGAAACTTCTTTGTGTTCTGTGAAATCATCTCACAGGGTTACAGCTTTCCCCTCAGAAAGCCTTTCGCTAAGACAGGTCTTGTGGAATTCGCAAAGTGATATTTGGAAGCCCATAGAGGGCTATGGTGAAAAAGGAAATATCCTCAGATGAAATCTGGAAAGAAGCTTTCTGAGAAACTGCTTAGTGTTCTGTTAATTCATCTCACAGAGTTACATCTGTATTTCGTGGATCTCTTTGCTAGCCTTATTTCTGTGGAAACTGAGAACAGATATTTCGGATCCCTTTGAAGACTATAGGGCCAAAGGAAATATCCTCCGATAACAAAGAGAAAGAAGCTTTCTGAGAAACTTCTTTGGGTTCTGTGAAATCATCTCACAGAGTTACAGCTTTCCCCTCAAGAAGCCTTTCGCTAAGACAGTTTTTGTGGAATTGGCAAAGTGATATTTGGAAGCCCATAGAGGGCTATGGTGAAAAAGGAAATATCCTCAGATGAAATCTGGAAAGAACCTTTCTGAGAAACTGCTTAGTGTTCTGTTAATTCATCTCACAGAGGTACATCTGTATTTCGTGGATCACTTTGCTAGCCTTATTTCTGTGGAATCTGAGAACAGATATTTCAGATCCCTTTGAAGACTGTAGGGCCAAAGGAAATATCCTCCGATAACAAAGAGAAAGAAGCTTTCTGAGAAACTTCTTTGTGTTCTGTGAAATCATCTCACAGAGTTACAGCTTTCCACTCAAGAAGCCTTTCGCTAAGACAGTTCTTTTGGAATTGGCAAAGTGATATTTGGAAGCCCATAGAGGGCTATGGTGAAAAAGGAAATATCCTCAGATGAGATCTGGAAAGAAGCTTTCTGAGAAACTGCTTAGTGTTCTGTTAATTCATCTCAAAGAATTACATCTGTATTTCGTGGATCTCTTTGCTAGCCTTATTTCTGTGGAATCTGAGAACAGATATTTCGGATCCCTTTGAAGACTATAGGGCAAAAGGAAATATTCTGCGATAACAAAGAGAAAGAAGCTTTCTGAGAAACTTCTTTGTGTTCTGTGAAATCATCTCACAGAGTTACAGCTTTCCCCTCAAGAAGCCTTTCGCTAAGACAGTTCTTGTGGAATGGCAAAGTGATATTTGGAAGCCCATAGAGGGCTATGGTGAAAAAGGAAATATCCTCAGATGAAATCTGGAAAGAAGCTTTCTGAGAAACTGCTTAGTGTTCTGTTAATTCATCTCACAGAGTTACATCTGTATTTCGTGGATCTCTTTGCTAGCCTTATTTCTGTGGAATCAGAGAACAGATATTTCGGATCCCTTTGAAGACTATAGGGCCAAAGGAAATATCCTCCGATAACAAAGAGAAAGAAGCTTTCTGAGAAACTTCTTTGTGTTCTGTGAAATCATCTCACAGGGTTACAGCTTTCCCCTCAAGAAGGCTTTCGCTAAGACAGTTCTTGTGGAATTGGCAAAGTGATATTTGGAAGCCCATAGAGGGCTATGGTGAAAAAGGAAATATCCTCAGATGAAATCTGGAAAGAAGCTTTCTGAGAAACTGCTTAGTGTTCTGTTAATTCATCTCACAGAGTTACATCTGTATTTCGTGGATCTCTTTGCTAGCCTTATTTCTGCGGAATCTGAGAACAGATATTTCGGATCCCTTTGAAGACTATAGGGCCAAAGGAAATATCCTCCGATAACAAAGAGAAAGAAGCTTTCTGAGAAACTTCTTTGTGTTCCGTGAAATCATCTCACAGAGTTACAGCTTTCCCCTCAAGAAGCCTTTCGCTAAGACAGTTCTTGTGGAATTGGCAAAGTGATATCTGGAAGCCCATAGAGGGCTATGGTGAAAAAGGAAATATCCTCAGATGAAATCTGGATAGAAGCTTTGTGAGAAACTGCTTAGTGTTCTGTTAATTCATCTCACAGAGTTACATCTGTATTTCGTGGATCTCTTTGCTAGCCTTATTTCTGTGGAATCTGAGAACAGATATTTCGGATCCCTTTGAAGACCATAGGGCCATAGGAAATATCCTCCGGTAACAAAGAGAAAGAAGCTTTCTGAGAAACTTCTTTGTGTTCTGTGAAATCATCTCACAGGGTTACAGCTTTCCCCTCAAGAAGCCTTTCCCTAAGACAGTTCTTGTGGAATTGGCAAAGTGATATTTGGAAGCCCATAGAGGGCTATGGTCAAAAAGGAAATATCCTCAGATGAAATCTGGAAAGAAGCTTTCTGAGAAACTGCTTAGTGTTCTGTTAATTCATCTCACAGAGTTACATCTGTGTTTCGTGGATCTCCTTGGTAGCCTTATTTCTGTGGAATCTGAGAACAGATATTTCGGATCCCTTTGAAGACTATAGGGCCAAAGGAAATATCCTCCGATAACAAAGAGAAAGAAGCTTTCTGAGAAACTTCTTTGTGTTCTGTGAAATCATCTCACAGGGTTACAGCTTTCCCCTCAAGAAGCCTTTCGCTAAGACAGTTCTTGTGGAATTGACAAAGTGATATTTGGAAGCCCATAGAGGGCTATGGTGAAAAAGGAAATATCCTCAGATGAAATCTGGAAAGAAGCTTTCTGAGAAACTGCTTAGTGTTCTGTTAATTCATCTCACAGAGTTACATCTGTATTTCGTGGATCTCTTTGCTAGCCTTATTTCTGTGGAATCTGAGAACAGATATTTCGGATCCCTTTGAAGACTATAGGGCCAAAGGAAATATCCTCCCATAACAAAGAGAAAGAAGCTTTCTGAGAAACTTCTTTGCGTTCTGTGAAATCATCTCACAGAGTTACAGCTTTCCCCTCAAGAAGCCTTTCGCTAAGACAGTTCTTGTGGAATTGGCAAAGTGATATTTGGAAGCCCATAGAGGGCTATGGTGAAAAAGGAAATATCCTCAGATGAAATCAGGAAAGAAGCTTTCTGAGAAACTGCTTAGTGTTCTGTTAATTCATCTCACAGAGTTACATCTGTATTTCGTGGATCTCTTTGTTAGCCTTATTTCTGTGGAATCTGAGAACAGATATTTCGGATCCCTTTGAAGACTATAGGGCCAAGGGAAATATCCTCCGATAACAAAGAGAAAGAAGCTTTCTGAGAAAGTTCTTTGTGTTCTGTGAAATCATCTCACAGAGTTACAGCTTTCCCCTCAAGAAGCCTTTCGCTAAGACAGTTCTTGTGGAATTGGCAAAGTGATATTTGGAAGCCCTTAGAGGGCTATGGTGAAAAAGGAAATATCCTCTGATGAAATCTGGAAAGAAGCTTTCTGAGAAACTGCTTAGTGTTCCGTTAATTCATCTCACAGAGTTACATCTGTATTTCGTGGATCTCTTTGCTAGCCTTATTTCTGTGGAATCTGAGAACAGATATTTCGGATCCCTTTGAAGACTATAGGGCCAAAGGAAATATCCTCCGATAACAAAGAGAAAGAAGGTTTCTGAGAAACTTCTTTGTGTTCTGTGAAATCATCTCACAGAGTTACAGCTTTCCCCTCAAGAAGCCTTTCGCTAAGACGGTTCTTGTGGAATTGGCAAAGTGATATTTGGAAGCCCATAGAGGGCAATGGTGAAAAAGGAAATATCCTCAGATGAAATCTGGAAAGAAGCTTTCTGAGGAACTGCTTAGTGTTCTGTTAATTCACCTCACAGAGTTACATCTGTATTTCGTGGATCTCTTTGCTAGCCTTATTTCTGTGGAATCTGAGAAAGGATATTTCGGATCCCTTTGAAGACTATAGGGCCAAAGGAAATATCCTCCGATAACAAAGAGAAAGAAGCTTTCTGAGAAATTTCTTTGTGTTCTGTGAAATCATCTCACAGAGTTACAGCTTTCCCCTCAAGAAGCCTTACGCTAAGACAGTTCTTGTGGAATTTGCAAAGTGATATTTGGAAGCCCTTAGAGGGCTATGGTGAAAAAGGAAATATCCTCAGATGAAATCGGGAAAGAAGATTTCTGAGAAACTGCTCAGTGTTCTGTTAATTCATCTCACAGAGTTACATCTGTGTTTCGAGGGTCTCTTTGGTAGCCTTATTTCTGTGGAATCTGAGAACAGATATTTCGGATCCCTTTGAAGACTATAGGGCCAAAGGAAATATCCTCCGATAACAAAGAGAAAGAAGCTTTCTGAGAAACTTCTTTGTGTTCTGTGAAATCATCTCACAGGGTTACAGCTTTCCCCTCAAGAAGCCTTTCGCTAAGACAGTTCTTGTGGAATTGGCAAAGTGATATTTGGAAGCCCATAGAGGGCTATGGTGAAAAAGGAAATATCCTCAGATGAAATCTGGAAAGAAGCTTTCTGAGAAACTGCTTAGTGTTCTGTTAATTCATCTCACAGAGTTACATCTGTATTTCGTGGATCTCTTTGCTACCTTATTTCTGTGGAATCTGAGAACAGATATTTCGGATCCCTTTGAAGACTACAGGGCCAAAGGAAATATCCTCCGATAACAAAGAGAAAGAAGCTTTCTGAGAAAGTTCTTTGTGTTCTGTGAAATCATCTCACAGAGTTACAGCTTTCCCCTCAAGAAGCCTTTCGCTAAGACAGTTCTTGTGGAATTGGCAAAGTGATATTTGGAAGCCCTTAGAGGGCTATGGAGAAAAAGGAAATATCCTCTGATGAAATCTGGAAAGAAGCTTTCTGAGAAACTGCTTAGTGTTCTGTTAATTCATCTCACAGAGTTACATCTGTATTTCGTGGATCTCTTTGCTAGCCTTATTTCTGTGAAATCTGAGAACAGATATTTCGGATCCCTTTGAAGACTATAGGGCCAAAGGAAATATCCTCCGATAACAAAGAGAAAGAAGCTTTCTGAGAAACTTCTTTGTGTTCTGTGAAATCATCTCACAGAGTTACAGCTTTCCCCTCAAGAAGCCTTTCGCTAAGACAGTTCTTGTGGAATGGCAAAGTGATATTTGGAAGCCCATAGAGGGCTATGGTGAAAAAGGAAATATCTTCAGATGAAATCTGGAAAGAAGCTTTCTGAGAAACTGCTTAGTGTTCTGTTAATTCATCTCACAGAGTTACATCTGTATTTCGTGGATCTCTTTGCTAGATTTATTTCTGTGGAATCTGAGAACAGATATTTCGGATCCCTTTGAAGACTATAGGGCCAAAGGAAATATCCTCCGATAAAAAATAGAAAGAAGTTTTCTGAGAAACTTCTTTGTGTTCTGTGAAATCATCTCACAGGGTTACAGCTTTCCCCTCAAGAAGGCTTTCGCTAAGACAGTTCTTGTGGAATGGCAAAGTGATATTTGGAAGCCCATAGAGGGCTATGGTGAAAAAGGAAATATCCTCAGATGAAATCTGGAAAGATGCTTTCTGAGAAACTGCTTAGTGTTCTGTTAATTCATCTCACAGAGTTACATGTGTATTTCGTGGATCTCTTTGCTAGCCTTATTTCTGTGGAATCTGAGAACAGATATTTCGGATCCCTTTGAAGACTATAGTGCCAAAGGAAATATCCTCCGATAACAAAGAGAAAGAAGCTTTCTGAGAAACTTCTTTGTGTTCTGTGAAATCATCTCACAGAGTTACAGCTTTCCTCTCAAGAAGCCTTTCGCTAAGACAGTTCTTGTGGAATGGCAAAGTGATATTTGGAAGCCCATAGAGGGCTATTGTGAAAAAGGAAATATCTTCAGATGAAATCTGGAAAGAAGCTTTCTGAGAAACTGCTTAGTGTTCTGTTAATTCATCTCACAGAGTTACATCTGTATTTCGTGGATCTCTTTGCTAGATTTATTTCTGTGGAATCTGAGAACAGATATTTCGGATCCCTTTGAAGACTATAGGGCCAAAGGAAATATCCTCCGATAACAAAGAGAAAGAAGCTTTCTGAGAAACTTCTTTGTGTTCCGTGAAATCATCTCACAGAGTTACAGCTTTCCCCTCAAGAAGCCTTTCGCTAAGACAGTTCTTGTGGAATTGGCAAAGCGATATCTGGAAGCCCTTAGAGGGCTATGGTGAAAAAGGAAATATCCTCAGATGAAATCTGGATAGAAGCTTTGTGAGAAACTGCTTAGTGTTCTGTTAATTCATCTCACAGAGTTACATCTGTATTTCGTGGATCTCTTTGCTAGCCTTATTTCTGTGGAATCTGAGATCAGATATTTCGGATCCCTTTGAAGACCATAGGGCCAAAGGAAATATCCTCCGATAACAAAGAGAAAGAAGCTTTCTGAGAAACTTCTTTGTGTTCTGTGACATCATCTCACAGGGTTACAGGTTTCCCCTCAAGAAGCCTTTCGCTAAGACAGTTCTTGTGGAATTGGCAAAGTGATATTTGGAAGCCCATAGAGGGCTATAGTGAAAAAGGAAATATCCTCAGATGAAATCTGGAAAGAAGCTTTCTGAGAAACTGCTTAGTGTTCTGTTAATTCATCTCACAGAGTTACATCTGTGTTTCGTGGGTCTCTTTGGTAGCCTTATTTCTGTGGAACCTGAGAACAGATATTTCGGATCCCTTTGAAGACTATAGGGCCAAAGGAAATATCCTCCGATAACAAAGAGAAAGAAGCTTTCTGAGAAACTTCTTTGTGTTCGGTGAAATCATCTCACAGGGTTACAGGTTTCCTCTCAAGAAGCCTTTTGCTAAGACAGTTCTTGTGGAATTGGCAAAGTGATATTTGGAAGCCCATAGAGGGCTATGGTGAAAAAGGAAATATCCTCAGATGAAATCTGGAAAGAAGCTTTCTGAGAAACTGCTTAGTGTTCTGTTAATTCATCTCACAGAGTTACATCTGTATTTCGTGGATCTCTTTGCTAGCCTTATTTCTGTGGAAACTGAGAACAAATATTTCGGATCCCTTTGAAGACTATAGGGCCAAAGGAAATATCCTCCGATAACAAAGAGAAAGAAGATTTCTGAGAAACTTCTTCGTGTTCTGTGAAATCATCTCACAGAGTTACAGCTTTCCCCTCAAGAAGCCTTTCGCTAAGACAGTTCTTGTGGAATTGGCAAAGTGATATTTGGAAGCCCATAGAGGGCTATGGTGAAAAAGGAAATATCCTCAGATGAAATCTGGAAAGAACCTTTCTGAGAAACTGCTTAGTGTTCTGTGAATTCATCTCACAGAGTTACATCTGTATTTCGTGGATCTCTTTGCTAGCCTTATTTCTGTGGAATCTGAGAACAGATATTTCGGATCCCTTTGAAGACTATAGTGCCAAAGGAAATATCCTCCGATAACAAAGAGAAAGAAGCTTTCTGAGAAACTTCTTTGTGTTCTGTGAAATCATCTCACAGAGTTACAGCTTTCCCCTCAAGAAGCCTTTCGCTAAGACAGTTCTTTTGGAATTGGCAAAGTGATATTTGGAAGCCCATAGAGGGCTATGGTGAAAAAGGAAATATCCTCAGATGAAATCTGGAAAGAAGCTTTCTGAGAAACTGCTTAGTGTTCTGTTAATTCATCTCAAAGAGTTACATCTGTATTTCGTGGATCTCTTTGCTAGCCTTATTTCTGTGGAATCTGAGAACAGATATTTCGGATCCCTTTGAAGACTATAGGGCAAAAGGAAATATTCTGCGATAACAAAGAGAAAGAAGCTTTCTGAGAAACTTCTTTGTGTTCTGTGAAATCATCTCACAGAGTTGCAGCTTTCCCCTCAGGAAGCCTTTCGCTAAGACAGTTCTTGTGGAATGGCAAAGTGATATTTGGAAGCCCATAGAGGGCTATGGTGAAAAAGGAAATATCCTCAGATGAAATCTGGAAAGAAGCTTTCTGAGAAACTGCTTAGTGTTCTGTTAATTCATCTCACAGAGTTACATCTGTGTTTCGTGGTTCTCTTTGGTAGCCTTATTTCTGTGGAACCTGAGAACAGATATTTCGGATCCCTTTGAAGACTATAGGGCCAAAGGAAATATCCTCCGATAACAAAGAGAAAGAAGCTTTCGGAGAAACTTCTTTGTGTTCTGTGAAATCATCTCACAGAGTTGCAGCTTTCCCCTCAAGAAGCCTTTCGCTAAGACAGTTCTTGTGGAACGGCAAAGTGATATTTGGAAGCCCATAGAGGGCTATGGTGAAAAAGGAAATATCCTCAGATGAAATCTGGAAAGAAGCTTTCTGAGAAACTGCTTAGTGTTCTGTTAATTCATCTCACAGAGTTACATCTGTATTTCGTGGATCTCTTTGCTAGTCTTATTTCTGTGGAATCAGAGAACAGATATTTCGGATCCCTTTGAAGACTATAGGGCCAAAGGAAATATCCTCCGATAACAAAGAGAAGGAAGCTTTCTGAGAAACTTCTTTGTGTTCTGTGAAATCATCTCACAGGGTTACAGCTTTCCCCTCAAGAAGGCTTTCGCTAAGGCAGTTCTTGTGGAATTGGCAAAGTGATATTTGGAAGCCCATAGAGGGCTATGGTGAAAAAGGAAATATCCTCAGATGAAATCTGGAAGGAAGCTTTCTGAGAAACTGCTTAGTTTTCTGTTAATTCATCTCACAGAGTTACATCTGTATTTCGTGGATCTCTTTGCTAGCCTTATTTCTGCGGAATCTGAGAACAGATATTTCGGATCCCTTTGAAGACTATAGGGCCAAAGGAAATATCCTCCGATAACAAAGAGAAAGAAGCTTTCTGAGAAACTTCTTTGTGTTCCGTGAAATCATCTCACAGAGTTACAGCTTTCCCCTCAAGAAGCCTTTCGCTAAGACAGTTCTTGTGGAATTGGCAAAGTGATATCTGGAAGCCCATATAGGGCTATGGTGAAAAAGGAAATATCCTCAGATGAAATCTGGATAGAAGCTTTGTAAGAAACTGCTTAGTGTTCTGTTAATTCATCTCACAGAGTTACATCTGTATTTCGTGGATGTATTTGCTAGCCTTATTTCTGTGGAATCTGAGAACAGATATTTCGGATCCCTTTGAAGACCATAGGGCCAAAGGAAATATCCTCCGATAACAAAGAGAAAGAAGCTTTCTGAGAAACTTTTTTGTGTTCTGTGAAATCATCTCACAGGTTTACAGCTTTCCCCTCAAGAAGCCTTTCGCTAAGACAGTTCTTGTGGAATTGGCAAAGTGATATTTGGAAGCCCATAGAGGGCTATGGTGAAAAAGGAAATATCCTCAGATGAAATCTGGAAAGAAGCTTTCTGAGAAACTGCTTAGTGTTCTGTTAATTCATCTCACAGAGTTACATCTGTGTTTCGTGGATCTCCTTGGTAGCCTTATTTCTGTGGAATCTGAGAACAGATATTTCGGATCCCTTTGAAGACTATAGGGCCAAAGGAAATATCCTCCGATAACAAAGAGAAAGAAGCTTTCTGAGAAACTTCTTTGTGTTCTGTGAAATCATCTCACAGAGTTACAGCTTTCCCCTCAAGAAGCCTTTCGCTAAGACAGTTCTTGTGGAATTGGCAAAGTGATATTTGGAAGCCCATAGAGGTCTATGGTGAAAAAGGAAATATCCTCAGATGAAATCAGGAAAGAAGCTTTCTGAGAAACTGCTTAGTGTTCTGTTAATTCATCTCACAGAGTTACATCTGTATTTCGTGGATCTCTTTGCTAGCCTTATTTCTGTGGAATCTGAGAACAGATATTTCGGATCCCTTTGAAGACTATAGGGCCAAAGGAAATATCCTCCGATAACAAAGAGAAAGAAGCTTTCTGAGAAACTTCTTTGTGTTCTGTGAAATCATCTCACAGAGTTACAGCTTTCCCCTCAAGAAGCCTTTCGCTAAGACAGTTCTTGTGGAATTGGCAAAGTGATATTTGGAAGCCCTTAGAGGGCTATGGTGAAAAAGGAAATATCCTCTGATGAAATCTGGAAAGAAGCTTTCTGAGAAACTGCTTAGTGTTCTGTTAATTCATCTCACAGAGTTACATCTGTATTTCGTGGATCTCTTTGCTAGCCTTATTTCTGTGGAATCTGAGAACAGATATTTCGGATCCCTTTGAAGACTAGAGGGCCAAAGGAAATATCCTCCGATAACAAAGAGAAAGAAGCTTTCTGAAAAACTTCTTTGTGTTCTGTGAAATCATCTCACAGAGTTACAGCTTTCCCCTCAAGAAGCCTTTCGCTAAGACAGTTCTTGTGGAATTGGCAAAGTGATATTTGGAAGCCCATAGAGGGCTATGGTGAAAAAGGAAATATCCTCAGATGAAACCTGGAAAGAAGCTTTCGGAGAAACTGCTTAGTGTTCTGTTAATTCATCTCACAGAGTTACATCTGTATTTCGTGGATCTCTTTGCTAGCCTTATTTCTGTGGAATCTGAGAACAGATATTTCGGATCCCTTTGAAGACTATAGGGCCAAAGGAAATATCCTCCGATAACAAAGAGAAAGAACCTTTCTGAGAAACTTCTTTGTGTTCTGTGAAATCATCTCACAGAGTTACAGCTTTCCCCTCAAGAAGCCTTTCGCTAAGACAGTTCTTTTGGAATTGGCAAAGTGATATTTGGAAGCCCATAGAGGGCTATGGTGAAAAAGGAAATATCCTCAGATGAAATCTGGAAAGAAGCTTTCTGAGAAACTGCTTAGTGTTCTGTTATTTCATCTCACAGAGTTACATCTGTATTTCGTGGATCTCTTTGCTAGCCTTATTTCTGTGGAATCTGAGAACAGATATTTCGGATCCCTTTAAAGACTATAGGGCCAAAGGAAATATCCTCCGATAACAAAGAGAAAGAAGCTTTCTGAGAAAGTTCTTTGTGTTCTGTGAAATGATCTCACAGAGTTACAGCTTTCCCCTCAAGAAGCCTTTCGCTAAGACAGTTCTTGTGGAATTGGCAAAGTGATATTTGGAAGCCCATAGAGGGCTATGGTGAAAAAGGAAATATCCTCAGATGAAATCTGGAAAGAAGCTTTCTGAGAAACTGCTTAGTGTTCTGTTAATTCATCTCACAGAGTTACATCTGTATTTCGTGGATCTCTTTGCTAGCCTTATTTCTGTGGAATCTGAGAACAGATATTTCGGATCTCTTTGAAGACTATAGGGCCAAAGGAAATATCCTCCGATAACAAAGAGAAAGAAGCTTTCTGAGAAACTTCTTTGTGTTCTGTGAAATCATCTCACAGAGTTACAGCTTTCCCCTCAAGAAGCCTTTCGCTAAGACAGTTCTTTTGGAATTGGCAAAGTGATATTTGGAAGCCCATAGAGGGCTATGGTGAAAAAGGAAATATCCTCAGATGAAATCTGGAAAGAAGCTTTCTGAGAAACTGCTTAGTGTTCTGTTAATTCATCTCACAGAGTTACATCTGTATTTCGTGGATCTCTTTGCTAGCCTTATTTCTGTGGAATCTGAGAACAGATATTTCGGATCCCTTTGAAGACCATAGGGCCAAAGGAAATATCCTCCGATAACAAAGAGAAAGAAGCTTTCTGAGAAACTTCTTTGTGTTCGGTGAAATCATCTCACAGGGTTACAGCTTTCCTCTCAAGAAGCCTTTCGCTAAGACAGTTCTTGTGGAATTGGCAAAGTGATATTTGGAAGCCCATAGAGGGCTATGGTGAAAAAGGAAATATCCTCAGATGAAATCTGGAAAGAAGCTTTCTGAGAAACTGCTTAGTGTTCTGTTAATTCATCTCACAGAGTTACATCTGTATTTCGTGGATCTCTTTGCTAGCCTTATTTCTGTGGAAACTGAGAACAGATATTTCGGATACCTTTGAAGACTATAGGGCCAAAGGAAATATCCTCCGATAACAAAGAGAAAGAAGCTTTCTGAGAAACTTCTTCGTGTTCTGTGAAATCATCTCACGGAGTTACAGCTTTCCCCTCAAGAAGCCTTTCGCTAAGACAGTTCTTGTGGAATTGGCAAAGTGATATTTGGAAGCCCATAGAGGGCTATGGTGAAAAAGGAAATATCCTCAGATGAAATCTGGAAAGAACCTTTCTGAGAAACTGCTTAGTGTTCTGTTAATTCATCTCACAGAGTTACATCTGTATTTCGTGGATCTCTTCGCTAGCCTTATTTCTGTGGAATCTGAGAACAGATATTTCGGATCCCTTTGAAGACTATAGGGCCAAAGGAAATATCCTCCGATAACAAAGAGAAAGAAGCTTTCTGAGAAACTTCTTTGTGTTCTGTGAAATCATCTCACAGAGTTACAGCTTTCCCCTCAAGAAGCCTTTCGCTAAGACAGTTCTTTTGGAATTGGCAAAGTGATATTTGGAAGCCCATAGAGGGCTATGGTGAAAAAGGAAATATCCTCAGATGAAATCTGGAAAGAAGCTTTCTGAGAAACTGCTTAGTGTTCTGTTAATTCATCTCAAAGAATTACATCTGTATTTCGTGGATCTCTTTGCTAGCCTTATTTCTGTGGAATCTGAGAACAGATATTTCGGATCCCTTTGAAGACTATAGGGCAAAAGGAAATATTCTGCGATAACAAAGAGAAAGAAGCTTTCTGAGAAACTTCTTTGTGTTCTGTGAAATCATCTCACAGAGTTGCAGCTTTCCCCTCAAGAAGCCTTTCGCTAAGACAGTTCTTGTGGAATGGCAAAGTGATATTTGGAAGCCCATAGAGGGCTATGGTGAAAAAGGAAATATCCTCAGATGAAATCTGGAAAGAAGCTTTCTGAGAAACTGCTTAGTGTTCTGTTAATTCATCTCACAGAGTTTCATCTGTATTTCGTGGATCTCTTTGCTAGCCTTATTTCTGTGGAATCAGAGAACAGATATTTCGGATCCCTTTGAAGACTATAGGGCCAAATGAAATATCCTCCGATAACAAAGAGAAAGAAGCTTTCTGAGAAACTTCTTTGTGTTCTGTGAAATCATCTCACAGGGTTACAGCTTTCCCCTCAAGAAGGCTTTCGCTAAGACAGTTCTTGTGGAATTTGCAAAGTGATATTTGGAAGCCCATAGAGGGCTATGGTGAAAAAGGAAATATCCTCAGATGAAATCTGGAAGGAAGCTTTCTGAGAAACTGCTTAGTTTTCTGTTAATTCATCTCACAGAGTTACATCTGTATTTCGTGGATCTCTTTGCTAG
The DNA here is from genome assembly GCF_049350105.2 of Macaca mulatta. Classification (NCBI taxonomy): domain Eukaryota; kingdom Metazoa; phylum Chordata; class Mammalia; order Primates; family Cercopithecidae; genus Macaca; species Macaca mulatta. The sequence continues at coordinate 99,685,454 of NC_133406.1, read as the reverse complement.
CCTTATTTCTGCGGAATCTGAGAACAGATATTTCGGATCCCTTTGAAGACTATAGGGCCAAAGGAAATATCCTCCGATAACAAAGAGAAAGAAGCTTTCTGAGAAACTTCTTTGTGTTCTGTGAAATCATCTCACAGAGTTACAGCTTTCCCCTCAAGAAGCCTTTCGCTAAGACAGTTCTTGTGGAATTGGCAAAGTGATATCTGGAAGCCCATAGAGGGCTATGGTGAAAAAGGAAATATCCTCAGATGAAATCTGGATAGAAGCTTTGTAAGAAACTGCTTAGTGTTCTGTTAATTCATCTCACAGAGTTACATCTGTATTTCGTGGATGTATTTGCTAGCCTTATTTCTGTGGAATCTGAGAACAGATATTTCGGATCCCTTTGAAGACCATAGGGCCAAAGGAAATATCCTCCGATAACAAAGAGAAAGAAGCTTTGTGAGAAACTTCTTTGTGTTCTGTGAAATCATCTCACAGGGTTACAGCTTTCCCCTCAAGAAGCCTTTCGCTAAGACAGTTCTTGTGGAATTGGCAAAGTGATATTTGGAAGCCCATAGAGGGCTATGGTGAAAAAGGAAATATCCTCAGATGAAATCTGGAAAGAAGCTTTCTGAGAAACTGCTTAGTGTTCTGTTAATTCATCTCACAGAGTTACATCTGTGTTTCGTGGATCTCCTTGGTAGCCTTATTTCTGTGGAATCTGAGAACATATATTTCGGATCCCTTTGAAGACTATAGGGCCAAAGGAAATATCCTCCGATAACAAAGAGAAAGAAGCTTTCTGAGAAACTTCTTTGTGTTCTGTGAATTCATCTCACAGGGTTACAGCTTTCCCCTCAAGAAGCCTTTCGCTAAGACACTTCTTGTGGAATTGACAATGTGATATTTGGAAGCCCATAGAGGGCTATGGTGAAAAAGGAAATATCCTCAGATGAAATCTGGAAAGAAGCTTTCTGAGAAACTGCTTAGTGTTCTGTTAATTCATCTCACAGAGTTACATCTGTATTTCGTGGATCTCTTTGCTAGCCTTATTTCTGTGGAATCTGAGAACAGATATTTCGGATCCCTTTGAAGACTATAAGGCCAAAGGAAATATCCTCCGATAACAAAGAGAAAGAAGCTTTCTGAGAAACTTCTTTGTGTTCTGTGAAATCATCTCACAGAGTTACAGCTTTCCCCTCAAGAAGCCTTTCGCTAAGACAGTTCTTGTGTAATTGGCAAAGTGATATTTGGAAGCCCATAGAGGTCTATGGTGAAAAAGGAAATATCCTCAGATGAAATCAGGAAAGAAGCTTTCTGAGAAACTGCTTAGTGTTCTGTTAATTCATCTCACAGAGTTACATCTGTATTTCGTGGATCTCTTTGCTAGCCTTATTTCTGTGGAATCTGAGAACAGATATTTCGGATCCCTTTGAAGACTATAGGGCCAAAGGAAATATCCTCCGATAACAAAGAGAAAGAAGCTTTCTGAGAAAGTTCTTTGTGTTCTGTGAAATCATCTCACAGAGTTACAGCTTTCCCCTCAAGAAGCCTTTCGCTAAGACAGTTCTTGTGGAATTGGCAAAGTGATATTTGGAAGCCCTTAGAGGGCTATGGTGAAAAAGGAAATATCCTCTGATGAAATCTGGAAAGAAGCTTTCTGAGAAACTGCTTAGTGTTCTGTTAATTCATCTCACAGAGTTACATCTGTATTTCGTGGATCTCTTTGCTAGCCTTATTTCTGTGGATACTGAGAGCAGATATTTCGGATCCCTTTGAAGACTATAGGGCCAAAGGAAATATCCTCCGATAACAAAGAGAAAGAAGCTTTCTGAGAAACTTCTTTGTGTTCTGTGAAATCATCTCACAGAGTTACAGCTTTCCCCTCAAGAAGCCTTTCGCTAAGACAGTTCTTGTGGAATTGGCAAAGTGATATTTGGAAGCCCATAGAGGGCTATGGTGAAAAAGGAAATATCCTCAGATGAAATCTGGAAAGAAGCTGTCTGAGAAACTGCTTAGTGTTCTGTTAATTCATCTCACAGAGTTACATCTGTATTTCGTGGATCTCTTTGCTAGCCTTATTTCTGTGGAATCTGAGAACAGATATTTCGGATCCCTTTGAAGACTATAGGGCCAAAGGAAATATCCTCCGATAACAAAGAGAAAGAACCTTTCTGAGAAACTTCTTTGTGTTCTTTGAAATCATCTCACAGAGTTACAGCTTTCCCCTCAAGAAGCCTTTCGCTAAGACAGTTCTTTTGGAATTGGCAAAGTGATATTTGGAAGCCCATAGAGGGCTATGGTGAAAAAGGAAATATCCTCAAATGAAATCTGGAAAGAAGCTTTCTGAGAAACTGCTTAGTGTTCTGTTAATTCATCTCAAAGAATTACATCTGTATTTCGTGGATCTCTTTGCTAGCCTTATTTCTGTGGAATCTGAGAATAGATATTTCGGATCCCTTTAAAGACTATAGGGCCAAAGGAAATATCCTCCGATAACAAAGAGAAAGAAGCCTTCTGAGAAAGTTCTTTGTGTTCTGTGAAATGATCTCACAGAGTTACAGCTTTCCCCTCAAGAAGCCTTTCGCTAAGACAGTTCTTGTGGAATTGGCAAAGTGATATTTGGAAGCCCATAGAGGGCTATGGTGAAAAAGGAAATATCCTCAGATGAAATCTGGAAAGAAGCTTTCTGAGAAACTGCTTAGTGTTCTGTTAATTCATCTCACAGAGTTACATCTGTATTTCGTGGATCTCTTTGCTAGCCTTATTTCTGTGGAATCAGAGAACAGATATTTCGGATCCCTTTGAAGACTATAGGGCCAAAGGAAATATCCTCCGATAACAAAGAGAAAGAAGCTTTCTGAGAAACTTCTTTGTGTTCTGTGAAATCATCTCACAGGGTTACAGCTTTCCCCTCAAGAAGGCTTTCGCTAAGACAGTTCTTGTGGAATTGGCAAAGTGATATTTGGAAGCCCATAGATGGCTATGGTGAAAAAGGAAATATCCTCAGATGAAATCTGGAAAGAAGCTTTCTGAGAAACTGCTTAGTGTTCTGTTAATTCATCTCACAGAGTTACATCTGTATTTCGTGGATCTCTTTGCTAGCCTTATTTCTGCGGAATCTGAGAACAGATATTTCGGATCCCTTTGAAGACTATAGGGCCAAAGGAAATATCCTCCGATAACAAAGAGAAAGAAGCTTTCTGAGAAACTTCTTTGTGTTCCGTGAAATCATCTCACAGAGTTACAGCTTTCCCCTCAAGAAGCCTTTCGCTAAGACAGTTCTTGTGGAATTGGCAAAGTGATATCTGGAAGCCCATAGAGGGCTATGGTGAAAAAGGAAATATCCTCAGATGAAATCTGGATAGAAGCTTTGTGAGAAACTGCTTAGTGTTCTGTTAATTCATCTCACAGAGTTACATCTGTATTTCGTGGATGTATTTGCTAGCCTTATTTCTGTGGAATCTGAGAACAGATATTTCGGATCCCTTTGAAGACCATAGGGCCAAAGGAAATATCCTCCGATAACAAAGAGAGAGAAGCTTTCTGAGAAACTTCTTTGTGTTCTGTGAAATCATCTCACAGGGTTACAGCTTTCCCCTCAAGAAGAATTTCGCTAAGACAGTTCTTGTGGAATGGCAAAGTGATATTTGGAAGCCCATAGAGGGCTATGGTGAAAAAGGAAATATCCTCAGATGAAATCTGGAAAGAAGCTTTCTGAGAAACTGCTTAGTGTTCTGTTAATTCGTCTCACAGTGTTACATCTGTATTTCGTGGATCTCTTTGCTAGCCTTATTTCTGTGGAATCAGAGAACAGATATTTCGGATCCCTTTGAAGACTATAGGGCCAAAGGAAATATCCTCCGATAACAAAGAGAAAGAAGCTTTCTGAGAAACTTCTTTGTGTTCTGTGAAATCATCTCACAGGGTTACAGCTTTCCCCTCAAGAAGGCTTTCGCTAAGACAGTTCTTGTGGAATTGGCAAAGTGATATTTGGAAGCCCATAGAGGGCTATGGTGAAAGAGGAAATATCCTCAGATGAAATCTGGAAAGAAGATTTCTGAGAAACTCCTTAGTGTTCTGTTAATTCATCTCACAGAGTTACATCTGTATTTCGTGGATCTCTTTGCTATCCTTATTTCTGCGGAATCTGAGAACAGATATTTCGGATCCCTTTGAAGACTATAGGGCCAAAGGAAATATCCTCCGATAACAAAGAGAAAGAAGCTTTCTGAGAAACTTCTTTGTGTTCCGTGAAATCATCTCACAGAGTTACAGCTTTCCCCTAAAGAAGCCTTTCGCTAAGACAGTTCTTGTGGAATTGGCAAAGTGATATATGGAAGCCCATAGAGAACTATGTTGAAAAAGGAAATATCCTCAGATGAAATCTGGATAGAAGCTTTGTGAGAAACTGCTTAGTGTTCTGTTAATTCATCTCACAGAGTTACATCTGTATTTCGTGGATCTCTTTGCTAGCCTTATTTCTGTGGAATCTGAGAACAGATATTTCGGATCCCTTGGAAGACTATAGGGCCAAAGGAAATATCCTCCGATAACAAAGAGAAAGAAGCTTTCTGAGAAAGTTCTTTGTGTTCTGTGAAATCATCTCACAGAGTTACAGCTTTCCCCTCAAGAAGCCTTTCGCTAAGACAGTTCTTGTGGAATTGGCAAAGTGATATTTGGAAGCCCTTAGAGGGCTATGGAGAAAAAGGAAATATCCTCTGATGAAATCTGGAAAGAAGCTTTCTGAGAAACTGCTTAGTGTTCTGTTAATTCATCTCACAGAGTTACATCTGTATTTCGTGGATCTCTTTGCTAGCCATATTTCTGTGAAATCTAAGAACAGATATTTCGGATCCCTTTGAAGACTATAGGGCCAAAGGAAATATCCTCCGATAACAAAGAGAAAGAAGCTTTCTGAGAAAGTTCTTTGTGTTCTGTGAAATCATCTCACAGAGTTACAGCTTTCCCCTCAAGAAGCCTTTCGCTAAGACAGTTCTTGTGGTATTGGCAAAGTGATATTTGGAAGCCCATAGAGGGCTGTGATGAAAAAGGAAATATCCTCAGATGAAATCTGGAAAGAAGCTTTCTGAGAAACTGCTTAGTGTTCTGTTAATTCATCTCACAGAGTTACATCTGTATTTCGTGGATCTCTTTGCTAGCATTATTTCTGTGGAATCTGAGAACAGATATTTCGGATCTCTTTGAAGACTATAGTGCCAAAGGAAATATCCTCCGATAACAAAGAGAAAGAAGCTTTCTGAGAAACTTCTTTGTGTTCTGTGAAATCATCTCACAGAGTTACAGCTTTCCTCTCAAGAAGCCTTTCGCTAAGATAGTTCTTGTGGAATGGCAAAGTGATATTTGGAAGCCCATAGAGGGCTATGGTGAAAAAGGAAATATCTTCAGATGAAATCTGGAAAGAAGCTTTCTGAGAAACTGCTTAGTGTTCTGTTAATTCATCTCACAGAGTTACATCTGTATTTCGTGGATCTCTTTGCTAGATTTATTTCTGTGGAATCTGAGAACAGATATTTCGGATCCCTTTGAAAACTATAGGGCCAAAGGAAATATCCTCCGATAACAAAGAGAAAGAAGCTTTCTGAGAAACTTCTTTGTGTTCTGTGAAATCATCTCACAGAGGCACAGCTTTCCCCTCAAGAAGCCTTTCGCTAAGACAGTTCTTGTGGAATTGGCAAAGTGATATTTGGAAGCCCATAGAGGGCTATGGTGAAAAAGGAAATATCCTCAGATGAAATCTGGAAAGATGCTTTCTGCGAAACTGCTTAGTGTTCTGTTAATTCATCTCACAGAGTTACATGTGTATTTCGTGGATCTCTTTGCTAGCCTTATTTCTGTGGAATCTGAGAACAGATATTTCGGATCCCTTTGAAGACTATAGGGCCAAAGGAAATATCCTCCGATAACAAAGAGAAAGAAGCTTTCTGAGAAACTTCTTTGTGTTCTGTGAAATCATCTCACAGAGTTACAGCTTTCCCCTCAAGAAGCCTTTCGCTAAGACAGTTCTTGTGGAATTGGCAAAGTGATATTTGGAAGCCCATAGAGGGCTATGGTGAAAAAGGAAATATCCTCAGATGAAATCTGGAAAGAAGCTTTCTGAGAAACTGCTTAGTGTTCTGTTAATTCATCTCACAGAGTTACATCTGTGTTTCGTGGGTCTCTTTGGTAGCCTTATTTCTGTGGAACCTGAGAACAGATATTTCGGATCCCTTTGAAGACTATAGGGCCAAAGGAAATATCCTCCGATAACAAAGAGAAAGAAGCTTTCTGTGAAACTTCTTCGTGTTCTGTGAAATCATCTCACAGAGTTACAGCTTTCCCCTCAAGAAGCCTTTCGCTAAGACAGTTCTTGTGGAATTGGCAAAGTGATATTTGGAAGTCCATAGAGGGCTATGGTGAAAAAGGAAATATCCTCAGATGAAATCTGGAAAGAACCTTTCTGAGAAACTGCTTAGTGTTCTGTTAATTCATCTCACAGAGTTACATATGTATTTCGTGGATCTCTTTGCTAGCCTTATTTCTGTGGAATCTGAGAACAGATATTTCGGATCCCTTTGAAGACTATAGGGCCAAAGGAAATATCCTCCGATAACAAAGAGAAAGAAGCTTTCTGAGAAACTTCTTTGTGTTCTGTGAAATCATCTCACAGAGTTACAGCTTTCCCCTCAAGAAGCCTTTCGCTAAGACAGTTCTTTTGGAATTGGCAAAGTGATATTTGGAAGCCCATAGAGGGCTATGGTGAAAAAGGAAATATCCTCAGATGAAATCTGGAAAGAAGCTTTCTGAGAAACTGCTTAGTGTTCTGTTAATTCATCTCAAAGAATTACATCTGTATTTCGTGGATCTCTTTGCTAGCCTTATTTCTGTGGAATCTGAGAACAGATATTTCGGATCCCTTTGAAGACTATAGGGCCAAAGGAAATATCCTCCGATAACAAAGAGAAAGAAGCTTTCTGAGAAACTTCTTTGTGTTCTGTGAAATCATCTCACAGAGTTACAGCTTTCCCCTCAAGAAGCGTTTCGCTAAGACAGTTCTTGTGGAATTGGCAAAGTGATATCTGGAAGCCCATAGAGGGCTATGGTGAAAAAGGAAATATCCTCAGATGAAATCTGGATAGAAGCTTTGAGAGAAACTGCTTAGTGTTCTGTTAATTCATCTCACAGAGTTACATCTGTATTTCCTGGATGTATTTGCTAGACTTATTTCTGTGGAATCTGAGAACAGATATTTCGGATCCCTTTGAAGACTATAGGGCCAAAGGAAATATCCTCCGATAACAAAGAGAAAGAAGCTTTCTGAGAAACTTCTTTGTGTTCTGTGAAATCATCTCACAGGGTTACAGCTTTCCCCTCAAGAAGCCTTTCGCTAAGACAGTTCTTGTGGAATTGGCAAAGTGATATTTGGAAGCCCATAGAGGGCTATGGTGAAAAAGGAAATATCCTCAGATGAAATCTGGAAAGAAGCTTTCTGAGAAACTGCTTAGTGTTCTGTTAATTCATCTCACAGAGTTACATCTGTGTTTCGTGGATCTCCTTGGTAGCCTTATTTCTGTGGAATCTGAGAACAGATATTTCGGATCCCTTTGAAGACTATAGGGCCAAAGGCAATATCCTCCGATAACAAAGAGAAAGAAGCTTTCTGAGAAACTTCTTTGTGTTCTGTGAAATCATCTCACAGGGTTACAGCTTTCCCCTCAAGAAGGCTTTCGCTAAGACAGTTCTTGTGGAATAGGCAAAGTGATATTTGGAAGCCCATAGAGGGCTATGGTGAAAAAGGAAATATCCTCAGATGAAATCTGGAAAGAAGCTTTCTGAGAAACTGCTTAGTGTTCTGTTAATTCATCTCACAGAGTTACATCTGTGTTTCGTGGATCTCCTTGGTAGCCTTATTTCTGTGGAATCTGAGAACAGATATTTCGGATCCCTTTGAAGACTATAGGGCCAAAGGTAATATCCTCCGATAACAAAGAGAAAGAAGCTTTCTGAGAAACTTCTTTGTGTTCTGTGAAATCATCTCACAGGGTTACAGCTTTCCCCTCAAGAAGCCTTTCGCTAAGACAGTTCTTGTGGAATTGACAAAGTGATATTTGGAAGCCCATAGAGGGCTATGGTGAAAAAGGAAATATCCTCAGATGAAATCTGGAAAGAAGCTTTCTGAGAAACTGCTTAGTGTTCTGTTAATTCATCTCACAGAGTTACATCTGTATTTCGTGGATCTCTTTGCTAGCCTTATTTCTGTGGAATCTGAGAACAGATATTTCGGATCCCTTTGAAGACTATAGGGCCAAAGGAAATATCCTCCGATAACAAAGAGAAAGAAGCTTTCTGAGAAACTTCTTTGTGTTCTGTGAAATCATCTCACAGAGTTACAGCTTTCCCCTCAAGAAGCCTTTCGCTAAGACAGTTCTTGTGGAATTGGCAAAGTGATATTTGGAAGCCCATAGAGGTCTATGGTGAAAAAGGAAATATCCTCAGATGAAATCAGGAAAGAAGCTTTCTGAGAAACTGCTTAGTGTTCTGTTAATTCATCTCACAGAGTTACATCTGTATTTCGTGGATCTCTTTGCCAGCCTTATTTCTGTGGAATCTGAGAACAGATATTTCGGATCCCTTTGAAGACTATAGGGCCAAAGGAAATATCCTCCGATAACAAAGAGAAAGAAGCTTTCTGAGAAACTTCTTTGTGTTCTGTGAAATCATCTCACAGAGTTACAGCTTTCCCCTCAAGAAGCCTTTCGCTAAGACAGTTCTTGTGGAATTGGCAAAGTGATATTTGGAAGCCCATAGAGGGCTATGGTGAAAGAGGAAATATCCTCAGATGAAATCTGGAAAGAAGCTTTCTGAGAAACTGCTTAGTGTTCTGTTAATTCATCTCAAAGAATTACATCTGTATTTCGTGGATGTATTTTCTAGCCTTATTTCTGTGGAATCTGAGAACAGATATTTCGGATCCATTTAAAGACTATAGGGCCAAAGGAAATATCCTCCGATAACAAAGAGAAAGAAGCTTTCTGAGAAAGTTCTTTGTGTTCTGTGAAATGATCTCACAGAGTTACAGCTTTCCCCTCAAGAAGCCTTTCGCTAAGACAGTTCTTGTGGAATTGGCAAAGTGATATTTGGAAGCCCATAGAGGGCTATGGTGAAAAAGGAAATATCCTCAGATGAAATCTGGAAAGAAGCTTTCTGAGAAACTGCTCTGTGATGTGTGACTTCCACTCAGAGAGTTACATCTGTATTTCGTGGATCTCTTTGCTAGCCTTATTTCTGTGGAATCTGAGAACAGATATTTCGGATCCCTTTGAAGACTATACGGCCAAAGGAAATATCCTCCGATAACAAAGAGAAAGAAGCTTTCTGAGAAACTTCTTTGTGTTCTGTGAAATGATCTCACAGAGTTAAAGCTTTCCCCTCAAGAAGCCTTTCGCTAAGACAGTTCTTGTGGAATTGGCAAAGTGATATTTGGAAGCCCATAGAGGGCTATTTTGAAAAAGGAAATATCCTCAGATGAAATCTGGAAAGAACCTTTCTGAGAAACTGCTTAGTGTTCTGTTAATTCATCTCACAGAGTTACATCTGTATTTCGTGGATCTCTTTGCTAGCCTTATTTCTGTGGAATCTGAGAACAGATATTTCGGATCCCTTTGAAGACTATAGGGCCAAAGGAAATATCCTCCGATAACAAAGAGAAAGAAGCTTTCTGAGAAACTTCTTTGTGTTCTGTGAAATCATCTCACAGAGTTACAGCTTTCCCCTCAAGAAGCCTTTCGCTAAGACAGTTCTTTTGGAATTGGAAAAGTGATATTTGGAAGCCCTTAGAGGGCTATGGTGAAAAAGGAAATATCCTCAGATGAAATCTGGAAAGGAGCTTTCTGAGAAACTGCTTAGTGTTCTGTTAATTCATCTCAAGAATTATATCTGTATTTCGAGGATCTCTGTGCTAGCCTTATTTCTGTGGAATCTGAGAACAGATATTTCGGATCCCTTTGAATACTATAGGGCAAAAGGAAATATTCTGCGATAACAAAGAGAAAGAAGCTTTCTGAGAAACTTCTTAGTGTTCTGTGAAATCATCTCACAGAGTTACAGCTTTCCCCTCAAGAAGCCTTTCGCTAAGACAGTTCTTGTGGAATGGCAAAGTGATATTTGGAAGCCCATAGAGGGCTATGGTGAAAAAGGAAATATCCTCAGATGAAATCTGGAAAGAAGCTTTCTGAGAAACTGCTTAGTGTTCTGTTAATTCATCTCACAGAGTTACATCTGTATTTCGTGGATCTCTTTGCTAGCCTTTTTTCTGTGGAATCAGAGAACAGATATTTCGGATCCCTTTGAAGACTATAGGGCCAAAGGAAATATCCTCCGATAACAAAGAGAAAGAAGCTTTCTGAGAAACTTCTTTGTGTTCTGTGAAATCATCTCACAGGGTTACAGCTTTCCCCTCAAGAAGCCTTTCGCTAAGACAGTTCTTGTGGAATTGGCAAAGTGATATCTGGAAGCCCATAGAGGGCTATGGTGAAAAAGGAAATATCCTCAGATGAAATCTGGATAGAAGCTTTGTGAGAAACTGCTTAGTGTTCTGTTAATTCATCTCACCGAGTTACATCTGTATTTCGTGGATGTATTTGCTAGCCTTATTTCTGTGGAATCTGAGAACAGATATTTCGGATCCCTTTGAAGACCATAGGGCCAAAGGAAATATCCTCCGATAACAAAGAGAAAAAGCTTTCTGAGAAACTTCTTTGTGTTCTGTGAAATCATCTCACAGGGTTACAGCTTTCCCCTCAAGAAGCCTTTCGCTAAGACAGTTCTTGTGGAATTGGCAAAGTGATATTTGGAAGCCCATAGAGGGCTATGGTGAAAAAGGAAATATCCTCAGATGAAATCTGGAAAGAAGCTTTCTGAGAAACTGCTTAGTGTTCTGTTAATTCATCTCACAGAGTTACATCTGTGTTTCGTGGATCTCCTTGGTAGCCTTATTTCTGTGGAATCTGAGAACAGATATTTCGGATACCTTTGAAGTCTATAGGGCCAAAGGAAATATCCTCCGATAACAAAGAGAAAGAAGCTTTCTGAGAAACTTCTTTGTGTTCTGTGAAATCATCTCACAGGGTTACAGCTTTCCCCTCAAGAAGCCTTTCGCTAAGACAGTTCTTGTGGAATTGACAAAGTGATATATGGAAGCCCATAGAGGGCTATGGTGAAAAAGGAAATATCCTCAGATGAAATCTGGAAAGAAGCTTTCTGAGAAACTGCTTAGTGTTCTGTTAATTCATCTCACAGAGTTACATCTGTATTTTGTGGATCTCTTTGCTAGCCTTATTTCTGTGGAATCTGAGAAGAGATATTTCGGATCACTTTGAAGACTCTAGGGCCAAAGGAAATATCCTCCGATAACAAAGAGAAAGAAGATTTCTGAGAATCTTCTTTGTGTTCTGTGAAATGATCTCACAGAGTTACAGCTTTCCCCTCAAGAAGCCTTTCGCTAAGACAGTTCTTGTGGAATTGGCAAAGTGATATTTGGAAGCCCATAGAGGGCTATGGTGAAAAAGGAAATATCCTCAGATGAAATCTGGAAAGAAGCTTTCTGAGAAACTGCTCTGTGATGTGTGACTTCCACTCAGAGAGTTACATCTGTATTTCGTGGATCTCTTTGCTAGCCTTATTTCTGTGGAATCTGAGAACAGATATTTCGGATCCCTTTGAAGACTATACGGCCAAAGGAAATATCCTCCGATAACAAAGAGAAAGAAGCTTTCTGAGAAACTTCTTTGTGTTCTGTGAAATGATCTCACAGAGTTAAAGCTTTCCCCTCAAGAAGCCTTTCGCTAAGACAGTTCTTGTGGAATTGGCAAAGTGATATTTGGAAGCCCGTAGAGGACTATTGTGAAAAAGGAAATATCCTCAGATGAAATCTGGAAAGAACCTTTCTGAGAAACTGCTTAGTGTTCTGTTAATTCATCTCACAGAGTTACATCTGTATTTCGTGGATCTCTTTGCTAGCCTTATTTCTGTGGAATCTGAGAACAGATATTTCGGATCCCTTTGAAGACTATAGGGCCAAAGGAAATATCCTCCGATAACAAAGAGAAAGAAGCTTTCTGAGAAACTTCTTTGTGTTCTGTGAAATCATCTCACAGAGTTACAGCTTTCCCCTCAAGAAGCCTTTCGCTAAGACAGTTCTTTTGGAATTGGAAAAGTGATATTTGGAAGCCCTTAGAGGGCTATGGTGAAAAAGGAAATATCCTCAGATGAAATCTGGAATGGAGCTTTCTGAGAAATTGCTTAGTGTTCTGTTAATTCATCTCAAGAATTATATCTGTATTTCGTGGATCTCTTTGCTAGCCTTATTTCTGTGGAATCTGAGAACAGATATTTCGGATCCCTTTGAATACTATAGGGCAAAAGGAAATATTCTGCGATAACAAAGAGAAAGAAGCTTTCTGAGAAACTTCTTAGTGTTCTGTGAAATCATCTCACAGAGTTACAGCTTTCCCCTCAAGAAGCCTTTCGCTAAGACAGTTCTTGTGGAATGGCAAAGTGATATTTGGAAGCCCATAGAGGGCTATGGTGAAAAAGGAAATATCCTCAGATGAAATCTGGAAAGAAGCTTTCTGAGAAACTGCTTAGTGTTCTGTTAATTCATCTCACAGAGTTACATCTGTATTTCGTGGATCTCTTTGCTAGCCTTATTTCTGCGGAATCTGAGAACAGATATTTCGGATCCCTTTGAAGACTATAGGGCCAAAGGAAATATCCTCCGATAACAAAGAGAAAGAAGCTTTCTGAGAAACTTCTTTGTGTTCCGTGAAATCATCTCACAGAGTTACAGCTTTCCCCTCAAGAAGCCTTTCGCTAAGACAGTTCTTGTGGAATTGGCAAAGTGATATCTGGAAGCCCATAGAGGGCTATGGTGAAAAAGGAAATATCCTCAGATGAAATCTGGATAGAAGCTTTGTAGAAACTGCTTAGTGTTCTGTTAATTCATCTCACAGAGTTACATCTGTATTTCGTGGATGTATTTGCTAGCCTTATTTCTGTGAAATCTGAGAACAGATATTTCGGATCCCTTTGAAGAGCATAGGGCCAAAGGAAATATCCTCCGATAACAAAGAGAAAGAAGCTTTCTGAGAAACTTCTTTGTGTTCTGTGAAATCATCTCACAGGGTTACAGCTTTCCCCTCAAGAAGCCTTTCGCTAAGACAGTTCTTGTGGAATTGGCAAAGTGATATTTGGAAGCCCATAGAGGGCTATGGTGAAAAAGGAAATATCCTCAGATGAAATCTGGAAAGAAGCTTTCTGAGAAACTGCTTAGTGTTCTGTTAATTCATCTCACAGAGTTACATCTGTGTTTCGTGGATCTCCTTGGTAGCCTTATTTCTGTGGAATCTGAGAACAGATATTTCGGATACCTTTGAAGTCTATAGGGCCAAAGGAAATATCCTCCGATAACAAAGAGAAAGAAGCTTTCTGAGAAACTTCTTTGTGTTCTGTGAAATCATCTCACAGGGTTACAGCTTTCCCCTCAAGAAGCCTTTCGCTAAGACAGTTCTTGTGGAATTGACAAAGTGATATATGGAAGCCCATAGAGGGCTATGGTGAAAAAGGAAATATCCTCAGATGAAATCTGGAAAGAAGCTTTCTGAGAAACTGCTTAGTGTTCTGTTAATTCATCTCACAGAGTTACATCTGTATTTCGTGGATCTCTTTGCTAGCCTTATTTCTGTGGAATCTGAGAAGAGATATTTCGGATCACTTTGAAGACTCTAGGGCCAAAGGAAATATCCTCCGATAACAAAGAGAAAGAAGATTTCTGAGAATCTTCTTTGTGTTCTGTGAAATCATCTCACAGAGTTACAGCTTTCCCCTCAAGAAGCCTTTCGCTAAGACAGTTCTTGTGGAATTGGCAAAGTCATATTTGGAAGCCCATAGAGGGCTATGGTGAAAAAGGAAATATCCTCAAATGAAATCTGGAAAGAAGCTTTCTGAGAAACTGCTTAGTGTTCTGTTAATTCATCTCAAAGAATTACATCTGTATTTCGTGGATCTCTTTGCTAGCCTTATTTCTGTGGAATCTGAGAACAGATATTTCGGATCCCTTTAAAGACTATAGGGTCAAAGGAAATATCCTCCGATAACAAAGAGAAAGAAGCTTTCTGAGAAAGTTCTTTGTGTTCTGTGAAATGATCTCACAGAGTTACAGCTTTCCCCTCAAGAAGCCTTTCGCTAAGACAGTTCTTGTGGAATTGGCAAAGTGATATTTGGAAGCCCATAGAGGGCTATGGTGAAAAAGGAAATATCCTCAGATGAAATCTGGAAAGAAGCTTTCTGAGAAACTGCTCTGTGATGTGTGACTTCCACTCAGAGAGTTACATCTGTATTTCGTGGATCTCTTTGCTAGCCTTATTTCTGTGGAATCTGAGAACAGATATTTCGGATCCCTTTGAAGACTATAGGGCCAAAGGAAATATCCTCCGATAACAAAGAGAAAGAAGCTTTCTGAGAAACTTCTTTGTGTTCTGTGAAATGATCTCTCAGAGTTAAAGCTTTCCCCTCAAGAAGCCTTTCGCTAAGACAGTTCTTGTGGAATTGGCAAAGTGATATTTGGAAGCCCATAGAGGGCTATGGTGAAAAAGGAAATATCCTCAGATGAAATCTGGAAAGAACCTTTCTGAGAAACTGCTTAGTGTTCTGTTAATTCATCTCACAGAGTTACATCTGTATTTCGTGGATCTCTTTGCTAGCCTTATTTCTGTGGAATCTGAGAACAGATATTTCGGATCCCTTTGAAGACTATAGGGCCAAAGGAAATATCCTCCGATAACAAAGAGAAAGAAGCTTTCTGAGAAACTTCTTTTTGTTCTGTGAAATCATCTCACAGAGTTACAGCTTTCCCCTCAAGAAGCCTTTCGCTAAGACAGTTCTTTTGGAATTGGAAAAGTGATATTTGGAAGCCCTTAGAGGGCTATGGTGAAAAAGGAAATATCCTCAGATGAAATCTGGAAAGAAGCTTTCTGAGAAACTGCTTAGTGTTCTGTTAATTCATCTCAAGAATTACATCTGTATTTCGTGGATCTCTTTGCTAGCCTTATTTCTGTGGAATCTGAGAACAGGTATTTCGGATCCCTTTGAAGACTATAGGGCAAAAGGAAATATTCTGCGATAACAAAGAGAAAGAAGCTTTCTGAGAAACTTCTTAGTGTTCTGTGAAATCATCTCACAGAGTTACAGCTTTCCCCTCAAGAAGCCTTTCGCTAAGACAGTTCTTGTGGAATGGCAAAGTGATATTTGGAAGCCCATAGAGGGCTATGGTGAAAAAGGAAATATCCTCAGATGAAATCTGGAAAGAAGCTTTCTGAGAAACTGCTTAGTGTTCTGTTAATTCATCTCACAGAGTTACATCTGTATTTCGTGGATCTCTTTGCTAGCCTTATTTCTGTGGAATCAGAGAACAGATATTTCGGATCCCTTTGAAGACTATAGGGCCAAAGGAAATATCCTCCGATAACAAAGAGAAAGAAGCTTTCTGAGAAACTTCTTTGTGTTCTGTGAAATCATCTCACAGGGTTACAGCTTTCCCCTCAAGAAGGCTTTCGCTAAGACAGTTCTTGTGGAATTGGCAAAGTGATATTTGGAAGCCCATAGAGGGCTATGGTGAAAAAGGAAATATCCTCAGATGAAATCTGGAAAGAAGCTTTCTGAGAAACTGCTTAGTGTTCTGTTAATTCATCTCACAGAGTTACATCTGTATTTCGTGGGTCTCTTTGCTAGCCTTATTTCTGCGGAATCTGAGAACAGATATTTCGGATCCCTTTGAAGACTATAGGGCCAAAGGAAATATCCTCCGATAACAAAGAGAAAGAAGCTTTCTGAGAAACTTCTTTGTGTTCTGTGAAATCATCTCACACAGTTACAGCTTTCCCCTCAAGAAGCCTTTCGCTAAGACAGTTCTTGTGGATTTGACAAAGTGATATATGGAAGCCCATAGAGGGCTATGGTGAAAAAGGAAATATCCTCAGATGAAATCTGGAAAGAAGCTTTCTGAGAAACTGCTTAGTGTTCTGTTAATTCATCTCACAGAGTTACATCTGTATTTCGTGGATCTCTTTGCTAGCCTTATTTCTGTGGAATCTGAGAAGAGATATTTCGGATCACTTTGAAGACTCTAGGGCCAAAGGAATATCCTCCGATAACAAAGCGAAAGAAGCTTTCTGAGAAACTTCTTTGTGTTCTGTGAAATCATCTCACAGAGTTACAGCTTTCCCCTCAAGAAGCCTTTCGCTAAGACAGTTCTTGTGGAATTGGCAAAGTGATATTTGGAAGCCCATAGAGGGCTATGGTGAAAAAGGAAATATCCTCAGATGAAATCTGGAAAGAAGCTTTCTGAGAAACTGCTTAGTGTTCTGTTAATTCATCTCACAGAGTTATATCTGTATTTCGTGGATCTCTTTGCTAGCCTTATTTCTGTGGAATCTGAGAACAGATATTTCGGATCCCTTTGAAGACTATAGGGCCAAAGGAAATATCCTCCGATAACAAAGAGAAAGAAGCTTTCTGAGAAACTTCTTTGTGTTCTGTGAAATCATCTCACAGAGTTACAGCTTTCCCCTCAAGAAGCCTTTCGCTAAGACAGTTCTTTTGGAATTGGCAAAGTGATATTTGGAAGCCCATAGAGGGCTATGGTGAAAAAGGAAATATCCTCAGATGAAATCTGGATAGAAGCTTTGTGAGAAACTGCTTAGTGTTCTGTTAATTCATCTCACAGAGTTACATCTGTATTTCGTGGATGTATTTGCTAGCCTTATTTCTGTGGAATCTGAGAACAGATATTTCGGATCCCTTTGAAGACCATAGGGCCAAAGGAAATATCCTCCGATAACAAAGAGAAAGAAGCTTTCTGAGAAACTTCTTTGTGTTCTGTGAAATCATCTCACAGGGTTACAGCTTTCCCCTCAAGAAGCCTTTCGCTAAGACAGTTCTTGTGGAATTGGCAAAGTGATATTTGGAAGCCCATAGAGGGCTATGGTGAAAAAGGAAATATCCTCAGATGAAATCTGGAAAGAAGCTTTCTGAGAAACTGCTTAGTGTTCTGTTAATTCATCTCACAGAGTTACATCTGTGTTTCGTGGATCTCCTTGGTAGCCTTATTTCTGTGGAATCTGAGAACAGATATTTCGGATACCTTTGAAGTCTATAGGGCCAAAGGAAATATCCTCCGATAACAAAGAGAAAGAAGCTTTCTGAGAAACTTCTTTGTGTTCTGTGAAATCATCTCACAGGGTTACAGCTTTCCCCTCAAGAAGCCTTTCGCTAAGACAGTTCTTGTGGAATTGACAAAGTGATATATGGAAGCCCATAGAGGGCTATGGTGAAAAAGGAAATATCCTCAGATGAAATCTGGAAAGAAGCTTTCTGAGAAACTGCTTAGTGTTCTGTTAATTCATCTCACAGAGTTACATCTGTATTTCGTGGATCTCTTTGCTAGCCTTATTTCTGTGGAATCTGAGAAGAGATATTTCGGATCACTTTGAAGACTCTAGGGCCAAAGGAAATATCCTCCGATAACAAAGAGAAAGAAGATTTCTGAGAATCTTCTTTGTGTTCTGTGAAATGATCTCACAGAGTTACAGCTTTCCCCTCAAGAAGCCTTTCGCTAAGACAGTTCTTGTGGAATTGGCAAAGTGATATTTGGAAGCCCATAGAGGGCTATGGTGAAAAAGGAAATATCCTCAGATGAAATCTGGAAAGAAGCTTTCTGAGAAACTGCTCTGTGATGTGTGACTTCCACTCAGAGAGTTACATCTGTATTTCGTGGATCTCTTTGCTAGCCTTATTTCTGTGGAATCTGAGAACAGATATTTCGGATCCCTTTGAAGACTATACGGCCAAAGGAAATATCCTCCGATAACAAAGAGAAAGAAGCTTTCTGAGAAACTTCTTTGTGTTCTGTGAAATGATCTCACAGAGTTAAAGCTTTCCCCTCAAGAAGCCTTTCGCTAAGACAGTTCTTGTGGAATTGGCAAAGTGATATTTGGAAGCCCATAGAGGGCTATTGTGAAAAAGGAAATATCCTCAGATGAAATCTGGAAAGAACCTTTCTGAGAAACTGCTTAGTGTTCTGTTAATTCATCTCACAGAGTTACATCTGTATTTCGTGGATCTCTTTGCTAGCCTTATTTCTGTGAAATCTGAGAACAGATATTTCGGATCCCTTTGAAGAGCATAGGGCCAAAGGAAATATCCTCCGATAACAAAGAGAAAGAAGCTTTCTGAGAAACTTCTTTGTGTTCTGTGAAATCATCTCACAGGGTTACAGCTTTCCCCTCAAGAAGCCTTTCGCTAAGACAGTTCTTGTGGAATTGGCAAAGTGATATTTGGAAGCCCATAGAGGGCTATGGTGAAAAAGGAAATATCCTCAGATGAAATCTGGAAAGAAGCTTTCTGAGAAACTGCTTAGTGTTCTGTTAATTCATCTCACAGAGTTACATCTGTGTTTCGTGGATCTCCTTGGTAGCCTTATTTCTGTGGAATCTGAGAACAGATATTTCGGATACCTTTGAAGTCTATAGGGCCAAAGGAAATATCCTCCGATAACAAAGAGAAAGAAGCTTTCTGAGAAACTTCTTTGTGTTCTGTGAAATCATCTCACAGGGTTACAGCTTTCCCCTCAAGAAGCCTTTCGCTAAGACAGTTCTTGTGGAATTGACAAAGTGATATATGGAAGCCCATAGAGGGCTATGGTGAAAAAGGAAATATCCTCAGATGAAATCTGGAAAGAAGCTTTCTGAGAAACTGCTTAGTGTTCTGTTAATTCATCTCACAGAGTTACATCTGTATTTCGTGGATCTCTTTGCTAGCCTTATTTCTGTGGAATCTGAGAAGAGATATTTCGGATCACTTTGAAGACTCTAGGGCCAAAGGAAATATCCTCCGATAACAAAGAGAAAGAAGATTTCTGAGAATCTTCTTTGTGTTCTGTGAAATCATCTCACAGAGTTACAGCTTTCCCCTCAAGAAGCCTTTCGCTAAGACAGTTCTTGTGGAATTGGCAAAGTCATATTTGGAAGCCCATAGAGGGCTATGGTGAAAAAGGAAATATCCTCAAATGAAATCTGGAAAGAAGCTTTCTGAGAAACTGCTTAGTGTTCTGTTAATTCATCTCAAAGAATTACATCTGTATTTCGTGGATCTCTTTGCTAGCCTTATTTCTGTGGAATCTGAGAACAGATATTTCGGATCCCTTTAAAGACTATAGGGTCAAAGGAAATATCCTCCGATAACAAAGAGAAAGAAGCTTTCTGAGAAAGTTCTTTGTGTTCTGTGAAATGATCTCACAGAGTTACAGCTTTCCCCTCAAGAAGCCTTTCGCTAAGACAGTTCTTGTGGAATTGGCAAAGTGATATTTGGAAGCCCATAGAGGGCTATGGTGAAAAAGGAAATATCCTCAGATGAAATCTGGAAAGAAGCTTTCTGAGAAACTGCTCTGTGATGTGTGACTTCCACTCAGAGAGTTACATCTGTATTTCGTGGATCTCTTTGCTAGCCTTATTTCTGTGGAATCTGAGAACAGATATTTCGGATCCCTTTGAAGACTATAGGGCCAAAGGAAATATCCTCCGATAACAAAGAGAAAGAAGCTTTCTGAGAAACTTCTTTGTGTTCTGTGAAATGATCTCTCAGAGTTAAAGCTTTCCCCTCAAGAAGCCTTTCGCTAAGACAGTTCTTGTGGAATTGGCAAAGTGATATTTGGAAGCCCATAGAGGGCTATGGTGAAAAAGGAAATATCCTCAGATGAAATCTGGAAAGAACCTTTCTGAGAAACTGCTTAGTGTTCTGTTAATTCATCTCACAGAGTTACATCTGTATTTCGTGGATCTCTTTGCTAGCCTTATTTCTGTGGAATCTGAGAACAGATATTTCGGATCCCTTTGAAGACTATAGGGCCAAAGGAAATATCCTCCGATAACAAAGAGAAAGAAGCTTTCTGAGAAACTTCTTTGTGTTCTGTGAAATCATCTCACAGAGTTACAGCTTTCCCCTCAAGAAGCCTTTCGCTAAGACAGTTCTTGTGGAATTGGCAAAGTGATATTTGGAAGCCCATAGAGGGCTATGGTGAAAAAGGAAATATCCTCAGATGAAATCTGGAAAGAAGCTTTCTGAGAAACTGCTCTGTGATGTGTGACTTCCACTCAGAGAGTTACATCTGTATTTCGTGGATCTCTGTGCTAGCCTTATTTCTGTGGAATCTGAGAACAGATATTTCGGATCCCTTTGAAGACTATAGGGCCAAAGGAAATATCCTCCGATAACAAAGAGAAAGAAGCTTTCTGAGAAACTTCTTTGTGTTCTGTGAAATCATCTCACAGAGTTACAGCTTTCCCCTCAAGAAGCCTTTCGCTAAGACAGTTCTTGTGGAATTGGCAAAGTGATATTTGGAAGCCCATAGAGGGCTATGGTGAAAAAGGAAATATCCTCAGATGAAATCTGGAAAGAAGCTTTCTGAGAAACTGCTTAGTGTTCTGTTAATTCATCTCACAGAGTTACATGTGTATTTCGTGGATCTCTTTGCTAGCCTTATTTCTGTGGAATCTGAGAACAGATATTTCGGATCCCTTTGAAGACTATAGGGCAAAAGGAAATATTCTGCGATAACAAAGAGAAAGAAGCTTTCTGAGAAACTTCTTTGTGTTCTGTGAAATCATCTCACAGAGTTACAGCTTTCCCCTCAAGAAGCCTTTCGCTAAGACAGTTCTTGTGGAATGGCAAAGTGATATTTGGAAGCCCTTAGAGGGCTATGGTGAAAAAGGAAATATCCTCAGATGAAATCTGGAAAGAAGCTTTCTGAGAAACTGCTTACTGTTCTGTTAATTCATCTCACAGAGTTACATCTGTATTTCGTGGATCTCTTTGCTAGCCTTATTTCTGTGGAATCAGAGAACAGATATTTCGGATCCCTTTGAAGACTATAGGGCCAAAGGAAATATCCTCCGATAACAAAGAGAAAGAAGCTTTCTGAGAAACTTCTTTGTGTTCAGTGAAATCATCTCACAGGGTTACAGCTTTCCCCTCAAGAAGGCTTTCGCTAAGACAGTTCTTGTGGAATTGGCAAAGTGATATTTGGAAGCCCATAGAGGGCTATGGTGAAAAAGGAAATATCCTCAGATGAAATCTGGAAAGAAGCTTTCTGAGAAACTGCTTAATGTTCTGTTAATTCATCTCACAGAGTTACATCTGTATTTCGTGGATCTCTTTGCTAGCCTTATTTCTGCGGAATCTGAGAACAGATATTTCGGATCCCTTTGAAGACTATAGGGCCAAAGGAAATATCCTCCGATAACAAAGAGAAAGAAGCTTTCTGAGAAACTTCTTTGTGTTCTGTGAAATCATCTCACAGGGTTACAGCTTTCCCCTCAAGTAGCCTTTCGCTAAGACAGTTCTTGTGGAATTGACAAAGTGATATATGGAAGCCCATAGAGGGCTATGGTGAAAAAGGAAATATCCTCAGATGAAATCTGGAAAGAAGCTTTCTGAGAAACTGCTTAGTGTTCTGTTAATTCATCTCACAGAGTTACATCTGTATTTCCTGGATCTCTTTGCTAGCCTTATTTCTGTGGAATCTGAGAAGAGATATTTCGGATCACTTTGAAGACTCTAGGGCCAAAGGAAATATCCTCCGATAACAAAGAGAAAGAAGCTTTCTGAGAAACTTCTTTGTGTTCTGTGAAATCATCTCACAGAGTTACAGCTTTCCCCTCAAGAAGCCTTTCGCTAAGACAGTTCTTGTGGAATTGGCAAAGTGATATTTGGAAGCCCATAGAGGGCTATGGTGAAAAAGGAAATATCCTCAGATGAAATCTGGAAAGAAGCTTTCTGAGAAACTGCTTAGTGTTCTGTTAATTCATCTCACAGAGTTACATGTGTATTTCGTGGATCTCTTTGCTAGCCTTATTTCTGTTGAATCTGAGAACAGATATTTCGGATCCCTTTGAAGACTATAGGGCAAAAGGAAATATTCTGCGATAACAAAGTGAAAGAAGCTTTCTGAGAAACTTCTTTGTGTTCTGTGAAATCATCTCACAGAGTTACAGCTTTCCCCTCAAGAAGCCTTTCGCTAAGACAGTTCTTGTGGAATGGCAAAGTGATATTTGGAAGCCCTTAGAGGGCTATGGTGAAAAAGGAAATATCCTCAGATGAAATCTGGAAAGAAGCTTTCTGAGAAACTGCTTACTGTTCTGTTAATTCATCTCACAGAGTTACATCTGTATTTCGTGGATCTCTTTGCTAGCCTTATTTCTGTGGAATCAGAGAACAGATATTTCGGATCCCTTTGAAGACTATAGGGCCAAAGGAAATATCCTCCGATAACAAAGAGAAAGAAGCTTTCTGAGAAACTTCTTTGTGTTCAGTGAAATCATCTCACAGGGTTACAGCTTTCCCCTCAAGAAGGCTTTCGCTAAGACAGTTCTTGTGGAATTGGCAAAGTGATATTTGGAAGCCCATAGAGGGCTATGGTGAAAAAGGAAATATCCTCAGATGAAATCTGGAAAGAAGCTTTCTGAGAAACTGCTTAATGTTCTGTTAATTCATCTCACAGAGTTACATCTGTATTTCGTGGATCTCTTTGCTAGCCTTATTTCTGCGGAATCTGAGAACAGATATTTCGGATCCCTTTGAAGACTATAGGGCCAAAGGAAATATCCTCCGATAACAAAGAGAAAGAAGCTTTCTGAGAAACTTCTTTGTGTTCTGTGAAATCATCTCACAGGGTTACAGCTTTCCCCTCAAGAAGCCTTTCGCTAAGACAGTTCTTGTGGAATTGACAAAGTGATATATGGAAGCCCATAGAGGGCTATGGTGAAAAAGGAAATATCCTCAGATGAAATCTGGAAAGAAGCTTTCTGAGAAACTGCTTAGTGTTCTGTTAATTCATCTCACAGAGTTACATCTGTATTTCCTGGATCTCTTTGCTAGCCTTATTTCTGTGGAATCTGAGAAGAGATATTTCGGATCACTTTGAAGACTCTAGGGCCAAAGGAAATATCCTCCGATAACAAAGAGAAAGAAGCTTTCTGAGAAACTTCTTTGTGTTCTGTGAAATCATCTCACAGAGTTACAGCTTTCCCCTCAAGAAGCCTTTCGCTAAGACAGTTCTTGTGGAATTGGCAAAGTGATATTTGGAAGCCCATAGAGGGCTATGGTGAAAAAGGAAATATCCTCAGATGAAATCAGGAAAGAAGCTTTCTGAGAAACTGCTTAGTGTTCTGTTAATTCATCTCACAGAGTTACATCTGTATTTCGTGGATCTCTTTGCTAGCCTTATTTCTGTGGAATCTGAGAATATATATTTCGGATCCCTTTGAAGACTATAGGGCCAAAGGAAATATCCTCCGATAACAAAGAGAAAGAAGCTTTCTGAGAAAGTTCTTTGTGTTCTGTGAAATCATCTCACAGAGTTACAGCTTTCCCCTCAAGAAGCCTTTCGCTAAGACAGTTCTTGTGGAATTGGCAAAGTGATATTTGGAAGCCCTTAGAGGGCTATGGTGAAAAAGGAAATATCCTCAGATGAAATCTGGAAAGAAGCTTTCTGAGGAACTGCTTAGTGTTCTGTTAATTAATCTCACAGAGTTACATCTGTATTTCGTGGATCTCTTTGCTAGCCTTATTTCTGTGGAATCTGAGAACAGATATTTCAGATCCCTTTGAAGACTATAGGGCCAAAGGAAATATCCTCCGATAACAAAGAGAAAGAAGCTTTCTGAAAAACTTCTTTGTGTTCTGTGAAATCATCTCACAGAGTTACAGCTTTCCCCTCAAGAAGCCTTTCGCTAAGACGGTTCTTGTGGAATTGGCAAAGTGATATTTGGAAGCCCATAGAGGGCTATGGTGAAAAAGGAAATATCCTCAGATGAAATCTGGAAAGAAGCTTTCTGAGGAACTGCTTAGTGTTCTGTTAATTAATCTCACAGAGTTACATCTGTATTTCGTGGATCTCTTTGCTAGCCTTATTTCTGTGGAATCTGAGAAAGGATATTTCGGATCCCTTTGAAGACTATAGGGCCAAAGGAAATAACCTCCGATAACAAAGAGAAAGAAGCTTTCTGAGAAACTTCTTTGTGTTCTGTGAAATCATCTCACAGAGTTACAGCTTTCCCCTCAAGAAGCCTTATGCTAAGACAGTTCTTGTGGAATTGGCAAAGTGATATTTGGAAGCCCTTAGAGGGCTGTGGTGAAAAAGGAAATATCCTCAGATGAAATCTGGAAAGAAGCTTTCTGAGAAACTGCTTAGTGTTCTGTTAATTCATCTCACAGAGTTACATCTGTATTTCGTGGATCTCTTTGGTAGCCTTATTTCTGTGGAATCTGAGAACAGATATTTCGGATCCCTTTGAAGACTATAGGGCCAAAGGAAATATCCTCCGATAACAAAGAGAAAGAAGCTTTCTGAGAAACTTCTTTGTGTTCTGTGAAATCATCTCACAGAGTTACAGCTTTCCCCTCAAGAAGCCTTTCGCTAAGACAGTTCTTGTGGAATTGGCAAAGTGATATTTGGAAGCCCATAGAGGGCTATGGTGAAAAAGGAAATATCCTCAGATGAAATCTGGAAAGAAGCTTTCTGAGAAACTGCTCTGTGATGTGTGACTTCCACTCAGAGAGTTACATCTGTATTTCGTGGATCTCTGTGCTAGCCTTATTTCTGTGGAATCTGAGAACAGATATTTCGGATCCCTTTGAAGACTATAGGGCCAAAGGAAATATCCTCCGATAACAAAGAGAAAGAAGCTTTCTGAGAAACTTCTTTGTGTTCTGTGAAATCATCTCACAGAGTTACAGCTTTCCCCTCAAGAAGCCTTTCGCTAAGACAGTTCTTGTGGAATTGGCAAAGTGATATTTGGAAGCCCATAGAGGGCTATGGTGAAAAAGGAAATATCCTCAGATGAAATCTGGAAAGAAGCTTTCTGAGAAACTGCTTAGTGTTCTGTTAATTCATCTCACAGAGTTACATGTGTATTTCGTGGATCTCTTTGCTAGCCTTATTTCTGTGGAATCTGAGAACAGATATTTCGGATCCCTTTGAAGACTATAGGGCAAAAGGAAATATTCTGCGATAAGAAAGAGAAAGAAGCTTTCTGAGAAACTTCTTTGTGTTCTGTGAAATCATCTCACAGAGTTACAGCTTTCCCCTCAAGAAGCCTTTCGCTAAGACAGTTCTTGTGGAATGGCAAAGTGATATTTGGAAGCCCTTAGAGGGCTATGGTGAAAAAGGAAATATCCTCAGATGAAATCTGGAAAGAAGCTTTCTGAGAAACTGCTTACTGTTCTGTTAATTCATCTCAGAGAGTTACATCTGTATTTCGTGGATCTCTTTGCTAGCCTTATTTCTGTGGAATCAGAGAACAGATATTTCTGATCCCTTTGAAGACTATAAGGCCAAAGGAAATATCCTCCGATAACAAAGAGAAAGAAGCTTTCTGAGAAACTTCTTTGTGTTCAGTGAAATCATCTCACAGGGTTACAGCTTTCCCCTCAAGAAGGCTTTCGCTAAGACAGTTCTTGTGGAATTGGCAAAGTGATATTTGGAAGCCCATAGAGGGCTATGGTGAAAAAGGAAATATCCTCAGATGAAATCTGGAAAGAAGCTTTCTGAGAAACTGCTTAATGTTCTGTTAATTCATCTCACAGAGTTACATCTGTATTTCGTGGATCTCTTTGCTAGCCTTATTTCTGCGGAATCTGAGAACAGATATTTCGGATCCCTTTGAAGACTATAGGGCCAAAGGAAATATCCTCCGATAACAAAGAGAAAGAAGCTTTCTGAGAAACTTCTTTGTGTTCTGTGAAATCATCTCACAGGGTTACAGCTTTCCCCTCAAGAAGCCTTTCGCTAAGACAGTTCTTGTGGAATTGACAAAGTGATATATGGAAGCCCATAGAGGGCTATGGTGAAAAAGGAAATATCCTCAGATGAAATCTGGAAAGAAGCTTTCTGAGAAACTGCTTAGTGTTCTGTTAATTCATCTCACAGAGTTACATCTGTATTTCCTGGATCTCTTTGCTAGCCTTATTTCTGTGGAATCTGAGAAGAGATATTTCGGATCACTTTGAAGACTCTAGGGCCAAAGGAAATATCCTCCGATAACAAAGAGAAAGAAGCTTTCTGAGAAACTTCTTTGTGTTCTGTGAAATCATCTCACAGAGTTACAGCTTTCCCCTCAAGAAGCCTTTCGCTAAGACAGTTCTTGTGGAATTGGCAAAGTGATATTTGGAAGCCCATAGAGGGCTATGGTGAAAAAGGAAATATCCTCAGATGAAATCAGGAAAGAAGCTTTCTGAGAAACTGCTTAGTGTTCTGTTAATTCATCTCACAGAGTTACATCTGTATTTCGTGGATCTCTTTGCTAGCCTTATTTCTGTGGAATCTGAGAACATATATTTCGGATCCCTTTGAAGACTATAGGGCCAAAGGAAATATCCTCCGATAACAAAGAGAAAGAAGCTTTCTGAGAAAGTTCTTTGTGTTCTGTGAAATCATCTCACAGAGTTACAGCTTTCCCCTCAAGAAGCCTTTCGCTAAGACAGTTCTTGTGGAATTGGCAAAGTGATATTTGGAAGCCCTTAGAGGGCTATGGTGAAAAAGGAAATATCCTCAGATGAAATCTGGAAAGAAGCTTTCTGAGGAACTGCTTAGTGTTCTGTTAATTAATCTCACAGAGTTACATCTGTATTTCGTGGATCTCTTTGCTAGCCTTATTTCTGTGGAATCTGAGAACAGATATTTCAGATCCCTTTGAAGACTATAGGGCCAAAGGAAATATCCTCCGATAACAAAGAGAAAGAAGCTTTCTGAAAAACTTCTTTGTGTTCTGTGAAATCATCTCACAGAGTTACAGCTTTCCCCTCAAGAAGCCTTTCGCTAAGACGGTTCTTGTGGAATTGGCAAAGTGATATTTGGAAGCCCATAGAGGGCTATGGTGAAAAAGGAAATATCCTCAGATGAAATCTGGAAAGAAGCTTTCTGAGGAACTGCTTAGTGTTCTGTTAATTAATCTCACAGAGTTACATCTGTATTTCGTGGATCTCTTTGCTAGCCTTATTTCTGTGGAATCTGAGAAAGGATATTTCGGATCCCTTTGAAGACTATAGGGCCAAAGGAAATAACCTCCGAAAACAAAGAGAAAGAAGCTTTCTGAGAAACTTCTTTGTGTTCTGTGAAATCATCTCACAGAGTTACAGCTTTCCCCTCAAGAAGCCTTATGCTAAGACAGTTCTTGTGGAATTGGCAAAGTGATATTTGGAAGCCCTTAGAGGGCTGTGGTGAAAAAGGAAATATCCTCAGATGAAATCTGGAAAGAAGCTTTCTGAGAAACTGCTTAGTGTTCTGTTAATTCATCTCACAGAGTTACATCTGTATTTCGTGGATCTCTTTGGTAGCCTTATTTCTGTGGAATCTGAGAACAGATATTTCGGATCCCTTTGAAGACTATAGGGCCAAAGGAAATATCCTCCGATAACAAAGAGAAAGAAGCTTTCTGAGAAACTTCTTTGTGTTCTGTGAAATCATCTCACAGAGTTACAGCTTTCCCCTCAAGAAGCCTTTCGCTAAGACAGTTCTTGTGGAATTGGCAAAGTGATATTTGGAAGCCCATAGAGGGCTATGGTGAAAAAGGAAATATCCTCAGATGAAATCTGGAAAGAAGCTTTCTGAGAAACTGCTCTGTGATGTGTGACTTCCACTCAGAGAGTTACATCTGTATTTCGTGGATCTCTGTGCTAGCCTTATTTCTGTGGAATCTGAGAACAGATATTTCGGATCCCTTTGAAGACTATAGGGCCAAAGGAAATATCCTCCGATAACAAAGAGAAAGAAGCTTTCTGAGAAACTTCTTTGTGTTCTGTGAAATCATCTCACAGAGTTACAGCTTTCCCCTCAAGAAGCCTTTCGCTAAGACAGTTCTTGTGGAATTGGCAAAGTGATATTTGGAAGCCCATAGAGGGCTATGGTGAAAAAGGAAATATCCTCAGATGAAATCTGGAAAGAAGCTTTCTGAGAAACTGCTTAGTGTTCTGTTAATTCATCTCACAGAGTTACATGTGTATTTCGTGGATCTCTTTGCTAGCCTTATTTCTGTGGAATCTGAGAACAGATATTTCGGATCCCTTTGAAGACTATAGGGCAAAAGGAAATATTCTGCGATAACAAAGAGAAAGAAGCTTTCTGAGAAACTTCTTTGTGTTCTGTGAAATCATCTCACAGAGTTACAGCTTTCCCCTCAAGAAGCCTTTCGCTAAGACAGTTCTTGTGGAATGGCAAAGTGGTATTTGGAAGCCCTTAGAGGGCTATGGTGAAAAAGGAAATATCCTCAGATGAAATCTGGAAAGAAGCTTTCTGAGAAACTGCTTACTGTTCTGTTAATTCATCTCACAGAGTTACATCTGTATTTCGTGGATCTCTTTGCTAGCCTTATTTCTGTGGAATCAGAGAACAGATATTTCGGATCCCTTTGAAGACTATAGGGCCAAAGGAAATATCCTCCGATAACAAAGAGAAAGAAGCTTTCTGAGAAACTTCTTTGTGTTCAGTGAAATCATCTCACAGGGTTACAGCTTTCCCCTCAAGAAGGCTTTCGCTAAGACAGTTCTTGTGGAATTGGCAAAGTGATATTTGGAAGCCCATAGAGGGCTATGGTGAAAAAGGAAATATCCTCAGATGAAATCTGGAAAGAAGCTTTCTGAGAAACTGCTTAATGTTCTGTTAATTCATCTCACAAAGTTACATCTGTATTTCGTGGATCTCTTTGCTAGCCTTATTTCTGCGGAATCTGAGAACAGATATTTCGGATCCCTTTGAAGACTATAGGGCCAAAGGAAATATCCTCCGATAACAAAGAGAAAGAAGCTTTCTGAGAAACTTCTTTGTGTTCTGTGAAATCATCTCACAGAGTTACAGCTTTCCCCTCAAGAAGCCTTTCGCTAAGACAGTTCTTGTGGAATTGGCAAAGTGATATATGGAAGCCCATAGAGGGCTATGGTGAAAAAGGAAATATCCTCAGATGAAATCTGGATAGAAACTTTGTGAGAAACTGCTTAGTGTTCTGTTAATTCATCTCACAGAGTTACATCTGTATTTCGTGGATCTCTTTGCTAGCCTTATTTCTGTGGAATCTGAGAACAGATATTTCGGATCCCTTTGAAGACTATAGGGCCAAAGGAAATATCCTCCGATAACAAAGAGAAAGAAGCTTTCTGAGAAACTTCTTTGTGTTCTGTGAAATCATCTCACAGAGTTACAGCTTTCCCCTCAAGAAGCCTTTCGCTAAGACAGTTCTTGTGGAATTGGCAAAGTGATATTTGGAAGCCCTTAGAGGGCTATGGAGAAAAAGGAAATATCCTCTGATGAAATCTGGAAAGAAGCTTTCTGAGAAACTGCTTAGTGTTCTGTTACTTCATCTCACAGAGTTACATCTGTATTTCGTGGATCTCTTTGCTAGCCTTATTTCTGTGGAATCTGAGAACAGATATTTCGGATCCCTTTGAAGACTATAGGGCCAAAGGAAATATCCTCCGATAACAAAGAGAAAGAAGCTTTCTGAGAAACTTCTTTGTGTTCTGTGAAATCATCTCACAGAGTTACAGCTTTCCCCTCAAGAAGCCTTTCGCTAAGACAGTTCTTCTGGTATTGGCAAAGTCATATTTGGAAGCCCATTGAGGCCTGTGATGAAAAAGGAAATATCCTCAGATGAAATCTGGAAAGAAGCTTTCTGAGAAACTGCTTAGTGTTCTGTTAATTCATCTCACAGAGTTACATCTGTATTTCGTGGATGTCTTTGCTAGCCTTATTTCTGTGGAATCTGAGAACAGATATTTCGGATCCCTTTGAAGACTATAGTGCCAAAGGAAATATCCTCCGATAACAAAGAGAAAGAAGCTTTCTGAGAAACTTCTTTGTGTTCTGTGAAATCATCTCACAGAGTTACAGCTTTCCCCTCAAGAAGCCTTTCGCTAAGACAGTTCTTGTGGATTGGCAAAGTGATATTTGGAAGCCCATAGAGGGCTATGGTGAAAAAGGAAATATCCTCAGATGAAACCTCGAAAGAAGCTTTCTGAGAAACTGCTTAGTGTTCTGTTAATTCATCTCACAGAGTTACATCTGTATTTCGTGGATCTCTTTGCTAGCCTTATTTCTGTGGAATCTGAGAACAGATATTTCAGATCCCTTTGAAAACTATAGGGCCAAAGGAAATATCCTCCGATAACAAAGAGAAAGAAGCTTTCTGAGAAACTTCTTTGTGTTCTGTGAAATCATCTCACAGAGTTACAGCTTTCCCCTCAAGAAGCCTTTCGCTAAGACAGTTCTTGTGGAATTGGCAAAGTGATATTTGGAAGCCCATAGAGGGCTATGGTGAAAAAGGAAATATCCTCAGATGAAATCTGGATAGAAGCTTTGTGAGAACCTGCTTAGTGTTCTGTTAATTCATCTCACAGAGTTACATCTGTATTTCGTGGATCTCTTTGCTAGCCTTCTTTCTGTGGAATCAGAGAACAGATATTTCGGATCCCTTTGAAGACCATAGGGCCAAAGGAAATATCCTCCGATAACAAAGAGAAAGAAGCTTTCTGAGAAACTTCTTTGTGTTCTGTGAAATCATCTCACAGGGTTACAGCTTTCTCCTCAAGAAGCCTTTCGCTAAGACAGTTCTTGTGAAATTGGCAAAGTGATATTTGGAAGCCCATAGAGGGCTATGGTGAAAAAGGAAATATCCTCAGATGAAATCTGGAAAGAAGCTTTCTGAGAAACTGCTTAGTGTTCTGTTAATTCATCTCACAGAGTTACATCTGTGTTTCGTGGATCTCTTTGGTAGCCTTATTTCTGTGGAATCTGAGAACAGATATTTCGGATCCCTTTGAAGACTATAGGGCCAAAGGAAATATCCTCCGATAACAAAGAGAAAGAAGCTTTCTGAGAAACTTCTTTGTGTTCTGTGAAATCATCTCACAGGGTTACAGCTTTCCCCTCAAGAAGCCTTTCGCTAAGACAGTTCTTGTGGAATTGGCAAAGTGATATTTGGAAGCCCATAGAGGGCTATGGTGAAAAAGGAAATATCCTCAGATGAAATCTGGAAAGAAGCTTTCTGAGAAACTGCTTAGTGTTCTGTTAATTCATCTCACAGAGTTACATCTGTATTTCGTGGATCTCTTTGCTAGCCTTCTTTCTGTGGAATCTGAGAACAGATATTTCGGATCCCTTTGAAGACTATAGGGCCAAAGGAAATATCCTCCGATAACAAAGAGAAAGAAGCTTTCTGAGAAACTTCTTTGTGTTCTGTGAAATCATCTCACAGAGTTACAGCTTTCCCATCAAGAAGCCTTTCGCTAAGACAGTTCTTGTGGAATTGGCAAAGTGATATTTGGAAGCCCTTAGAGGGCTATGGTGAAAAAGGAAATATCCTCAGATGAAATCTGGAAAGAAGCTTTCTGAGAAACTGCTTAGTGTTCTGTTAATTCATCTAACAGAGTTACATCTGTATTTCGTGGAGCTCTTTGCTAGCCTTATTTCTGTGGAATCTGAGAACAGATATTTCGGATGCCTTTGAAGACTATAGGGCCAAAGGAAATATCCTCCGATAACAAAGAGAAAGAAGCTTTCTGAGAAACTTCTTTGTGTTCTGTGAAATCATCTCACAGAGTTACAGCTTTTCCCTCAAGAAGCCTTTCGCTAAGACAGTTCTTGTGGAATTGGCAAAGTGATATTTGGAAGCCTATAGAGGGCTATGGTGAAAAAGGAAATATCCTCAGATGAAATCTGGAAAGAAGCTTTCTGAGAAACTGCTTAATGTTCTGTTAATTAATCTCAAAGAGTTACATCTGTATTTCGTGGATCTCTTTGCTAGCCTTATTTCTGTGGAATCTGAGAACAGATATTTCGGATCCCTTTGAAGACTATAGGGCCAAAGGAAATATCCTGCGATAACAAAGAGAAAGAAGCTTTCTGAGAAACTTCTTTGTGTTCTGTGAAATCATCTCACAGAGTTACAGCTTTCCCCTCAAGAAGCCTTTCGCTAAGACAGTTCTTGTGGAATTGGCAAAGTGATATTTGGAAGCCCATAGAGGGCTATGGTGAAAAAGGAAATATCCTCAGATGAAATCTGGAAAGAAGCTTTCTGAGAAACTGCTTAGTGTTCTGTGAATTCATCTCACAGAGTTACATCTGTATTTCGTGGATCTCTTTGCTAGCCTTATTTCTGTGGAATCTGAGAACAGATATTTCGCATCCCTTTGAAGACTATAGGGCCAAAGGAAATATCCTGCGATAACAAAGAGAAAGAAGCTTTCTGAGAAACTTCTTTGTGTTCTGTGAAATCATCTCACAGAGTTACAGCTTTCCCCTCAAGAAGCCTTTCGCTAAGACAGTTCTTGTGGAATTGGCAAAGTGATATTTGGAAGCCCATAGAGGGCTATGGTGAAAAAGGAAATATCCTCAGATGAAATCTGGAAAGAAGTTTTCTGAGAAACTGCTTAGTGTTCTGTTAATTCATCTCACAGAGTTAAATGTGTATTTCGTGGATATCTTTGCTAGCCTTATTTCTGTGGAATCTGATAACAGATATTTCGGATCCCTTTGAAGACTATAGGGCCAAAGGAAATATCCTGCGATAACAAAGAGAAAGAAGCTTTCTGAGAAACTTCTTTGTGTTCTGTGAAATCATCTCACAGAGTTACAGCTTTCCCCTCAAGAAGCCTTTCGCTAAGACAGTTCTTGTGGAATGGCAAAGTGATATTTGGAAGCCCATAGAGGGCTATGGTGAAATAGGAAATATCCTCAGATGAAATCTGGAAAGAAGCTTTCTGAGAAACTGCTTAGTGTTCTGTTATTTCATCTCACAGAGTTACATCGGTATTTCGTGGATCTCTTTGCTAGCCTTATATCTGTGGAATCTGAGAACAGATATTTCGGATCCCTTTGAAGACTATAGGGCCAAAGGAAATATCCTAAGATAACAAAGAGAAAGAAGCTTTCTGAGAAACTTCTTTGTGTTCTGTGAAATCATCTCACAGAGTTACAGCTTTCCCCTCAAGAAGGCTTTCGCTAAGACAGTTCTTGTGGAATTGGCAAAGTGATATCTGGAAGCCCATAGAGGGCTATGGTGAAAAAGGAAATATCCTCAGATGAAATCTGGATAGAAGCTTTGTGAGAAACTGCTTAGTGTTCTGTTAATTCATCTCACAGAGTTACATCTGTATTTCGTGGATCTCTTTGCTAGCCTTATTTCTGTGGAATCTGAGAACAGATATTTCGGATCCCTTTGAAGACTATAGGGCCAAAGGAAATATCCTCCGATAACAAAGAGAAAGAAGCTTTCTGAGAATCTTCTTTGTGTTCTGTGAAATCATCTCACAGGGTTACAGCTTTCCCCTCAAGAAGCCTTTCGCTAAGACAGTTCTTGTGGAATTGGCAAAGTGATATTTGGAAGCCCATAGAGGGCTATGGTGAAAAAGGAAATATCCTCAGATGAAATCTGGAAAGACGCTTTCTGAGAAACTGCTTAGTGTTCTGTGAATTCATCTCACAGAGTTACATCTGTATTTCGTGGATCTCTTTGGTAGCCTTATTTCTGTGGAATCTGAGAACAGATATTTCGGATCCCTTTGAAGACTATAGGGCCAAAGGAAATATCCTCCGATAACAAAGAGAAAGAAGCTTTCTGTGAAACTTCTTTGTGTTCTGTGAAATCATCTCACAGGGTTACAGCTTTCCCCTGAAGAAGCCTTTCGCTAAGACAGTTCTTGTGGAATTGGCAAAGTGATATTTGGAAGCCCATAGAGGGCTATGGTGAAAAAGGAAATATCCTCAGATGAAATCTGGAAAGAAGCTTCCTGAGAAACTGCTCTGTGATGTGTGACTTCCACTCACAGAGTTACATCTGTATTTCGTGGATCTCTTTGCTAGCCTTATTTCTGTGGAATCTGAGAACAGATATTTCGGATCCATTTGAAGACTATAGGGCCAAAGGAAATATCCTCCGATATCAAAGAGAAAGAAGCTTTCTGAGAAACTTCTTTGTGTTCTGTGAAATCATCTCACAGAGTTAGAGCTTTCCCCTCAAGAAGACTTTCGCTAAGACAGTTCTTGTGGAATTGGCAAAGTGATATTTGGAAGCCCATAGAGGGCTATGGTGAGAAAGGAAATATCCTCAGATGAAATCTGGAAAGAAGCTATCTGAGAAACTGCTTAGTGTTCTGTTAATTCATCTCACAGAGTTACATCTGTATTTCGTGGATCTCTTTCCTAGCCTTGTTTCTGTGGAATCTGAGAACAGATATATCGGATCCCTTTGAAGACTGTAGGGCCAAAGGAAATATCCTCCGATAACAAAGAGAAAGAAGCTTTCTGAGAAAGTTCTTTGTGTTCTGTGAAATCATCTCACAGAGTTACAGCTTTCCCCTCAAGAAGCCTTTCGCTAAGACAGTTCTTGTGGAATTGGCAAAGTGATATTTGGAAGCCCGTAGAGGGCTATGGTGAAAAAGGAAATATCCTCAGAAGAAATCTGGAAAGAAGCTTTCTGAGAAACTGCTCTGTGATGTGTGACTTCCACTCAGAGAGTTACATCTGTATTTCGTGGATCTCTTTGCTAGCCTTATTTCTGTGGAATCTGAGAACAGATATTTCGGATCCCTTTGAAGACTATAGGGCCAAAGGAAATATCCTCCGATAACAAAGAGAAAGAAGCTTTCTGAGAAACTTCTTTGTGTTCTGTGAAATCATCTCACAGAGTTACAGCTTTCCCCTCAAGAAGCCTTTCTCTAAGACAGTTCTTGTGGAATTGGCAAAGTGATATTTGGAAGCCCATAGAGGGCTATGGTGAAAAAGGAAATATCCTCAGATGAAATCTGGAAAGAAGCTTTCTGAGAAACTGCTTAGTGTTCTGTTAATTCATCTCCAAGAATTACATCTGTATTTCGTGGATCTCTTTGCTAGCCTTATTTCTGTGGAATCTGAGAACAGATATTTCGGATCCCTTTGAAGACTATAGGGCCAAAGGAAATATTCTGCGATAACAAAGAGAAAGAAGCTTTCTGAGAAACTCCTTTGTGTTCTGTGAAATCATGTCACAGAGTTACAGCTTTCCCCTCAAGAAGCCTTTCGCTAAGACAGTTCTTGTGGAATGGCAAAGTGATATTTGGAAGCCCATAGAGGGCTATGGTGAAAAAGGAAATATCCTCAGATGAAATCTGGAAAGAAGCTTTCTGAGAAACTGCTTAGTGTTCTGTTAATTCATCTCACAGAGTTACATCTGTATTTCGTGGATCTCTTTGCTAGCCTTATTTCTGTGGAATCAGAGAACAGATATTTCGGATCCCTTTGAAGACTATAGGGCCAAAGGAAATATCCTCCGATAACAAAGAGAAAGAAGCTTTCTGAGAAACTTCTTTGTGTTCTGTGAAATCATCTCACAGGGTTACAGCTTTCCCCTCAAGAAGCCTTTCGCTAAGACAGTTCTTGTGGAATTGGCAAAGTGATATTTGGAAGCCCATAGAGGGCTATGGTGAAAAAGGAAATATCCTCAGATGAAATCTGGAAAGAAGCTTTCTGAGAAACTGCTTAGTGTTCTGTTAATTCATCTCAGAGAGTTACATCTGTATTTCGTGGATCTCTTTGCTAGCCTTATTTCTGCGGAATCTGAGAACAGATATTTCGGATCCCTTTGAAGACTATAGGGCCAAAGGAAATATCCTCCGATAACAAAGAGAAAGAAGCTTTCTGAGAAACTTCTTTGTGTTCCGTGAAATCAACTCACAGAGTTACAGCTTTCCCCTCAAGAAGCCTTTCGCTAAGACAGTTCTTGTGGAATTGGCAAAGTGATATCTGGAAGCCAATAGAGGGCTATGGTGAAAAAGGAAATATCCTCAGATGAAATCTGGATAGATGTTTGTGAGAAACTGCTTAGTGTTCTGCTAATTCATCTCACAGAGTTACATCTGTATTTCATGGATCTCTTTGGTAGCCTTATTTCTGTGGAATCTGAGAACAGATATTTCGGATCCCTTTGAAGACCATAGGGCCAAAGGAAATATCCTCTGATAACAAAGAGAAAGAAGCTTTCTGAGAAACTTCTTTGTGTTCTGTGAAATCATCTCACAGGGATACAGCTTTCCCCTCAAGAAGCCTTTCGCTAAGACAGTTCTTGTGGAATTGGCAAAGTGATATTTGGAAGCCCATAGAGGGCTATGGTGAAAAAGGAAATATCCTCAGATGAAATCTGGAAAGAAGCTTTCTGAGGAACTGCTTAGTGTTCTGTTAATTCATCTCACAGAATTACATCTGTATTTCGTGGATCTCTTTGCTAGCCTTATTTCTGTGGAATCTGAGAAAGGATATTTCGGATCCCTTTGAAGACTATAGGGCCAAAGGAAATATCCTCCGATAACAAAGAGAAAGAAGCTTTCTGAGAAACTTCTTTGTGTTCTGTGAAATCATCTCACAGAGTTACAACTTTCCCCTCAAGAAGCCTTACGCTAAGACAGTTCTTGTGGAATTGGCAAGGTGATATTTGGAAGCACTTAGAGGGCTATGGTGAAAAAGGAAATATCCTCAGATGACATCTGGAAAGAAGCTTTCTGAGAAACTGCTTAGTGTTCTGTTAATTCATCTCACAGAGTTACATCTGTATTTCTTGGATCTCTTTGGTAGCCTTATTTCTGTGGAATCTGAGAACAGATATTTCGGATCCCTTTGAAGACTATAGGGCCAAAGGAAATATCCTCCGATAACAAAGAGAAAGAAGCTTTCTGAGAAAGTTCTTTGTGTTCTGTGAAATCATCTCACGGAGTTACAGCTTTCCACTCAAGAAGCCTTTCGCTAAGACAGTTCTTGTGGAATTGGCAAAGTGATATTTGGAAGCCCATAGAGGGCTATGGTGAAAAAGGAAATATCCTCAGATGAAATCTGGAAAGAAGCTATCTGAGAAACTGCTTAGTGTTCTGTTAATTCACCTCACAGAGTTACATCTGTATTTCGTGGATCTCTTTCCTAGCCTTGTTTCTGTGGAATCTGAGAACAGATATTTCGGATCCCTTTGAAGACTATAGGGCGAAAGGAAATATCCTCCGATAACAAAGAGAAAGAAGCTTTCTGAGAAACTTCTTTGTGTTCTGTGAAATCATCTCACAGAGTTACAGCTTTCCCCTCAAGAAGCCTTTCGCTAAGACAGTTCTTGTGGAATTGGCAAAGTGATATTTGGAAGCCCTTAGAGGGCTATGGTGAAAAAGGAAATATCCTCAGATGAAATCTGGAAAGAAGCTTTCTGAGAAACTGCTTAGTGTTCTCTTAATTCATCTCCCAGAGTTACATGTGTATTTCGTGGATCTCTTTGCTAGCCTTATTTCTGTGGAATCTGAGAACAGATATTTCGGATCCCTTTGAAGACTAGAGGGCCAAAGGAAATATCCTCCGATAACAAAGAGAAAGAAGCTTTCTGAGCAAGTTCTTTGAGTTCTGTGAAATCATCTCACAGAGTTACAGCTTTCCCCTCAAGAAGCCTTTCGCTAAGACAGTTCTTGTGGAATTGGCAAAGTGATA